>NW_026020355.1:547111-1120040 GCF_900185275.1 Solanum verrucosum
TGATTCGGGCAAGTAGCAACAAGGCGAGTTCTAACGCGTGCACTCGTTAAAAAGACTTTTAAACAAAAGAATTATCAATGCATGCAAAACACTATTCAAGAATTACTTATTTATTATTCATACTTTGTTAATCGCTCATAGTTCCCACAACCCTAGTTGTGGATTTAGTTACCCATATTAGCAAGAACACAATTCATAATATTAGATGAAGAAATCATGAACTTACGTAACGATAATAATAAACCCAGAGTTTCAACTTGAATTGCAAAGCCAAAATCTTCAAAACGACTGTAGGAAATCAATAATTGCTAGGGTTGCAACTTAATCTCCCAAAGTCACAAAGTAAAACTAGAATAATAATGTCTAACCCCCAAAAACGAGGTTTACATGCCCTATTTATTGAAAACAAATCCTAAATTAAAAGGGAAACAAATTAAGGAAAGTTTGTTCAGGTACGCGTTTTCAATCCACGAGACTGACTTACGAACCGTCGATGGATCTACGGTCCGTAAGTCCCTTCCGTCAGCCAGGACTTAGAAAATATTTTCGCTTCCAAAAATTAGCTTCTCTGAAGCAAACGACGGACTAGCAGTACGGACCGTAGATCGATCTACGGTCCGTCAATCCCCTCCGTAGCTCCACACTTAGAACCTTCAAAGATCAGGTACTGGAATCCTCGCAGTATCACTCTACGGATCAACAGTACGGTCCGTAGATCAATCTACGAACCGTCAATGGACACCGTGGTTCCACACTTGGTCAGATTTCCCTGATTTGTCCTCAATATCATGCCTGCTGATCTACGGTTATCACCTACGGACCGTGAATGGACCTACGGTCCGTAGATCACCTCCATGAATGCCCTGTTTCTGCATTTCTTTCAGTTGTCTCTATACTTCCGCGCCTGAACATCTTTCCTACAAAACATGATAAAAACACATAAAAACCAATATAAAAAGGCCCTAGACACACACAACTTGTAAGTGAAATGTATTAGAAATACTGTAAACTCACGGTATATCAGTTGGACACCTTAATCCTTTTGGACATTAGTTTAGTAGATTTACGTCATCAGTATTCTTACTCTTGACAAGATACAGAGCGCCCTTCTAGTTGAGGTATAAACTGAACTTTATTTAGTTCAAATAGAGTATGTCAATTATTACTATCTCCTACTATTCAGATTTAGATATTGTATAACCTTATATTCAGTTTATTCTATTGTATGACCTTGTATTCAGTTTATTCAATAGTATTGATCAATTGCATGTTTATATACTAGATATTAGATTTCTTTCAGTTTAACATCTCAGATACATCATGCTCAACTTTATAAATATAGTGCATATTTCACATACTCAGTACATTCAAAATACTAATTACATACCTCTTCTAACTACACTTTTCATGTGATGTAGATTCAGGTGCTTATTATCAGGATCCTAGTCAAATATATCACAGCTTCCAGCCAGCAAGTGATGAGTTCTATTTATTCAAGGACTCAAGTCAATCAGTATTTTATTTCTGCTCATATGTATTGATTAAGGAAAACAGGGGGACATGTCTCAACTACCTATATTCAATATTAGTAGAGGCTTCATTGGCAGTCGGTTAAAGTTGTTGTATTCAGTCTACATAGTTGTAGATTCTTTTCAGATTACAGTTGTTATAAATAAACTTTTATTTAGTAAATGTATTGAACTAGTTTATTCCATAACTATGCTTTCGTTAAGTCGTTTCTAGCTCTTATACATATTTAGATTTAGTTTCTTATGACTTGTGTCAGTATCAATGGTTAGTTTTGGATCACTTATGATTCTAAGCACATTAGTACATTTTAAGGTGTAGTATCGGACCGTGAAAATTTGGCAACCAACAATACAGTTATATTAATGCATAAAAAATTTCAAAGAGTTAAATAATGTGATAGCAACAATTATAATTTCACTAGAAAAAGTAGAAATTCCAGCAACTTTATAGAATAACGAAATAGAAACTTGGTTCATCGAACTGAAAGAAATGTTAAATCAACAGTGTATTAAATCTCAAAACTCTCTAAATATACTAAGTATTAAATATAAGTTTTGAAGGAAACCTCTGACACTGAGAGACTCTCTAAAATTGTTAATTTATGAAGCCTAAACTGTATAAAGATGAATGTCGGGACAAGACACACGACTTCTCAAAAACTAATACTAATAATTCACAAAATTGGAGTCCTCCGGAAGCAAAGAGGTCTCACTCAAAAGCTAACGAGCAGATAAAGTGATCTCAATGGACTTTTGTTGAGGATTCTAAGTGCATGTATCTGCATCATTAAAAGATGCAAGTTGAATGACATCACTATGTTGAACGTATAAGTATGTAATATAGTTGAATTAAAAATAACTGAATGAAAGGACTGCAATAGATATTAATATATACTCAACTGAATGTAAAGAAATAAAAGAGTGAAATCATTAAAACTTTACAAAAATACTCACTCATCTCTGAACTCAACATATTAGTGATATAATAAAAATACAATTTTAACTCTATTTGGGAGATTCTCTAACCGAAGACCATCACTATGAGCTACGTTCTCAATACTACTCCCAATAAATATATACTCATGTTCAATGTTTAAAAACATTCTCTTTCTCAATTTGAGGTAATTACTCAAAAGATCCTCTTAAAAGAGGTAATGCTTTCAAATATCTCTGAACTCATAAACTCATTTAGATATCAAAGTTTCTCTTTTCTCACTTTAAAAAATGATATATTTGGGAAATACTTACTTCCCTTATACTCTCTCTCTAAGCATCTCTTCAAACTCTACCCAAAACTCTTCTTTATTTTCTCAGAAATTAATTTAAGACAATGATTGGTTAAAAGGATTTCTAAATAAATAACTCAATAATAAGGTTCATGCTGGAAAATAGACATGAACAATAAACTCAAGATCTCAATACATGATATACAACAACTCAACAATTAGGAATAGAAATTCGAAATCAGAATTTTAGAACTCAGAACTCAACATCAAATTCATCTCAAGAATACTCAAAACTAAGGATAGAACCCTAGATTACTCTTTTACTGCTAGAAAGTAGACGTAGGGCGTGAGGACGAACTAGTCCAACACTATGATAGTCTTACATATATGATTATGAAGCTATTAGATCGAAAACTTTGACGGAGGCTTGATTTTTCTTGAGCTCGAGTAAGAACACTACCTTTCTTGGATGAAATCTTTGGTCTTGGAATCTTGGTGCTTGATCTTGATAAAATAAATTCTTTTATGGAGTTTCTAGAGTGGAAGAATTTTGGAAAACCTTGGGTTGAAGGCTTCTCTTTGTATCTTGAATTTTTTACTTGAATGTTTTAGAGTTCTTGATGAGGAAGAGAACCCTAGGTAAGTTTAAAGAGAATTTCTAAATACTTGAATGTTTAGATTGATGATTTTGAGAGGAAAACTAGTTAGTTGAATGATATACTCAGTTAAAACACTCAAAAACAGCTTAGAATAGGGTTAAAAGCTTGGGAAAGGATCAAAATAATCCTAGAACGTGTGTAGAAAGTTGTTTGAAAAAAAATGCAGCAAGCCTTCACGGAATAGTCTACCATTCGTCGAAATTTCTACCCTCCGTTGGTCAAGTGGTAGAACATCAACTACATGACAGGGCTTTACTAAAACAAGTATAACCTTTTACTCCAAACTTAGAATGAGGCAAATTTGGCGGCGTTGGAAAAAGGACTCATAGACCTTTAATTTGATAGGTCATGAGCCACCTAATTCATTATGAGCTGAGAGATATGATCGTTTGAAGTTGACCTAAGTAGAATCTTATATCAAAACTTAATCGATAAGGAAACTTTCAACTCAACTTTGTGTTAGGGGTTTCTTGTGACCTTAATTCATCTCCAAATTTATTCTCACACTAAAGAATTTACCTTAACACCTAAGTATAGTTTAAGAATTACCCAACACGATCTTATACGTAAATGAAGAATAATTCGAATTTTAACTTAGAAATTTTCAGGGTGTACTAGTCCCATTTTATATGGTACCCTTTTTTTTTGTCCGTCCCAAAAAGAATGTCACCTTACTATAATTAGAAACAATTTAACTTTAAATTCTCCTTTTATCTTTACTGAAATGATTTACAACCACACAAATATCTAAGTATTTCTTAGGACCACAAATATCAAGAGTATCTTTTTTCTTAAACACTATGTCAAGTCAAAGACGCCACATAAAATGAGATAGAAGAAGTACTATCCAAGATCTAGGAGTATGCACCATATCGACCACTTCAAGGAACCTCATAAGCTTCTAAATATCTTTACAAGTAGTATTTATCTCCTACGAAACTATATTCATTTTTAGTACCATATCCACTATATTTTTTGTATCTGATAAGACTTACACCTTTGATCCATTTTTCCGTAGCAGTTTTCAACGTTGTACAAATTATGTTGCTTCAACAATGATAATCTTTTCAAAAGTTTGAATTTGAATGTCAAAGTGTTAAAGCAATTTATCATAACTATTCATAACCGTCACACCAATGCTTGTCATCTTTTACTCCTTTAGGGCATCTCTAACCCTAATCTCTATTTTACTCTCCAACTATAAAGTTTTCTATTTTTTCAGACAACCAACTCCAACCCAATTCTCTATTTTACTCTCTAAAAAAGAATTTTTTTCTCTCTCCTCAATATTATATTATTATTTCTATTTCATTATTATTTTTTATTTCATGATACACATCCTTTATTTCCTTTTTTCCAAATAATCACTTTATATAATATTTATGTAATATAAAAATTTATTTTTTCAAATTCATTACTTAATATAAAATTATATTTTTCCTTAAATTTATAAATAACATAAATTGCAAGTTAATATTAAATAATATACAAATTAATGGACAATTCAAATAAAAGTGAAATTATTAGTGAAATATAATTACATAAATACTCTACTTTCAAGATTATTACATTGCTCTCATAAATGCTCTATTAATGCATTACGGAGTTCAAAATGAACATTTTTATCCTTAATCATTTTATGTCTAGCTAAAGATTGTTCAAATCGGAGATTTTCATTCAACAAGAACAACTACGAATAATTGAAAAAAGAAATCAACAAACACAACCGCAATCACAACTACACTAATTATGTAGATCATACACTATTTTTTTCCGAATATTGTTAAATCTGAAAAATGATCTACCGGATTACTAAATTATCGTTGTGATAAAATTATTATGTTATGTATAGTTATCTTGTATTTAAATTATTATGTCATGTATTGTTTTTTAAATTAAAATTTTCATCTTATCATTTTAATTTTGTGCATTCTTCATAGTGAAAATAATAATGATATCAATCTATATTAAAGTGACGAAAATTAAAAAAAATTGAAACATTATTAATTTGGGATGAAAATAGTATATATTAAATAATATATTTTTAAAAAATGTTATATTACATTTAAAATGAATTACTAATATTAGAGATATAATTAATGGTCTATATGAAAAATAATATGTTAACTACAAAATAATAGAAAATAATAATAAAATAATGAAAAAGTGAAATAGAGAGGTGAATAGTAGTTCTCCAAATTTGGAGAACTACTATTCACCTCTCTATAAATGGAGAGTAGAGAGTAATTTAGAGGGTGATTGGAGAGCCCTTTCTCTATTTTACTCTCCAAATATAGAGAATGGAGAGTAAAATAGAGTGGGGTTGGAGATGGTCTTATGTAAACTAACATTTGCACTGTGCTCAATACTATTCTCATAAATATACACTATGCTCAATAATTGTAAAGATATCCCATTTTAAGGGAAAAACTGAAAATCTTCATCTTGAATTAATACTAAAAATGCTTCTTTATAATTATAATAAATTTACTTTAAAAGACTATGTTTTTATGAAAAATTAATTGTACTTTCTCAAAACTAAGATATGATTTCTTTAAAACTAACTGTGCTTTTATTTTTGAGAATAATGCACTTCAAGCAATTCATGCTTTCTTGAAACTTTTTCTAAAACACTATTTAAGGCTTAGAATTTACTTTACGCATGAAAATAATGTATAAGAAACAGTATGTCATGGCTTTCATTTACTCTTAACTATAAAAAGTTTGTGTGGTATATTAATCATGAACAACAATCAAAGATCATTAATAATATGAAGTATTGAAATCTCTATAATGATATCAAGAACCAACAATAGGAATATAGAGAGAATTTCGAACATATTAAACTTTGGGGTAAAAACTCTAGTTTTGATCTTGCTAAGTTAAATTATAGATGTAGGGCATGAGGAAGAACTTAATTCCTCACTATGATATCCCAACATAACTTAATGTTCCACAAATCTTGAAGAGAAATCCTAACTTGATGAAGAACAATTAAGAAATGCTTTCTTGAAATTTTTGGATTTGTTTCTTGAAAATCCTATGTTTTGATAGTATATTCTTGCTTAGGATACATATAATATGTTAGAATCACTAGTAAATTGTGAGAGTATGATTATCTTGATTTGGAAGGAAGAATTCTTGATGGACTTGCTAAAAAATTCAATTTTTGAGCCCTAGAATTGAGTTATTGATTTCACTAGAGATATAAAAGGATTTGATGTTAGAATCTTGTAAAAACTTCTAGAATCTATGTTGAAAGCTCATGAAAAATACTTATAAGACTTGGCGTGGTTGAAGAGATCTCCTGGGGGATGTTGGGTCAACGAAGAGGTGAAAAGTGAGAAAAGAAACTCAAATAACACTTTTATGAAATCTGAAATATTTAATATACAAATAATAAACATGATATACGAGTGGTATACATGGTCAACGGGCCTTCTACGACCAGTGGAGTGATCCACAAACTCGTGGATTGCTTCCGTGAAGCTGAGGTGAAAATTACAAGTCTCTGATTCAATTCCACGAGTATGTGCCACAACCCGTAAATGCTTGCACGACAAGTAGTTTCCAATTCGTGAAACATGGAACACAATTCCTAGACTAGAGTGTCTCTAATAAAACGCCATAACGTTTTACTCCAGGATTTGATTTTCAAATAATTAGTGACATTGGAAATAAGACTCAAAGACCTATAATTTGATAGGTAATAAGACACATAACTATTGTATCAAAATTCAATCAACAAGGAAACTTTCAACTCAACTTTGTGCTATAGGATTTCTATGACCTTAATTCTTCTCCAATACTCTTACCACACTAAAGAATTAAGCTTAGCACCTATGCACAACCAGGAATCATCCGGTATGGGTTTATACACATACGAAGAATCATTCGGGTCTTAGCTTAAATTTTTTGGGGGTGCTACATTATGTTTCCAGTACTTGTTATATTCATGTTTTAGTTTGACTTGAACAATAAAATGAAGACTATTGAATGATGATCAGCTTGAGGGAATGGATGTTGGCAAGTGCTCAGAAGATTGTACGTTGATTTCATATTTTTTAATGATTAAGGTCGTATGAATGATATTCCATTATTTGTTTATATTTTTATGTTCTCTCTGATTTCTCTTTATTTTATATTTTGTATAATTTTTTGTTTGTCGTAAGTTTATAATTTCTTTTGATTTAAAATAGTAACTTATGACTTTGTTGGAAGTCAATTAACTAACCAAATATTATATATATACATCTTATCGTCTTTTATAACTGTCACTACAACAAAAATAGCTTTTAGCAGTAATAAATATACACATTAACAAAGTGATAAAACCTTTACCGCCATTAGTTAATTGCCATAATTTGATCCAGTCACTATAGGCTTTAGGGACATTTACAAAGCGTGCTAAATGTCGTTAAACATATGTTTTTAGCGACAATTAACCTATTGTCGTTAATAATTACCGCTAAAGATCATTTTTGATGTAGTTTACGCAAAATGCGGACAAATTCACTAGTTCTAATATTAATTAATGGGACAACAAATTTATTTGGGCAAACAAAAGAACTTCAACTTTGCAGTCTAATTAATTAATATTGCTGTCATGAAAATACAATGTGAATAGTATATATTCATTCTAACTACGATATGTGATGTTTTCTTTATTGAATAATTGTTAAAGTCAATAAAAAAATTATTTTAATTATTTTATTCCGAACGTGTCTGCAATAAATAAAAGTTGCTCAACTAATATAAGTTTAGACTACATGGCAGTCAAACATATGGAGGAAATATCATTAATTGTGCAGTAGGTGATAACTAAATTTAGAAGAAACAACTGGCTAAAAATAGGGAAAAAATAGGGGCAAAGTATTGAGCTAAAAATAGTGACTAAATTATTAAAAGGAGCTAAAAGTTGTAAACTAGATTATCAAAAGGTACATATACGTAAGAAGTGGATGGTTGAGCTAAAAATAGTGACTAATTAGATCACTAAATGGACATGGCCTTTAATTTTCCCTTTACTTTACCTATCTTTAATAGTCTAGTTTTACCTATCATATTAATTACTCTCTCCGTCCCATATTAGATAGACATTTTACTAAAAATATTTGTCTCATATTACTTGATCACTTACTAAATAAGAATAAGGTATAAGTACTCCTAGACTATGACTGAAATTTCAGAGACACACCTTAACTAAACTAAGGTCCTATTACCCTTGAACTCATTTTTTTATACACCTTTTGGTTTACGTAGTACACTCCGCGACTCCACACAGTTGAGGTGTGTGGGAGATGTTTAGATGCCACGTAAGCCAAAAAGGTGTACAAAATTACCAAAAAAAAGGGTTCGGGGGTAATAGGGCCTTAGTTTAGCTAAGGTGTATCTCTGAAATTTCGGTCATAGTCTAAGAGGTACTTGTACCTTATCAATTATCCCTACTAAATAAGAATAAAATCAGTTAATTTTTTCTCATTTTACCCCAACAACTAATAGGATCTTTAGAAGTTTAAGCAGATTTTGCAGATATAAGAATTTCTATTTTGAAGAGGCAAATTATTATAAACAAAGGACAAAATAGTAAAGTTGATCAATCTATTAATGATTTCTTAATGAAAATGTAAAATAGAAAGTGTCCATCTAATATGGACGGAGGAACTATCAGAGAAGGAGAAGTGTTCCTTTCATTCAACAGAAAAGGTGTGAATTTCTATGTTCCTACTGTACAAATGAAAGTTTTTATTGCTTTATATGTTGCATTTTTCAGGTTGATGCCGTCACGTTGTTGCTTTTAATTGTTGAGTTTCTTACCAACTCCACTTAAACAAATAAAGTCCTCTCCATTTATTAATCAACCATATTTTTTTTTAATAACACCAGTGTCTAAGCAGATTTTGATATATGAATGTTAATCAGTTACCTCTCATCAACACAGAATGGAATAACATATTGAACCACCAAAAATTAGGTGTTGATCTCCTATTGTGTCACCGACTTTATTGATCCATAGGTCACAGTGTCGGTGTTAAGTGTCTAGCTAGGTATGAAATGACATGTCTATTTCAAACCTTACAATAGAATTGGCTTAGTCTTGGTTTTTTTTTTTCAATTTCATATCTAACAACTGAAGAAGAAGAGAAAATCATGTTACATTTTTATACCTTAACAGGAAACTAGTATGCTGTTTATACCTTCAATATACTCTGCTTACTGCATTAATATTTAGTAGCATCTATAAATTGAAGTGCAATTACTTATATTGTTCGCTGCAATGCCTTTACCATGTCAATGTCTTCGATAGAGAGCTGTATCTGAGTAAGATGCCACCATTCGCTGTCTATTGAGTCGATGTCTCCAGCCATAACCTTGATTTCTCTCATTATTTCTATTCCTTTCTGGTGCTGCAGCATCCTCATTTTGCTCACTTCCACTGCTAAAATCACTACTCAATGTCATTGTTATCATTGGACCACTGATTGAAGTGTCGATGTTGTTGTTGTTTTCATCTTGAAGAGTTTCGAGAATCTTGACAACATCATCCATTGTAGGCCTAGGCTTAGGATAATGATTTAAGCATTTGTATGCTACTAATGCTGCAGTTTGTGCCCCTTTCATAGGGTATTCATCTTCAAGTCTTCGATCCATCACACGAGCAACTCTCTTTGGATCTCTTAGATAAGGCCTTAACCATTCAACTAAATTATGTTCACCTTCTCTTCTCGACTTATCCAAAGACCTTTTACCTGTCAGCAGTTCCAACAGAACTACTCCAAAGCTGTATACATCACTCATTGTCGTCAAATGACCTGGAAATCATAGCAATGAATTAGCTAATCACAAGTATACCATTTTTCTATTGAATCAAAGAGTTAATTTACCTGTCATGATGTATTCAGGGGCTGCATAGCCATGTGTTCCCATTATTCGTGTGGAAACATGAGTATCATCCCCTTCTGGCCCATCCTTTGCTAGTCCAAAATCAGAAAGTTTAGCAGTGTAATCCTACAACACAGATGATCATGTTTCAAGTGTCTGTTTATTTTTCATTTCTTACAGTATAAAAACAGCAAGAGATCATCGAGGTGCTTACCGAATCTATTAAGATGTTTGAGGCCTTAAAATCCCTGTATATGACTGGTTTGTCTCCTTCATGGAGGAACGCGAGACCTTTTGCTGCTCCCAATGCTATCTTCATCCTTGTTGACCACGATAATGTGATCGAAAACTCTGCATAATGCCACAAATACAAACATGATTGACAACTAGATATATCAAGGCTCGACTCGGTTTCAGGTTCTCTGAGTGCTAAAAATCATATATGTATATACTACTACTACTTAGATGATGTAAAAAACAGAATCAATTTTATATCCAATTTCGCGATAGCCTTATATATGCACAAAATTCACATGAATGTATATGGAAACTTACTTCCAAAAAGTTGATTCTCCAAGCTTCCTCTTGGTAAGAATTCATAGACTAAAAGTCTATTATCATCCTCCCAGCAGTATCCAATCAATTTTACCAGATGTGGATGCCTCAATTGCCCCAGGAATATTATCTCTGTCTACATAATAAACTCACTAATTTCAACCAAGTATATATATATATAATAACAACAATTATCACATCTCAATCCTAACTCACAGTCCATATCGCTCCACAAACACAAAAGATCACGAACGAAAAAACAACATAACTCACCAGCCATTCCTTGTGACCTTGTAGACCCTCTGTATCCAGCACCTTAACAGCCACAATCTGAGCTTTTAATCCTGGTCTAACCTTGTCATCGACGAATCCCTTGTACACAGGTCCAAAACCTCCTTCACCAAGAAAATTAGCAGAAGAAAAATGATGTGTAACCTCTCTAAGATCAGTAAATGTAAAGCTTATAAGGCTTGATCCAATGAATGAATTAGAGAGTTCATCAGCCGATAACGGTGAACTTGGATCATCAAAGTCTAAAAGTGTTAGCCTCTGGAATGAAGTTTGTTTCTTGACCTGTTTCTTAGATCTTACAAACTCATCATCCACTTTGTAACAACATGGAATCATTGATTTCCAGCTTAATTTTTCACCAGTCATTACAACTAGCTAGAGAACGCGAATGAAAGTAATGAGTTTTTCAACCTTGTTATAACTAATTTATCAATCACCAACTACTCCTTAATATACAGAGAACTTTGATATAGACTGATGCATTTATTGAATTATTCCATGTAAACGTATAAAAACTTTATATTAAAATATGTACTAAATCAAATGTACTTGGAAACAATTCAAAAATTCCAACACTAAAAAAGAGTATTTAGTCGTTGTATTAGCTAACAAGAGAAACAGACTTGTCCACCTATTTGACTTTAATGGCATGATTAAGAATAGTTTGTTATGTGTTAATTATTATTTTTCAATTTAATATACATGTGGAATGCAACAGTTTCTTGCTTTACGTTCGAAAATTTCTTCATACTTTGCTGTCAAGGGTATTTAAATTATTTAATTTTCTCAAACCTCTCCCGGATATCTTCTAAAGTCTGATTTTGTCCTCTCAACTGCCCCTTTTTTCTTTTATTAATTAATATAGTGTAGCAAAATAATATTTCTTAAGTTCTATGATTTTCGGAAAATTATGAGTTTGATAAAATGTGTCGTTTTGTATATGAAATTAATAGTATATGAATAATACATACATTTTCCAACATGAAATTATGTTTGGTTATTCTTGCCATCTGTCATTGCTTATATATGGCTATTTTATGAATTTTGTATAAAGAGAATTAGGGGTAAATTAGTAGTTTTGTTTTCGAACTATATATTGACAATATTAAAAATACCCTTCTACTTGATTAACTTAACTTAGATACACCCTTGATCTGTGACAAAACATAACAAGTGGTCTCAAACTCTTATATGAGCATGTGACTCTTAATAAAAAGTCAAGAGAAGTACTGAAAATACTCCTAAACTTGATGAGAATTTAGGGATGTATTTGTTGAGTTTTAAAGGTGTGAATAGAAAATGAAGGGTTGTGACTCTCCTGAAGGTCGGTTGTGATTTTTTCGAAGGGTTGTGCAAAAATACAAGAGGTAACAGTATTTCTAAAAAAAATAAATAATCTCAGCGAGACGGAGAGAGTACTATTTTTGAAGACATGAATAGAGCCCACACATGTGTTTTGCATGCATCAAGAGAAATTATTATTGTGAAGAAAAGCTTTCAAATTGAGATACTCTTTTAAAACCATGATATATGGACAAATGTTTTTTCTTGCTTCTAAGAGCTGAATCATGATATATTATATTCTAAGTCTTCTAAGACTTGTTAGCAATCTTTAACTATTTTTTGAATTATAATCCCTTCGAAGGAAATATATGTATAATATATCTCTTCCAAGCAGTCACAGTGATAGACATCTTATGACATATGATAGCTATGTTAAATAACGTAATTTTTATTTTATTAGAAAATAAGAAATGACAGGAGAATACTTCTAGAAGCTGGCCCCATTTTGTTGGCTGAACTAAAAACCTAAAAGCCACCCCTTAGTTGTAATTGAGAATGAATTTCCCTACCAAAATATCAAAACCTCCTTACCAAATCTTTTGGTTTTGGTTGCCTCCTAAATATGTTATCTAAGTTCAATGTCAACTCTACTACAATTTCTGATGGTTCTAAATTCCAATCATCACATTAATGATACCTTCAAAAGCTCTGCATGCTACCAATTCATTTAATTAAGGTGCATTAACCAAATTGATAAAAAAATAAAAGAAGTCCATAAACAAGTCTCTATCCTGATCTAGCTACAAATTATAATTGAATGTTCCACCCCTCTCCTTTTCTCTTTTCCTTATTTTGTGCCATTCTAGTTGATTTGTGCATGTGGTACTGTGTTATTTCCTCTATTCTAAAATAAGTGTTACATAGGTAAAAAACATTTGTCTCAAATTAAGGTCTCATTTGTTTTCATTAAAGTTTAGACGTCTGAATCTGTACATCTGAATAATTAAAATATCATCTCTAGGAACACTGAATAAATAGAATGGTTTAGTATTCAATATCTAAATGTATATAATTTATTTGTATCTTTAAATAAATAAATAATTCAAATAAAAATTAATAAAAAAAACACTTACGCTGATTGATAGTGATGGTATAGATAATTTGTAGTGGTGGTGGTAATGATAATAGTGGTTGTTAATGGCTAGTAATAATGGCGGTGATAGTTGTGACGATTTAGGTGGTTGGCGTTGTGGTGATTGTTATAATGGTGGTGAATGGTGGTGGTGGTGGCGGTAATGACCAAATAATGGATGGTGGTAGCCGATGGTGGTGTTAGTTGTGGTGACAAAGTTTATTAGTAGTGGAAACTGACTGTGGTGGTAGTGGTTGATAGTAGTGGTAAAGGTGGCGGCGTCTACAAAGACAAGGGGGTGGCAATGGGTATATAATTATAATGATGGAGAAGGTAAGTGTGATATTTGACAATAATGTTCAACAATGGTGGTGGTTGTGATGACAGAGGTGGTTGGTCGTTGTCACGACCTAACCCACTGAGCCGAGCGGACACTTACTCTAACACCTAGATAGGAGAACCCTTGTCCCCAGATCGGGACATTAAATGCGGAAGTGAAAAAAATATAAGCTAAAACCCTATTTAAATATGTAAATACTCAAACTTGGTCAAAATAAGAATACTTTTGTCAAGAAATACCCTAAACCCTCCCCAAGAAACTAGTCTAAGCATGTACAAGAGCTTCTAAGAGAATACAAGATTTTAATTTTAATAGACACAACTCCCACCATGAAGGAAGATGAGTAGAACTCGTCGGAGATCATCATTGTCTTTATTTACGAAACATCACTAACCATGCAACCAAACTATGCCAAGTTGCATAGAAAAAGTTGTATCAGCACAAACAACATGCACTAGTAGGCATCATCGGTCGACCCGACTCCACCACATAATATCATGCAAATAATCAATAAACATGGAACTTGGAGATATAATTATGACCCTGATCCTTAACATTACCACCTTCACTGCCTAATAAGATGTAACACCCACAACTAGAAAGAGCTAGAATTAGGAAGAGTCATTTTGGAAAGAATGAAAAATCTAGAAATTTGACAAAATTAAGTTAAGTATGAGTTTTAGGTCAAATTCAAGCGACCATAACTACTAGCTCAATATGATTTAGGTGTTCTACAAGATACCGTAGGGAATATCTTTGAATTATCTTTCCAACGCCACTGAGTTTGCGCGATTTTGAATTCGTAAAAGGGAGATATGCCCATTTGAAGTTGGGTTGTCTAGTTAAGGAAAGTCAAAATCGGATTTTTGAAGGGTATTATGGTCTTTTTGCTATCCAATTAATTAATTCCGTTTTTGGAAATTAAGTTGGGGTCTAAACTGATTGGATTCAGTTTACGCTTTATCAAACCAAGTTAAGATTTTGAGAGAAGAGAAAAGAGGAGAAGAAGCAAGGAATCGCCAAGTTCTTGAAGAATTGCTTGTGGATTTCGTCAAGGGGTGATCCCTACGAGGTATGTGAGATCACATAGCGTTGGGTTAGTTCACCCACGCGCCAATCATGATTTGATTCAGCGTAACTATGTTCTTGAAAGAAAAGTTTATGAGTTCTTGATGAATATTGTTGAAAGTTTCGTTTAAATCTTGATTGTTGAAGTTTGGAGAAGTTCTTGAGATAGATTCATGAAATTAGATGTCGTTCTGAGTAGATTCTTGCATATTTTGGTTATGTAGTTGAATCTAAGTGTTTGGGGAGAGACCCAATTGAGTTTAGATGGTTTAGAGTTGAAAAACTACCAAGAGAATTCGTAAAAAATCTGAGAAAAAAGGTGGGGTGCTGAACCACTCTGAGCGCCCCACAAAGTTCTCCCCAAGCCAGACTCTAAAGTTTTGGTTTAGTGCCCCGCGCCACTCAGAGCGCCAGGGACTCCAGGTCATTTATTTCTTCCCACTTCTTTCCGTTCTAGTTCCCTTAAAACGTACCTATGTTTCCTAGTTGATTACTACACTCTAAGGTACGTCTAAACAACATGAAATCATTAATAACATGAGATCATGAGTCTTGAATCCATAATTAAATTCAAGGAAAGTTAAGATTCAAGTCAAGAGAAGTTAAGAGTCAAGTCAAGAAAAGTTCATAGAGTTTTCCAAAAGTTTTTTTCAAACGTTTTAACTTTGTTTTAAGCCTTGAGTTTTGAGTTGAGTAAATAGTAAAGATTGAAGTTCATTTCTTCAAAGAGTATATAGGGACTGTGTATTCCCAAAGAGTTTCAATTGTTTTCACATTTAAATAAGAAAGGAAACTGATATTTCAAAAGAGCCTTTGAGCTAGTTTTCAGTAAAGAGTAAATGCTTTCACAATTAAGCAAGAAAGGAAACTTTGATTTCTAAAAGGAGCCTTTGAGCTAAGTTTTGAGTAATTATTTCAAACCACTGAAAGAAGTTATGTTTTTAAACATAAGAGTTAGTATTATATTTTGGGAGTAGTATTGAGCACCGATATGGGGGAGAGTTCAGACAACTCCCATCCCCCATAAACCATGTAGCCACCATGGGTAGAAAAGGGTCATACTTTTTAGATGATTCCATAGTGCTTTTAGTATAGACTAGTGGATTCACTTAGTAGTCAGGTTCTATACCTTTGACAAGGTATAGGACGGCCCTGGCAGCATGAGGCAAAACGCTGTATCATCACAATAGCTCTTACGTGATGGTTGTCGGTTAGAGAAACTCCCACAACAGTATTTTGTATTTTTATATACATTTCAGAGTTTACATTGTATCTTTGCGTACACACAAAGTTGCTATTGTATTTCTAAATACACAGAGTTGTTATGCATGTTTTAAAAAGCTTTTCTTTATATTGCATTTGTTTATACTGTTTTATATTTAAATGAGTTCAGTTGAGTTTAGACCAGATTTTTTCTTCAGTTCGTTTCAAGCTTAATTCTTATTTAGATTTTCTCTCACTTGCTCGTACATTCAATGTACTGATGCCATTTGGCATGCATTTTTTTTATGATGCAGACATAGGTAACCAGGATCAACATCCATCACATCGTTGATTCTAGCTAAGCTTCAGAGTTTGTTGGTGAGCCTCCTTGCTTCAGGATGTCGTGGGTCTTGACCCGACGTCCATCTCAGTTGTTTAGAGGCTTCAGACAGTTAGAGATATTAGTTTTTAAGTCTTTCTATTTCCTGTTTTGATGGTTGAGACTTAAGTTGCCATTTTGGCCAGTGAATGTTATTTTAATATATTCTAAGTTTATTATCGAGCAGTTCAGTTTACTTTTTTTAAAGTATTTATATCACGAGTAAGTCTTCCACTGAGTAAGTAAACCAGGACAAGAGTTCGCTTGGGGCCAACAATGGTTCTCAAGTGCCAGTCCCGCCCAAGGTGTAGGCTCGGGGCGTGACATAACACTACCTTGGGACTCATACACCCTATCTAAAATCACCCCACCTCTTTCCACTGCCAACTCTACCATCTAGGCCATTTCACCCCCGAATCAGATCATAACCTAACCCTCTATCATATAGAGATTTTACAAATCACTCATTTTACCAACCCACAGTCCTTTTACTAACCTCGTTAACTATCCTGCTACTCTCCCTAAAGTACCATGTCAACCTCATGGCCCTTGACCAAGTTAGTAAACCTCCTACAAGACTCCTACTAAATTACCTTGACTCAAATGCCCCATTATAAGATATGCTCCAAATCCCCTTAATAACCGTAAATAGTCCCACCAATCAAATTATGCACCAGACCGCCGATCATCAACCTGACCTAATCAACCACCGAGACCTGCCCAAAATCATAACAATCACCCATACCTAATTTATCACATCTATCAAATAACTCGAACCACCAAATATCCATGAAGCATCATATCCAGGGTTTAACATGCAACTTCGATCTACAAGAACCATCATAACATATACACACAATTCCCCGCCACTCATGGACCAACATATAACAATCATATTACGAAGAAGTAAACTCCATTCAATCATGGAACCTACATTCAAGAGAAAAATTAAACACATACCAAACGTGGTACCCAAGCAAACCATGCATATATATATGTATATATATAAACCAATGGGCGGGAGACTGAAAGCTGCAAAAAGAAACTCAAAATATTGTGTCCATAATGGCCTCTAAGAGTGACATAAACACATATCCTTTTAACATAGGTCATCGAAAGGATCTTAGAGACCCATAAAAGTACGAAAGCCAGGATCTTTCAGAAAATAGATTCCTATACAAAGAGTGCATAACTGCATGGATAAGCTCACACTAGCCCGTCAATTTGGGATTTAAATTAGAGATTTTCCTTGGGTGGTATCGGAAAGAATTCAAATCACCCCACCTCCTTCCATTGCCAACTCTACCATCTAGGTCATTTCACCCTCTAATCAGATCATAACCTAACCCACTATCATATAAAGATTTTACAAATCACTCATTTTACCAACCCATAGTCCTTCCACTAACCTTGTTAACTATCCTGCTACTCTCCCTAAGTACCATGTCAACCCCTTGTCCCTTGACCAAGTTAGTAAACCGCCTGCAAGACTCCTACTAAATTACCTTGACTCAATCCCCCTTATAAGATATGTTCCAAATCCCCTTAATAACCGTAAACAGTCCCACCAAATAAATTATGCACCAGACTCCGATCATCAACCTGACCTAATCAACCAGCAAGACCTATCCAAAATCATAACAATCACTCATACCTAATTTATTGTCACGCCCCGAGCCTACACCCTGAGTGAGACTAGCACTCGAGAACCATTGCTGGCCTAAGCGAACCCTTAGCCTGGCTTACTTACTCAGCGGAAGACTTTACTCAAGATAAATATACTTTAAAAGAAAAACTAAAATGCTCAATAAATAACTTAGAATTTAATAAATAACATTTACTACCAAAGTGGCAACTCAAGGCTCAACTTAACTGAAAAGGGAAAGTAAAGACTCATGAACTAACATCACTAAGTTTCTCTATGAAGCCTCTAAAAAATTGAGATGGATGTCGGGACAAGATCCACGATATCCTAATAAACTAAAATACTGAAAGCAATAAAAAGGATCCTCCAAAAAGCTAGGAGGCTCACCAACTGACTCTGAGTGCTCAACTGGATCAACGAGGTGTTGGATGCTGATCTTGGTTACCTGCGTCTGCATCATAATAAGATGCAGGCCAACTGGCATTAGTACATTGAATGTATGAGTATACGAATTGAAATGCTAAACATAACTTAGCTTGAAAGGAATCTGAAAGAAGCACTTACCTTGACTTTACTCCTGAATAACTAAACTCAATATAAAGCAATAAAACACATGCAATATATAGAAAGCCTTTAAAACAGTAGAAAACAACTTAGTTCGTTAAAGAAAATGCAATAACAAATTCAAATTTACTCATATAATAAAGTAATATAGTTTTTTTGTGGGAGTTTCTCTAACCGACAACCACCACTATGAGCCTAAGTGGTGATACAACGTCTTGCTCACGCTGTGAGAACTGTCATATACTTTGTCGTCATATAGAATGCCTTAACTAAGTGGATCCACTAGTCTATGCTAAAAAGCACTTAAGGAGTCATCTAAAAAGTATGATCCTTTACTACCCATGATGGCTACATGGTTTATGGAGACGTGAGTTATCTGAACTCAAACTCGTCCCCATATCAGTGCTCAATATTACTCCCAAAATATACTTAGCTCATATGTTTGTAAAAACAAAACTCTTTCTTTGGTTTGAGATAATTACTCAAAACTTAGCTTAAAAGCTCTCTTGGAAATCTCGGTTTCCTTTGTTGCTCAAATGTGAAACATTTTAACTCTTGGGAATACTTAGTTCTCGTATAATCTTTGAAGAATGAACTTTACTCTTACTCTTTATTGAAAACTAGCTCAAAGGCGCTTTTGGAAATCAAGGTTTCCTTTCTTCTTTAGATGTGAAAACATTTACTCTTTAACTGAAAACTAGCTCAAAGGCTCTTTTGGAAATCAAAGTTTCCTTTCTTCTTTAAATGTGAAAACATTTTACTTGTTGGGAATACATAGTCCCGATATACTCTTTTGAGGAAATGAACTTCAAACTTTACACTGGGGGAGGTGATTTTTGTACACTGGGGGAGCAAGTCTTTGACGCGGACTTGCGTGCCAAAACCTGCTAGACTTTTTCCTTCTTCGTTTTCTCACCTCAATTCGCCTAAATCCGATTCTTTTTCTCAATTCCTCTATAGATTCAAATGCCGAGTATATATACACAAGAATCTAACTCAAAACAACTCTTAAATCGACAAGATTCCATCAAGAACTCTACAATCCCATCAAATCTCAAGAACTAAAGCAAACTTCAAGAACATAATTTAATAACATCATACTTTCAACTTTCTAGAAACGAATTTTGTTGAAACAAACATGATTGGCGCGTGGGTGAATGAACTCAACGCTATGAGAGTCTCACATACCTTGTAGGATTGAATTCTTGGCTAATTCTACCACCAAAATCGCAAGAACTTGACGAATCTTGAGCTTCTCTTTTCCTTTCTCCTCTTTTCTCTTCTCTCAAAGCCCAAGCGTATTTCTTGATTGTGTAAACTAAACTAACTCAGTTTAGACCCCAAATAATTTACTGAAAATGGATTTTATTTATTGGGTAAGGAAAAGACTAAACTACGCTCCAAAAATTTGGATTAGACTTTCCTTATTTGAACAACTCAACTTCAAATAGGCATATGTCACTCATACGAATTTGGAATCGCGCAAACTCGGCGGTGTTAGAAAGATTTTTTCTGAGATATTTCCTACGGTATCTGGAAGCACACCTAAATCATCTCGAGCTAGGAGTTATGGTTGCTTGAAGTTGACCAAAAACCCAAACTTAACATAACTTAACAAATTTTCCAGATTTTCATCCTTTCCTAAAATGACTACTTCCAATTCTAACTCTTTCTAGTTCTTTCAATTAACGAGATGTTACAATATCTCCTCCTTGGGAACATTCATCCTCGGATGAGATTACTCTTACTAGGCTAAGGGTGTAACATCTAACATTCAACTCAAACACCCAACAAGCAAAGCCAATACAACATGCCAACTTATAAATTATAGAGTACTAAGAAGAGAATTAGTACCTTGGTATGGAACTTCTCCGGTTTCAAAGAGATGCGGATATCTCTTCTTCATATCTTCCTCAGCTTCCCAAGTAGCTTCCTCAACAAATTGATTCCTCTAAAGAACCTTGACTGATGCAACCTCTTTTGTCCTCAACTTGCGAACTTGGCGATCTAGAATCTGAACATGAATCTTCTCATAAGATAAGTTATCCTTGATCCCATTATCTTCAGTTGGTATGATAAGTGAAGGATCTCCCATGCACTTTTTTAATATGGAAATATGAAATACCGGATGAATCGCTGCTAACTCTTGTGGTAGCTCCAACTCATAAGCTACATTACCTACCCTTTTCGATATTCTGTAAAGGCCAATGTACCGGGGACTAAGCTTCCCCTTCTTACCAAATCTCATAACACCCTTCATGGGTGAAACTTTTAAATATACCCAATCATCTACTTCAAACTCTAACTCCCTTCTCCTAACATCAGTGTAAGATTTCTGACGACTCTGCGCTGTCTTCAACCTCTCTTGAATCACCTTCACCTTCTCCATAGCTTGATAAACTAAATCTGGTCCTATCAACCCAGCTTCACCAACTTCAAACCATTCAATAGGAGATCTACACCTTCTCCCATAAAGAGCTTCATAAGGAGCCATTTGGATGCTAGAGTGGTAACTATTGTTGTAAGTAAATCTAATGAGAGGTAGGTGATCATCCCAATAACCTTTGAAGTCAATCACACAAACCCTCAACATATCCTCTAAGGTGTGGATAGTGCGCTCTGCTTGCCCATCCGTCGGAGGATGAAAGGCAGTACTTAAGTTCACCTTTCAACCCAAGCCTTTTTGGAATGACTTCCAAAATCGTGCAGTAAATTGCGCACCTCTGTCTGAAATAATGGAGGTCGGAACCCCATGACGTCTTACCACCTCTTGAAGATACAACTTAGCACAATCTTCTGCTGAATGGGTAGTCTTTACTGGCAAAAAGTGGGCTGACTTTGTCATTCTATCCACAATCACCCAAATAGAATCATGATATATGCGAGACCTCGACAAACCTGCGATGAAATCCATATTAATCATCTCCCACTTCCATTCCGGAAGTTCTATATTCTGAGTGATACCACCGGGACTTTGGTTCTCTACTTTAACCTGTTGGCAATTCGGGAACTTAGCAACAAAATTTGCAATGCTCTTCTTCATACTACTCCACCAATAAACTTCTCTCAAGTCACAGTACATCTTTATGGAACCCAGATGAATGGAATATTCGGAGCTATGAGCTTCCTCCATGATCCTCTCTTGGAGTTCATCTACCATTGGTACACACAATCTGCCTTGATACCTCAACACACTATCTCTCTCTTATTCAAAAACCATTACGTTTTGCTTATGAACATTTGCCTTCAATTCAAGCAAAATATGATCTTGGTCTTGCTTCTCTTTTACTTCTAACACTAACGATGATTCAGCCCCATTCATCACCACTACTCCTCCCTTTGTGGAATCCATTAGTCAGACTCCCAGGCGCGCAAGCCTATGCACATCTTTCGCTAACTCTCTCTTTTCTTCCTCAACATGGGTGGTACTACCCATGTACAACCTGCTTAAAGCATCAACAACAATATTAGCCTTACCTGGGTCATAAAGAATACTCATGTCATAATCCTTGAGTAATTCTAACCACCTCTTTCGTCTTAGATTAAGCTCTTTTTGAGTGAACACATATTGAAGACTCTTATGATCAGTAAATACATCAACATGAACACCATACAAATAATGACGCCATATCTTCAAAGGAAATACTACGGTAGCCAAAGTCATGGGTTAGGTAGTTCTTCTCATGAACTTTCAACTGTCTCGAGGCATAAGCTATAACTTTGCCATTTTGCATTAAAATGCAACCCAAACCAACTCTAGATGTATCACAATAGAGTACCTTCTGGTAAGGTCAATACTGGGGCAGTAGTCAACCTCTTTTTCAATTCCTGAAAGCTTTTCTCACAAGCTTCAAACCATTGAAATTTCAGTGTCTTTTGAGTTAACTTGGTCAAAGGAAATGAAATAGAAGAGAACCCCTCTACGAACCTTCTATAATATCCAGCCAAACCCAAGAAACTCCTAATATAAGTTGGAGATGTGAGTTTAGGACAATTCTTCATTGCCTCTATTTTCTGAGTATCAACTTTAATTCCCTCTCCAGACACAATGTGGCCTAAGAATGCCACAGACTCAAGCCAAAATTCACACTTAGGGAATTTGGCATACAACTCTCTATCCTTTAGAGTTTGGAGAACTATTTTGAGATGACTAGCATGATCTTCTTCATTCCTCGAATAGATTAGTATGTCATCAATGAAGACGATAACAAACATATCTAAATAAGGTTTGAATCCTCTATTCATAAGGTTCGTGAATGTTGCAGGTGCATTGGTCAAACCAAATGACATAACTAAGAACTCATAATGACCATAACGAGTCCTGAATGTTACATTTGGAATATCACACTCCCTTATCCTCAACTGATGGTATCCTGATCTGAGGTCTATCTTGGAGAAACAAGTAGCACCTTGAAACTGATCGAAAAGGTCATCAATTCTCGAAAGAGGATACTTATTCTGGATGATAACATTGTTCAACTAGCGGTTATCTATACACATCCTAAGGGAACCATTTTTCTTTCTCACAAATAAGACCGGAGCATCCCAAGGTGAGACACTTGGTCGAATAAAGCCCTTATCAAAGAGATCTTTCAACTGCTCTTTCAACTCTTTTAACTCTACTGGTGCCATTCTGTATGTCGGAATAGAAATAGGAGGAGTATCTGGAAGAATATCTATACTGAAGTCTATTTCTCTCTCAGGAGGGACTCCGGGAAGATCATCAGTAAAGACTTCTGGAAACTCTTTTACTACTGAAACTGACTTAATATGAGGTATCTCCACACTAGAGTCATTAACTCGGACTAAGTGATAGACACAACCCTTAGAAACAAACTTTCTCGCCTTAAAGTATGAAATGAAACGACCCTTAGGCACTGCTGAACTGCTCTTCCCACTCTAAGCTGACTCATTTGGAAACTGAAACTTGACAACTCGAGTTTTACAATCTATTGATGCATAACAGGCATGAAGCCAGTCCATACCAAGAATGACATCAAAATCTACCATGTCTAACTCAACTAAATCAGCCATGATGTTCTTGTGATAGACGAAAATGGGACAATCACGATAGACTCTCTCTGATGTAATAGACTCACCAACAAATGTAGAAACACTGAAGGGCTCAAGAAGTTGCTCAGGAAGAACATCAAAATTGAAGACTTGGATCATACTAGTGACAACATCTGGCGAATCCTCTTGCTCTTGGCGACTAGTGATAGCATAAAGACGGTTTCCTCTTCCACCTGCCCCTAAAGTAGTTCATCTATATGCAGCTCTGTCTGGTGGAGCAACTGAAGAAGACTGGGCTCTATTTTCCCCATTACCATTACTCTGCATGTTCTTAGGACACTCTCTCATAAAATGGCCATTCTGGCCACAGTTGAAGCAACCAGTTGAGCCATCACGACACACCCCTGAGTGGCTCCTATCACACTTAGCACATGCAGGAGTCTTAGTACCCCCTTGTGCCTTACTACCTTGCGAATGCGCAGGTCTAGCTCTGAAGTTCTGAGAATTCTGACTATTGTACTCACATTTATTCCTTGGTGCAGGTGCACTAGCAGATGATGGAGCAGGTCCTTTTTGCTTATGTTGGA
This sequence comes from Solanum verrucosum, assembly GCF_900185275.1. Classification (NCBI taxonomy): domain Eukaryota; kingdom Viridiplantae; phylum Streptophyta; class Magnoliopsida; order Solanales; family Solanaceae; genus Solanum; species Solanum verrucosum. The sequence continues at coordinate 571,469 of NW_026020355.1, forward strand.
AAAAAGACCGGTTCACACTACTCTTTTGGTGCCCGGATTCATCCTCTGATGTCTTAGCCCTCTTATTCTTAAACTCTTATCTATCCTTCAGTTGGTCCTTCTCAACTTATTGCACATGGATCATCAACCTTGTTATGCTCATGTAACATATTAGCATGGTTGCCTTACTTTTCTTACTTGACAGACGAGTCAACCCACAATGAATAAACTCATCCTGCTTCACATGTCAACAACCATCTCTTTACTTCTCTTAGCTCACGAAGAAAGAAACGCCTCATGAAAGCAGTCCAACTCACAATCGGTTACACGCAAGCACGAGTTAGAAAGAAAATTTTTAGAGATAAAACTCTAACGCACAAAATTAGTATGAAAGAAGTGAAGGAATTTCCTAAATGTTGCAGCCTCCTATTTATAGATGTGGCGCGCTTCACACCGATAACTAGGACTCTACAGACACGTCTTCATAGACTCCCTAAGACTCTTGAACTCTGTGCTCTGATACCAAGTTTGTCACGCCCCGAACCTACACCCTGAGCGGGACTGACACTCGAGAACCATTGATGGCCCAAGAGAACCATTGGCCTGGCTTACTTACTCAGCGGAAGACTTTACTCAAGATAAATATACTTTAAAAGAAAAACTAAAATGCTCAATAAATAATTTAGAATGTAATAAATAACATTCACTGCCAAAGTGGCAACTCAAGTCTCAACTTAACTGAATAGGGAAAGTAAAGACTCATGAACTAACATCACTAACTCTGTCTATGAAGCTTCTAAACAACTGAGATGGACGTTGGGACAAGACCTACGACATCCTAATGAACTAAAATACTGAAAGTAATAAAAAGGATCCTCCAGAAAGCTAGGAGGCTCACCAACTGACTTTGAGTGCTCAACTGGATCAACGAGGTGCTGGATGTTGATCCTGGTTACCTACGTCTGCATCATAATAAGATGCAGGCCAACTGGCATCAGTACATTGAGTGTACGAGTATGCGAGTTGGAATGCTAAACATAACTTAAGCTTGAAAAGAAATTGAAAGAAACACTTACCTTGGCTTTACTCAACTCCCGTATAACTTAACTTTATATAAAGCAATAAAACACATGCAATATATAGAAAGCCTTTAAAACAGTAGAAAACAAATTAATTCGTTAAAGAAAATGCAATAACAAACTCAACTTTACACATATAATAAAGTAATATAGTTTCTGTGGGAGTTTCTCTAACCGACAACCACCACTATGAGCCTAAGTGGTGATACATCGTCTTGCCCATGCTGCCAGAATTGTCCTATACTTTGTCGTCATATAGAACGCCTTAACTAAGTGGATACACTAGTCTATGCTAAAAAGCACTTAGGGAGTCATCTAAAAAGTATGATCCTTTACTACCCATGATAGCTACATGGTTTATGGAGACGTGATTTATTCGAACACAAACTCGTACCCATATCGATGCTCAATACTACTCCCAAATATACTTAGCTCATATGTTTGTAAAAGCAAAACTCTTTCTTTGGTTTGAGATAATTACTCAAAAACTTAGCCTAAAAGCTCTCTTGGAAATCTCAGTTTCCTTTCTTGTTCAAATGTGAAAACATTTTAACTCTTAGGAATATTTAGTTCTCATATAATCTTTGAAGAATGAACTTTACTTTTACTCTTTACTGAAAACTAGCTCAAAGGCGCTTTTGGAAATCAAGGTTTCCTTTCTTTTTTAAATGTGAAAACATTTACTCTTTAACTGAAAACTAGCTCAAAGACTCTTTTGGAAATCAAGGTTTCCTTTTTTCTTTAAATGTGAAAACATTTTACTCTTTGGGAATACATAGTCCCGATATACTCTTTTGAAGAAATGAACTTCAAACTTTACTCTTTACTCAAATCAAAACTCAAGTCTTAAAACAAAGTTAAAACATTTGTAAAAAAACTTTTGGAAGACTCTATGAACTTCTCTTGACTTGACTCTTAACTTTCATTGAATTGAATTATGGATTCAAGGATTGTGATTTGTGATAGGAAATATCTCATGATGTTTAGGATTGTTTTTAGATAGCTAAACATGAGAAAAGATCAAGAAATCACTGTCTGAAAACAAGTCTGCGAAGCGGAGATGTATTTAAATTTTTGATCGCAAAATTAAATTTTGAAATAGAGGATTCGACGTCCTAACCGCGACGCGGAGGTGATTTTTGTACACCGGAGGAGCAAGTCCGCGATGCGAACTTGCGTGACAAAAACTGCTCGACTTTTTTCTTTTTTGATTTCTCATGATGTTTAGGATTGTTTTTAGATAGCTAAACATGAGAAAAGATCAAGAAATCACTGTCTGAAAACAAGTCCGCGATGCGGAGGTGATTTTAGTACACCGTAAGAGCAAGTCCGCGACGCGAACTTGCGTGACAAAACCTGCTCGACTTTTTTCTTCTTCGATTTCTCACCCAATTCGCCTAAATCCGATTCTTTTTCTCAATCCCTCTATAGATTCAAATACCCAGTATATATACAAAAGAATCTAACTCAAAATATCTCTTAAATCGACACGATTTCATCATGAACTCCACAATCCCATCAAATCTCAAGAACTAAAGAAAACTTCAAGAACATAATTCAAGAACAACATACTTTCAAATTTCTAGAAACGAATTTCCCTGAAACAAAAATGATTGGCGCGTGGGTGAATGAAATCAACGCTATGAGAGTCTCACATACCTTGTAGAATTGAATCCTTGGCGAATTCCACCACCAAAATGGCAAGAACTTTATGAATCTTGAGCTTCTCTTCTCCTTTCTCCTTTTTTCTCTTCTCTCAAAGACCTAGCGTATTTCGTAATTGTGTAAACTGAACTAAATCATTTTAGACCCCAAATAATTTACTAAAATGGATTTAATTAATTGGGTAAGGAAAAGACTAAACTACCTTTCAAAAATCCGAATTAGACTTTCTTTATTTGAACTGCCTAACTGCAAATGGGAATATCTCACTCATATGAATTCGGAATCGTACAAACTTGGTGGCGTTGGAAAGATTATTACGAGATATTTCCTACGATATCAGGAAGCACACCTAACTCATCCCGAACTAGGAGTTATGGTCTCTTGAAGTTGACCAAAAACCCAAACTTAACATAACTTAACAAATTTTCCAGATTTTCATCCTTTCCTAAGATGACTACTTCCAATTCTAACTATTTCTAGTTCTTTCAATTAACGAGATGTTACATTTATCACATCCATCAAGTAACTCGGACCACCAAGTATCCCTGAGGCATCATCTCTAGTGTTTAACATGCAACTTCGATCTACAAGAACCATCATAACATATACACACAATTCTCCGCCACTCATGGACCAAAATATAACAATCATATTACGAAGAATTAAACTCCATTCACTCATGGAACCAACATTCAAGAGAAAAATTAAACACATACCAAACGTGGTACCCAAGCAAGCCATGCATATATATATATGCCAAACCTATGGGCTAGAGACTAAAAGCTGCACAAAGAAACTCAAAATATTGTGTCCATAATGGCCTCTAAGAGTGACAAAAACACATATACCTTTAACATAGGTCATCGAAAGGATCTCAGAGACCCACCAAAGTATGAAAGCCAGGATCTTTCAGAAAATGGATTTCTATTCAAAGAGTGCATAACCGCATGGATAAGCTCACACTAACCCGTCAATTTGGAATTCAAATTAGATATTTTCCTTGGATGGTATCGGAAAGGATTTGGAATGGAATAATATCGATTCATACCGAAGAAAAAGTTCTCTATTGATTCAAACGTTGTACCTATGGGATAGGGATCGAGGAAGGGGAAAACTGAGGGGCTCAAAATATCCACAACTATAGTCAAGCTTGGGCATACTAAGCAATGACCCAAGTGAAACCGTGGCCACACCTTGATAAAACATTGATGATGTGGTCAACCCTGGATACGTGGCCTTCGATGGTGGAAGGACCACGCTAGTCATCTGAGTGTGTGGTGTGTAGTGGGGGTGTATTAGTGTTTCTCACTACGAAAAAAATGAGAAAATATATGATTATCATTCTCGAAACTCCACTCATTCTCTCTGTTATTTAGCCTAAACAATTTCATTGATTTTCTCTATTGCATTAATTACCATAGATGTCCAACCACTCTTGGTGCTCCTTTTCGACACCAACAAATATACAACTAAACACTCTATTTGGTGCTCAAAGAAATCCACTCAAGGAATTGGAAAATTCCTTGACCAAGTCTTGAAAAACCGAATGATGCCATAAAAAGAAGAAATAGAATATGCAAGTATGTCGTACTTAAATAAGTATAATCAACACACATTAGCCGGGAAATTGGAAAAATATTCAAGAAAAGAGTCTTCTAGAAAAATTCAGAGAATTAGAGGAACTCCTCTTTTTGGACGAAATGATCAAAGGTATGTCACTTGAGAAAATATTTGTTGTTTTGATACGGAGACACCATTTGAAATTTGAACTTGTATTGCTTACTGCAATTCATTACTTTAATTATTTGTTTGCTGAATAGAAATAAACTCGAAAAAACGGACAAATGCGATTACTATCTAACAATAAGTACGTGAAGAAAATAAATATCATATAGCCCCATAATGGTATATAAAAATATGTCGATTGAATTTCATGTTCTAGTTTACTGTATATGCATGTAAATACCTCTAAATACTTAATTAACTAAAAGAATTCACTACTGAAAAACTGCTAAAAGCGACGAACAGCGTCGCAACAAAAAAACGACGGACTAAGAGATGCAGTCCGTCGCTTTTTAATTAAAATAATTATTTTTAAAATTATTTTACAAAGAGCGACGGACTGCATCTCATAGTCCGTCGCTTTTTATTAAAAATAATTATTTATAAATTAAACAATAACCATGCTGTCCGTCGTTTTAATTTATTTTATTTTATTAATTAGTTTTTAAAAAAAGCGACAGATGGCATCTCTTAGTCCGTCGCTTTTTGGTCAAAATATCTAGTCAAACATTTTTAAAAAATGACGAACAACGTCTCTTAGTCCGTCGCTTTTTAATTAAAATGTTTTTTTTTTAATTTTTTTTAAAAGCGACGGATGGCATCGCTTAGTCCGTCGCTTTTTTCGCGTATTTTTGCTAATTAATTATTTTATATAGATAGTGATGCAGTCCGTCGCTTTTTATTAAAAATAATTATTTATTAATTTAAAAAGTCACGCCGTCCGTCGCTTTTTATTAATTTTAATTGTTTAATTATTTTTTAAATTATCGACGGACAACATCTTTATGTCCGTCACTTCTTGGTCAAAATATCTAGTCAAATATTTTAAGAAAGCGACGGACAATGTCTCTTAGTCTATCGCTTTTTGGTCAAAATGTTGGTCAAACATTTTTTTTAAAAAGCACGAACATAGAGACGTTGTCCGTCGCTTTTTTAAAAATATCTGCACTAGCAGATGCGATTTTCCCCATTTCTCCATATAAAAAACAAAATTGAGAAATATTTTTTTTTAAAATTTTGTTTAAATCGTCTTCCGGAGAATGGTTTTGTGTAAAATAAAAAACAAAAAAATTATAATACGGACTTCCAGATGTCGGTAAAATTAAATAGTATGTAATAAATTAATATTTTCAATTAACTTTAAATAAATCGTCCTCCGAATGACGGTTTTATATAAGTTAAAAAATAATTTAATATAAAATACCGACCTCCTGATGTCAATATTATTTAATTAACATGATTACTTTTTATTTATCTTAAAATTTAATGTGATACCGACCTCATGAGGTCGGTATTTTTTATTATATCTAATTACTTTTAATAAAAGCGACATCCGGAGGTCGATATGTTTAAAATATTCCTATTAATCATAATTTTGCTATTGTGCATAATATTAAAATTTCATTTTACACCTACGATTAATTGTTCAAAAAGTGTAACAATTTTGTATACTTTTACAAATAAAATGTTAGAATTCGTGAAATAAATAAAAAAATATCTATAATCCATATTTAGAGTATGAAACTACGTTGATATGAATTAGGAGATAATTATACTTATATTTATAGAGTAATGTACCAATCCTATCAGTCTGTCGTCTAATCATAAACTTAATATCTCATATCATGATGTAGTAGAGGTGAAGAGCTAACATATAATCCATTCGAGTATGAAATGCGAGATAGTATTATTATATACGTTCAATCTAATTGAATGGATGTTAAGTGTAGTGATCACCTCCTAATTATGATGACAAGTAAATGATACTTCATCGGAGTATGAAATACGTTGATTAATTTTATATATATATATTCCTCGAGTAGTTTAACAAATCAAGTCTTATATAGTAGTGGTTCAGATATGAAATACATTATCAATTAAAGAAATACCGATGATCAATTCAAGGAGATTTATATATTAAATTTGATATTGATAAACTTTTGTTGATCAATAAAATTAAATTTATATAATTGGAAGGTATATAATTTAAATTTATAAAATTAACTTGATCGATAAATTAAATTTATTAAATTAAACTTTTGTTGATGTGTAGTTAAATTATATATATATATATATATATATATATATATATATGTATATATATATATATGGCCAAACACATATACAACCCCTCTAACTTGTCCACATTTTTCATTTTGGCACTTTATCTTAGCCTTGTTCCATTTTAACCCTTGAAATCCATTTTTTATGTTCCATTTTAACACGAAATACTATTTTTATGATTTATTTATTTTTATATATATTCTTCAATTGCAACTTCCTATTTTAAATCGACATGTGTCATTTAATTTTAGTTAAAAAATTAAAAATTAACAAAAAAGAATTCTTTTTAAAAAATAATAATTTCTTTTTAAGAGTGTTATGTATTTTTGTGTGAAAAATAACCGATGAAATTGTGTTGGTTTTCTTTCTTTAAAATCACTGACAACCTAACAAAGTCAGTCGAGTTTTAACATTGTTTAGTAGTGTTATTAGCAATGACCAAGAGTCTTTTTTTAGTAGTGTTATTAACTAAGTCAGTCGAGTCTTTTTGAAGATGGATTTGTTTATTCGTATTGATTTATATTAAAAATTAAAAGTGAGTATTTGCGTTAAATTTAGATAGCTTAGATGATAAGAAAAAATAAATAAGTAGTGTTATTTAATTTGATTGAATGTTTAAGAAAGAAAATCAAAGAACTTTCGTCAATTTTTTTCATGCAAAAATATAGAGAAATATCAAAAAATAATATTATTGTTTGAAAATTTTTATGTTTGTTCGCGAATGTTTAATTGTTTTAATTAACAGGCATACGTCTATATTTTTAAAATAAGAAATTGCAATTGAAGAACATAAATAAAAACAAATCATAAAAATTAAGGTTGTCTAAAAAATTATATATTTTAGTATGCATGATTTATAAAAATATTATTATTTTTAAATTATTATATTTAACGATAGCTAAACTCAAAATAATTACTTCACTTATATTTTAAAATATTAGATGTTTTTAATAATGTGTGAAAATATTTTAATATGTAGTATTTTATTAATCGGATAGCATTTCCTTATTCTTCCTCTAAATTATTTAAATTATAGTCCATTCTATTCCAATTTATTTCAATTCTAGCCCTCTTTCTATGCAATTCTCTTTCAATTTTAGCCTCTAATTTCAATTTAGTCACAATTTTAGCCCTTTTGCTCATTGCAATTATTTCAGATTTCAATCAAACTCATCCCTTTTAATCTTGACCACCCATCTCACTCCAAGTTAATCTCAGCCTTACATCTATTTTAAATCAACGGTCAAGATCTATTTTCCTATTTTAATCTACCAAAAGGAACCAACCCTAAACTAATTCATTCTTCATCTCTTTCTCCGTACCGCCGCCCAACCTCCTCCTCTATCTCATTCTCCATCCATTTCTGGCGAGAAGCAGCAGCTGTGACCAGCAGCCCCGGCGTCGTCCTCTCTTCTCCTCTGTTGACGACAACCAGCAGCTCTAACCGGCGAGCAACAACAACTAGCAGCCAGGTGAGCTAGCGCAGGCAGCAGCTCCAACATGCGACCTCCGATCAGCGAGCATCCACCAAAGATTCCACGGCGAAGCAGCGTGCCAGCGTGACCAGCAACTCCGGTCAGCGAGCCACTGCGAAGCTCCAGCGCCAGCGAGCAACAACAACACCAGCGAATGCCAGCAACTTTAGCGCCACCAGTCGCATGTTTCTCCAGCGAAAATGGCAATCACTTTGCATAATTTGGATTGCTTAAGACGGATCTTAACTGATCCATCTCAGGTACAAATTCCTTTACTTTAATTTTAAGCATGTCACTGGGAATATTGTAAAATGTGAGATAGTTGCTCCTTTTCGTTTTAAATTTCAAATTCTTACTATATGTGTGGGCTGCCTGTTCTTGGAAATTATGTGTGTGTGACTCTTAGTTTATAATCAATTATCTAGCATGCTATGGTGTTTGTTTATGTTGAAATATTCGCCTATGTTGGTGTTTATCTTGAGGTTTGGAATAATTTGTGAATTTTTGACTGTCTGTATCAGTGATTGTTTATCAAGTTCAGTCTTGATTGAGAACCAACCCGTTATTTTTCAATCTGCTCCTAACATTCTTTTTACCTTATTGAATCCAATGTAAAATATGTCCTAATTAATGCTTTAAATTGATCCTTCGGCTATATATATTTCGTATCAATTTTTGATTTATTTGATTGTATTAGATTATTATAAAATGTGAGCATAAATCTGAATGTAATTCCCACTTCCTTAAATAATTATGTTTATTGGTTTAACTATATCAATTATGTCTATTGGGATTTTAGGACTAGTTTGAATTTGTGATTTTAAGACTAGTTTGAAATTTGAATTTAGAACTAGTTTGAATTATTATTGAAGTTGAATTTAGAATTTGAACATGAACTTGAACTTAGAATTTGAAGTTAAACTTAGAACTTGAACTTGAAATTAGAAGTTGAACTTGAATTTAGAAGTTGAACTTGAACTTAGAACTTGAACTTGAACTTAGAACTTGAACTTAGAACTTGAACTTGAACTTGAACTTGAACTTAGAATTAGAACTTGAACTTGAAATTAGAAATTGAACTTGAACTTAGAACTTGAAATTAGAACTTGAACTTAGAATTAGAACTTGAACTTGAAATTAGAAATTGAATTTGAGCTTAGAACTTGAACTTAGAACTTGAACTTGAAATTAGAATTTGAACTTGAACTTGAACTTAGAATTAGAACTTGAACTTGGAATTAGAACTTGAACTTGAAATTTAACTAATTTTAGAACTTTTCGTGCTAGGCAACTAAGGAAGCTCAACATCTAAAAAAGTTGATACAAGACTATATTGCTTCTTTCATCAAAGTAGGAGATAAGGTTGGTGCTTCTACATTTCTAAAGTTCAAGTACAATTGTTTTCAATAATGTGTTTGTGTCCATCTAGTATTGATATTTAGCTTTAATTTTATGATAATATTTTTGTGTCCATCGATTGTTTGTTAAGCATAAGTACCAACACTAGTTGATCCTATTGATGACAAAATTGATTTTCTTGCAAGATCGATTTGTGTCCATCTAGTGTTGACACTTAGCTTTAAATTTAGAAATAATATATTTGTTAAGCATGAGTACCAACACTAGTTGATCCTATTGATGACAAAATTGTTTTTCTTGCAATATCGATTTGTGTCCATCTAGTGTTGACACTTAGCTTTAAATGTAGAAATAACATATTTGTTAAGCATGAGTACCAACACTAGTTGATCCTATTGATGACAAAACTGATTTTCTTTCAAGATCGATTTGTGTCCATCTAGTGTTGACACTTAGCTTTAAATTTAGAAATAATATATTTGTTAAGCATGAGTACCAACACTAGTTGATCCTATTGATGGCAAAATTGATTTTCTTGCAATATCGATTTGTGTCCATCTAGTGTTGACACTTAGCTTTAAATGTAGAAATAATATATTTGTTAAGCATGAGTACCAACACTAGTTGATTCTATTGATGACAAAATTGATTTTCTTGATTTGTGTCCATCTAGTGTTGACACTTAGCTTTAAATTTAGAAATAATATATTTGTTAAGCATGAGTACCAACACTAGTTGATCCTATTGATGACAAAATTGATTTTCTTGCAAGATCGATTTGTGTCCATCTAGTGTTGACACTTAGCTTTAAATTTAAATAAGTTAAATTTAAAAATGTGGTTTTGTTGATGGATTCAGTTGTTGGAATTAAGTCAAAACTAAACTAGTTAAAGTTGTTAAGTTGTTTAAATAAGTTAAATTAAATAATGTGGTTTGTTGATGGATTTAGTTGGAATTAAGTCAAAACTAAACTAGTTCAAGTTATAAGGTTGTTAAGTTGTTTAAATAAGTTAAATTAAATAATGTGGTTTTGTTGATGGATTTAGTTGTTGAAATTAAGTCAAAACTAAACTAGTTCAAGTTGTTAAGTTGTTTAAATAAGTTAAATTAAATAATGTTGTTTTGTTGATAGATTTAGTTGTTGGAATTAAGTCAAAACTAAACTAGTTCAAGTTAAAAAGTTGTTAAGTTGTTTAAATAAGTTAAATTAAATAATGTGATTTTTGTCAATACTAAACTAGTTTTAGGACTACTACTAGTAAAATTATTAGTAAATTTTATTTACAATATAATTGAATATCTATATTTTTGTAGATGGATCATCGTTTGTGGATGTATAATATGTATTATGAAATTGGTGCTGATTTGAAACCTGAGTTTATTGACGGTGTTAGAAATTTTATTGAACATACAATGACACTTGACATTTTCAAGATTAATGGATTGGTTAGGTGTTCTTGTAGTGCATGTAAGTGCTTAAATTTTTTTAAATCAGATAAAGTTATGGTTCATTTGTACCCTAATGAATTTAAGCCTAGATATTTTGTATGGATTGATCATGGAGAAAGTGATGGATTGGATGGTATCTTTTATAATTCGATGTTTGTTGATGTATATAATATGGTTTCACCATATGGCCAAATTAGGGTTGAACAAGTTAGAGTTGAACATGATAGGGTTGAACATAATAGGGTTCATGAAATGATCAATGATGCTTTCGGGGTTCAAGGTGGATGGAACCGGAACAATATTTTGATGAAGCTCCTAATGAAAAAGCAAGACGCTTTTATGATCAATTAGAAGAGTCTAGTCGTCCACTATGTGAAGGGAGTCTGCATTCTGCTTTGTCAGTTGCGGTTAGATTAATGAATATTATATCAGATTGAAATGTTCCTAATGCTGCTATGGACTCAATGGTTGATCTTTTGGGTGAACTAGTTAATCCGGAGTTTAACATACCAAAGAACTTCTATCAGGCAAAGCGTTTGGTGTCCAAGTTAGGATTGACGTATGATAGAATTCATTGTTGTGTTAATGGATGCTTGTTGTTTTACAAGACTGATAGTGAATTTAAAAATTATAAGTTTTGTGGACATACTCGTTATAAGAGGACTCCGGCTGGAAACATGGTCCTAGTTCAGGCGATGCATTATCTACCTCTCATTCCTAGGTTAAAGAGGTTGTATGCATCGATGAGGTCTGCCCCACATATGAGATGGCATCATGAATATAGAAGGTCACCGGGTGTCTTGTCTCATCCATATGATGGTGAAGCATGGAAGCATTTTGATAATGTATATCCTGATTTTGCTAGTGAACCAAGAAATGTTAGATTGGGTTTGTGTTCAGATGGCTTCACACCATTCTCTAATAATGCTTTGCCTTATTCATGTTGGCTGGTATTTCTTACTCCGTATAATCTTCCTCCTGAAATGTGCATGACCAGTCCCTACATTTTTCTAAGTTGTGTTATTTCAGGTCCCCGGAATCCAAAAAGTTTGATTGATGTCTATCTACAACCATTGATAGATGAGCTCAAACAATTGTGGTTTGAAGGCGTTTTGACTTATGATATATCAACTAAGCAGAATTTTATTATGCGTGCTTCTTTAATGTGGACTATTAATGATTTTCCTGCATACGAGATGTTGTCTGGTTGGATGACAGCTGGAAAGCTAGCATGTCCGTATTGCATGGAAAATAGTAAGGCATTCAATTTAAAGCTTGACAGAAAAAATACATGGTTTGATTGTCATCGCCATTTCTTGCCAATGGACCATGAGTTTAGAAAGATGAAAAATGCATTTAGGAAAAATAAGGTTGAAAGTGACCCCCCACCTCCATTACTCACAGGGCATCAAATTTGGGAGAGAATTTCCCAATTACCTAAAGTTACAGAAGATTCATCTTCTAGACTTCCTGGATATGGTGTTGAGCATAATTGGATCAAACAAAGCATATTTTGGGAGTTGCCGTATTGGAAGGACAATCTGCTACGACATAATCTAGATGTGATGCACATTGAAAAAAATTACTTTTACAATTTGTTTAACACAGTGATGGATGTTAAGAGTAAGACAAAAGACAATTCAAAAGCTAGAATGGACATAAAGGAATATTGTAGGAGAAAAGAGTTATGGCTGCAGGAATTACAAAATGGTAAAATAGTTAAGCCCAAAGCCAACTTTTCATTCACATTGGATGAGAAACGTGAAATTATTGAGTGGGTTAAAAATTTGAGGATGCCAGAGGGCTATGCTTCGAATTTAGGAAAGCGGGCAAATATGAATAAATGAAAATTGATAGGTATGAAAAGTCATGATTGTCATGTGTTCATGGAAACTTTAATTCCTATCGCTTTTAGCCATCTACCCGAAAGGATATGGAAACCAATCACAGAAGTAAGTCTTCCTTTTAAAGATTTGTGTTCTGGAAAGTTGTTGGAGAGTAGTTTAGATAGGATGGAGGAAAATATTCTTGTCACTTCTACTAAGTTGGAGAATATATTTTCATGTGGTTTTTTTGATGTGATGGATCATCTTCCAATTCACCTTGTACAAGAGGCCGGCCTCGGAGGTCCGGTTCAAACAAGATGGATGTATCCATTTTAGAGGTATGCATTTGAAATATTCAGTAAGTAATATATATTCGCCAAGTCTTTTTATATATTGACATATATATATACATATATGCATATAGAAAAATTGGTAGTTCGAAGCAAACGATTAAGCAAAGGGGAAGGATCGAAGGATAATTTGTTCAAGGTCATATTGGGAGAGAAACAGATGATTTTTATTCTTATTACTTTGGTCATGATGTGTCATATAGGAGAAACAAGCCCAATCGCAATGATGAAGGCGATATTGATCCTTTATTTCCACCGATATCATTTTTTAATCAAAATGGTCAACAACAACAACAACAACAACCCAGTGAAATCCCACTAGGTGGGGTCTGGGGAGGGTAAATAGTACGCAGACCTTGCCACTACCTCATGGAGGTAGAGAGGCTGTTTCCAAGAGACCCTCAGCTCAAGAGCATCAAATCTAAGAAAGTGAGGCTTTACTGATATGGAAATGCAATCAGCTGTGACACATATTTTGCTTAATTGTCCAGAGATTCAATCATATGTCAAGTAAGTGTTAAAAATATGTTATTAAATTACATACTAATAAGTGATCATTAACTAACAAAATACTTGAATGTAAAATGATCAGCTTGTTCGTAAACACATGGGGTAATAAAGCCATCTATACAGAATTTTCCAAATGGTTGAGGAACAATGTAAGTGTGCAATCACTAAGTATTTAATAATATATTCATGTTATACTAAATTATATTACTTGAAATAACAATCGCGTAGGTTTACGATGAATACTCAAGTGTCCAACATTTGCAATTAGTGAAGAAGTATCCCTTGGACCTGAATCTCAAGTGCTGGCAATGAATAAGTATTGTGTCAATGATTTTAAGTTTCAAACTGAAGAAGTATCTAGGAACAAGAAAATAAATAATAGCGGTGTCTATATACAAGGTGATGTTGATGGTACTGGTCAAACTATTGAATATTATGGTGTCATTCAAGAGATTATTGAAGTGAGGTATTCAAGTGGGCCTAATAAGACGATTGTATTGTTTCGGTGTGACTGGTTTGACCCATCACATAGAGGCACAAAGGTGGACCATCAACATAATATAATTGAAGTTAAGCACACCAGGAAATACAGAAGTTATGATCCTTTTATTATTGCACAACATGCTAAACAAGTGTATTACGCTTCATATTCATTGCGTAGAGACAAAGCTTATTGGTGGGTTGTTATAAAAAGTAAGTCTGTGGGAAGAATTGAAATTGACAATGTCTTAGATGTGGCGTATCAAAATGATGTTGCAATTGTTCAACAACAAGTTGATGTTGAATTGGAAACCACACTACAACATCCTCAACACATATTAGAAGAAGTATCTGATGATGAGATATTGAATGTTGAGGAAGAAATATCCGAGAATGAGGAAAATGAATCATTTGATAACGAAGAATGGGACGATAATGAAAATGAAACAACTGAGGAGGAAGAATGGGAAAATTATGGAATTGAAACAAGCGAGGAGGGATAGTGTATAATGAAAGCTAGCTAGTACATATGTAAGTGTATTTACTAATTTTATTTAATTTATGATTTTTATATATATTATACATGTAAATTTGCATACAAATGTCATCAGGCGGTGACGGTGATAGACATTGCGAGCATCTTGGAGTTAGCCAAACTAAACAGGCTAAGAAGAAGAAGTCTAGGAGACCGATAGATCTTGAGGATATTGCAGGATCTATTTCATCTACGCCAGAGCGCATCAGCCATGATACTCATTTATTTGCTGTTCCGTTTGGTACGGCGGATCCTCGGCAATATTATCCTAATTATCGTCGACCAGTCGTTGCTTTATCTACTTCACAGGCATTGCTTTCAAGACGCTACGAGGACCTACCTTTACAGGCTATTCGTCGAGCACAACCCTTATCGGCAGGTACTCCATCTCCCACAGGTACATCTCCTCAGTTATCTTCCATGAGGCTTGGAGATTCTAGTAGCAAGCAGTCAGATGCTATGGTCGGTACGCCTCCATTGACTCAGCGTTTTGTGCATCCTGATGTATCACCCTCGTCTACAGCTGCACCTAGTGCTACACCACATGATACGATGTCTGCTCCTGCTCCAGGCTAGAAGGACAGACTTGGTAAAGTCATGATTGAGCCGGATGGATCATCGTAAGTTTGTTTTGTTATCTATTTGTTAGTTTATTTTATTTATTTCTTATACTTTAATATATTATTCATGAACTAACATATTTATTATGTGTTTTGCAGGTGGCATTCTGCAAAGGATGCTGCCTGGGCTTTAAACGAGTATGTTAGAAGACTCTATACACAAACTTATCACTCTTGGAGCGAGATTCCAAACAGTATACGCCAGGCGATGTTTAATAACTTTAAGGTATATATTTTTTAGTTAAGTTTAGTATCATTTACTTTTTTTACTATCGATTTAATTAACGTTATTCAATTTTTTCAGACTATGTGTACTTTGGAGTCAAGGTACAATTTGGTCATTGGGACCACATTTGAGAGGAAGGCATCCGCCAGACTGTCTAGCTGGCTAAAGAGCGTTCGGGATAGTGGTGAACGTCCCGGTTGGATGTTGCCTCATGTTTTTGATGAATTGGGTCAGTATTGGAACACATACAAGTTTAAGGCAATATCAGATCAAGCTAAAGTGGCTAGAGGCAGTCTTAAAGGTGGCTCGTTGCACACCGGAGGTGCAAAGATGGTTGGAACAATTGCACGAGTGATGGTAAGTTCTAATTCAAACTTTTAAATAAATAATTAGTTGATACATATATATCGTTATAAATTTCAGTTTTTATTTATAGGAAAAAGAATTGGAACGCACTCCCATTGAACCAGAGGTTTTCGAAAAGACTCATGTCAGGAAGAAAGACAATGAGTCGAATCCGGATGTGTGGGTGGAGGAAAGGGCCGAACAAACTTTTGTAAGTTATTTAATATGAATAATATATATCAATAGTGAATATATTTATGATATGTTTATATATTGATGTCAATACTTATATTTAATATGCTGAATGACTTTCATAAGCACGTCGCTGAGAATCTAGATAGTTCGGTTCAGTTGACACCTGAACTGTCCACTCAGATTTGGAAAGAAAAATGGTGGGGGGGACACACAAGGGTAGATGCTATGGTCTAGGCTCTCGCAATGATGTTAGACGCCTTCAGTCAGGCTTAGAAGGTATTGGATCGTCACGTCAAGCTGAGGCACTTGACGGTGTTCAGATTGCTGCTATGTCGGAGCAAATAGCTAAACTTACAGCGGCACTAGCAAAGTCGGAGCGGAAAAGAGTAGCTGAACAACAAAGCATGAGTGAGACCGTTTAGCAAATCAAAGAACAAGTGATAAACATCGCTCGTCGACCTACTACTTCGGCTCCCGATGACACCGACAACGAGAGTGATGAGGATGATTATGTAGATCTCACTCCCTAGTTTAGATCTCTAGACATTAATGAACTTTTTGAAATTTTAAAACGAATTTTAAAAGACTTGATAAGTCTTTAATTTATGATTTAGATATTTTTGAATATTATTTTAAGTTTGTTGTTTTATGTTTTGTTTAGATTGTTTATAATTGTGTGTGTTTGATTGGGCTGAACAGTGTATAATTGAATTGAATTGCATTTGCAAGTGGCAACAGAAGCTGCGAGCTGCTACTGTCAAAAAATTTGCAGAAAAAGCGACGAACAACGTGGTTTAGTCCGTCGCTTTTTTGGGTTTTAAAAATAAAATTTTCAGAAAAGCGACGGATAGTGTCCGTTTATCCGTCGTTTTTCTCGGATTTTCAAAAAATAAATTTCCAGAAAAGCGATGGACTGCGTCGCCCTTTAGAAATTAAAAAAAATGAAAATTAAAATAAAGCGACGCAATCCGTCGCTTTTTAAAAAAAAATTCAAATAAAATAGTAAAAAAGCGACTCAGTCCGTCGCTAAAAGAGACGCAGTCCGTCTCTATAAGCGACGCAGTCCGTCGCTTTTTTAAAAACGACGTTGTCCGTCGCTTTTTAGCGACACAGTCCGTTGCTTTTTGAAAAGCGTCGAGCTAAAAAGCGACCGAAGTGACTGCGTCACTTTTCCGTCGATTTTGACCAAAAAAGCGACGCAGTCCGTCGCTTTTGGCCGTTGTTTTTTGACAATTGTTTAGTAGTGATTGAAATTTAAAGATAGAAGAAATCTTAAAAATTATCAATAATTGATCAAACGAGATGAATAAACATATTTCTCGACAAAACTTGCTAACAAAGCAAAATAGATGTACATTCATCAATTCAACCCAAATGTTTAAATTTGTTGTCTGATTTTATAGCTATTTCTTTTATAATAATAACATATCTCGTGAAATCCGTCTAGGGAGAGTAGGGTGTGCACAAAAAAAAATTACAAGAATATACTATTTAAGACTTTAGTGAATAATATATACATATACTCTTTTTTATTTACAAAACTAAGTTTTTAATTACAAACATAACAAAATATATAAGTTTTTATTTGTTAAAAATATATTTGGTATCCGTATATATTACCTTTTTTAGCGGAGGTTATGTGCTAATTTTATGAGATTGATAATTATTGTTTACTTTTGTTTTACTTTTTCAACCACAGTTTTACTCTTTTACGTTACTTTGTTTTTCTATATATTGATTTTCTCTCTCTTAATTTTTTATTCAATCAAATCATATTATTAATGGAAGCCTTCTCTCACATTTTTACCATTATTCTCATCTAGGTAAAAAACATGTAGGTTTCATCAAGTATGCATAGTGTCTTCACAATTATAACTTCATCGTAGTTTCACCAAATATACAACCATGTAATATATAAACATACATACATACCAATTATATAACCATCATTTTACCAATACTTATTACTATTTTATACCTTTTAAATATATCAATCATATAACCATCATTTTACCAATAATTATTTTACTACTATATATAAATATACTATTTTATACCAATAATTATTACTATTTTATACCTTTTAAATATACTACTATATATCAATAGATATTGCATAAATATTTTGAAAATTTGTATTACTGTAATAGGCTGAACAATAGTTTTCACCATGTTTGTTATTGTATCCAATAGCAATAACTGCATGACTATAAGGAATTTCATCATGTTGAAATTTTTCACAACTACATATGTCATAAACGTTTTTGCACGATCTGTAAATATATGAAGATATTATTAATATAATTACTACAAAAATTCATATACAAAGTTCAATTTAACCATTACAAAGTCTTATTCACCAATATGTACTCAAAAATACATAAAACACTTTGGTGTATCTAAAGTTGAATATTTTGGTGTATTTTTTAAAACTATGAATCTTCAATGGTGGGAACGGATCAGTCACAACATATTTGAGTTCCAACTCAAAAACGATCGTGTCCACACCTAATTGAGAAGCAGTAGTATTAATCAAGTCTTGGTAATTGGTGTCCACATCATATCACTCCTTCAATCTTGAAATTCAGATACTTTCCTGCGACATTACAAATATTTGTTAGTCAAAATTCAAAAAAATTTGGTGGTAGATAACAAAAATACTCATTAACAACATATGTCTAATACACCAATATAAATTGGACCAAAAAATACACCAACACATACATCAGGCTATTAGCTTGGTGTCAGTTCGTAGCAACAAATATACCATCATATGTACCATATCACATACCAATCCAAATTTTCAATTGATACATACATCAGGCTATCAGTTTGGTGTCAATTCGTAGCAACAAATATGCCATCATATGTACCAGATCACATACCAATACAAATTTTTCAATTTTATATTTTATTAGGGTACCACCAATGATCAACATATGAACATTTTTTCTAATTATTATATTATATACACCAACTTAATAACTATAATACGGACAATAATGTAACATACTTTCGAACCAAATCATATGAAACCTAAACTTTAATATAAAAAAAATTGACACTTTAGTTTACAACCAAATCATATGTAGTTATTGTAATTAAACCAAAATTTCGAGCATTCAGAACATAAACCAAATTAGATGAATTCAATTTCACCAAAATAGACAAACTAAACCAAACGAATAACTCTCAAAAAGTACAAAATAGATATTTGTGATAAATCATATATAACCACGTAATAAAACACCATGCCAACTATTTTATACAATTACCTGATGACCCATCGTCCGTTGTGTTGAATTAGAATTGAAAAATTATAGGTATTCTGATAACGTTCAAATATACTTCTTGAAAAGAAATATAACCGATCGTATGCAATATATTTACCCAACAATGAGTCGGGGTCGATCCCACAGAGAATATGGAAGAATATTGTCAATAGCAAATATTTAACTCGATAGTGGTTATATAACAATGGGGGGGGGGGGTTAATTTGAAATAAAATAAACAAACAATAAAAAGATAGCTTTGAACTAAGTATTTATTTATATTCAGATTATTAAAAGTAACTAGGAATATGTTCCCCATAAGCGCAGTAATCCTAATAATAGTAATCCTTTTCTAGTGTATTACATGCAAAGTGATAAGTTAGGTATCTCTAAATCCTTGGTCCGGCATCTAGAGAATTTCACCCCACACCTTGGTCTGGCTATGTGTGTATAATTTACTAACCATTACCGTTACCTCATATTAGACATCATAATCGATGTTTGGCTTAGTTATTACTTCGCACCAATCGACACTAGCCTATTAGATAGTATCACACTAAATCTATGTTGATAATTCTTTTCTTGTTAATTACCTCCTTGGTCCGGCAAGTAGTAACAAGGCGAGTTCTAACGTTGGCCACTGTTAAAAAGACTTCTAAACGAAAGAATTATCAATGCATGCAAAATACTAGTCAAGAATTGCTTATTTACTATTCTTACTTTGTTAATCGCTCATGGTTCCCACAACCCTAGTTATGAAAGTTAGCTACTCATTATCTCAAAAACACAATAAATTTTTTTAAAAATAAATATGCTTGTGTTAATCATAAAAAATTAAGAACAATAGCTAAACTATCTTTTATTAATCACGAATACAAATAAATAATAAAGGAGAAAAAAGAATAAACCACAATTCTCCGGCCTCCACGGCGGCTCTTTCAAAGTTCCTAAGCTAGAAGAAAATTTATATTGTGTCTTGTATCTTGGTTCTTGGCCCCCCTCCTCAAATAATTATTTCTATACACTATTTATAGATATAGAAAACCCTAAATAAAATAATTGAGTCCAAATTAAATTAGGAATCCAAAACCAAAAGAAATTGGATTCCTTTTTCTTCGCGTGTAACTTCTTTTGACGTTGCTGCCTGACACTTGGACCATCAGGTAAGTTCTTCTTTCCTTATTTGCAAATAAATTATATTAATATTATATTAACTTATTTCCATTAAGCTGTCTGCTTGATTTCCTTCTTCAACTTTTCATCTTTAATTCGTTTTAGCTCCAAACTTCTTTATTTTTTCACCAATTTAATCCTACAAATAAAATATATCATTTAACACAATTCATAAAATTCATGCTAAAAAGGACAAATATAAATAATAAATGTGAGGAAATAATGATTAAAAATATGTATTTTTAGCCTCACATCATATTCAGTTTTTGATAGTTGTTCTTATCAGAGAAGAGGAGTTTTGTTTTGGTAGGAAACCTCTATTGAAAGATAATATATAACAAATTTGAATAAATAAGGAAGGTAAAATATTGGAGAAATTTATGGGAATAGTGATAAGCATGGCTGATTTGGAAATTCTACTTTTGAAAAAAAAATATTTCTATATGAATGAAAAAAAAAGTATTGCTATTTTGGTGTAAATACGATTCTTAATTTGTATACTAAAAAAACCGGCCCGTGCACAAACCTTACCTCAATTTGGAAGACCCTCGACTTGAGTCGAGTATAGCAAATCAGAGTAAATATGAAAAAGAAATATGACAGTGAAGAGAATATAATATAATATAACAACTATTACGAAAACAATAACAACAACAAAAAAAGTGCAAAAACCGAAACATCATAAAAACAATTGGTGGCAGAAAGCAAAAGCAAGACCGTACAAGAATAAAAGTACTAATACGACAGACTCCACTAAGCCTAAACCCTTTGAAAAGCAAGAGATCGCTCCATTACAACCTTCTACCTTAATCAGCGATCTCCACGCTTAAGCATTTTATGTATTTGATGAAATCGATTTCTTTTTTCTTCTGAGCTTTGAAAGGTAAATTAGCATCTTTATTTGCCAATAATAATTTTACCTCATGCACATTAGATATAAGCCAAAAGTTTACCTAGAATTCCGTAGAAAGTTCAGAAGTTATGTTGGAGAATGGAGAGACATTCTTAAAATATCTTTTAAATTTATAATTATCCGTTAAAAAAGAAGTGAAATAACCAATACATGGAATAAGAATTTAATGCCCAAAAATAACCACATTTAAATATGCAATTGATTCTAGCTAGTACTAAGGAATTAAAGGTACATACATGATGCATGAGTCTATTTCCTCATGGATAATTAATTAAACAATACCATTAGGCTTTTATGTCTTCTTATAATAATAACTTACTACAATTTAATAATATTAATTCACCATACAATTTGCAACATATATTTAATTTTAGGTACAATAATAACATAAAAGATATTATAGGATTAAGGGGTAAGGGGTAAGAAAATTAATAAACTTTTGATGGACATTTTAGTAATTCAATTTTTGACTTAGTATATTATAAATGGAAAGTCCCAAAATGAAAAATTGAAAGACAATATATATATATGATGATGATATGATGTGAGAGTTAATATTTCATGTACAGTTTGTCGACAATGCTATTAGTATATTCCATGGCACACTCGACTTATGGATAACTTGACTAGAATAAGTTGTAGGGAAACGGTAAACGACTCAAGGATTTTATAAGTTTTGCATCTATTTTATGTTTTCCTTTTGTGTTTATGATAAACTACGCCTATGTGAGTTTTGCATCCGACCGGTACAAACTAACCTATTATAATTACATCTAGTGATAGAATTTTGGGATGAAATTGGTCACCATAGTATAGACTGAATATGGAAGGTTCATATATATAGCTAGCAATCCCAACTATATTATATTATGGATTGAGGTATTCATAATGATTGGTCATTCATATAGTGCAACCATTTATTACAATATTTTTATGATAGGTCATTCATAGTGCAACCATTTATTACAATATTTTTCTTCCTTCAATTGAAGTCTATGAGATAAAAGGCGATGTTATAAAGGAAAAGAGGATGAATCTGATTCTAATTTAAGAATACAAAATGTTTTTCACTTTCTTAAGCTTTGAGGGAGTATCTAATAGTAAGTTCAGAGTCTGCATGCATAGTTCTTTCCATATATGGCACCACTGCTTTATTTCTCTTTTCTGAGGAGTGATGCATGTTTTTTTCTGCAAAAAAGCTTAAATATATGTCCAACAAAATTGATGATTCATCTCGCAATTAGCTAACAGGAAAAGTCCCTGTCCAACAAAACTACAGGAAAGAGGCTCCGAATCAAACTCAATAGCTTTAATAGGCTTGTCTTAATTTGTATGTATGCCATCTAGCTCCTTATAACAATTCATTTTTCCTACTGGTAAAGTTTATTCGCAGGCTTGTGATGCGAGATTATATATTATGGTTCATCTATTTACATCCCATTGCTTTGGGTTTTTTTGGGCATACAAGACAAGGGTCACTGCATCTACAGTTGAATACGACGACTTTGGAGCTCGTATTAGTCCAGGAGAAAAATCTGTGATAATGTACAAGGGATACTACACCTTCACTAGTGGCATGGTTGTTGGTTGCAGCCTTGCAGGGACCTGTTTGGTGTAGCTTTGGAAGCATTTCTGGATGAAGATAGTTTAATCCTCATCAATGGAATTCTCCATACCCGTGTTGAGATTACTATCACGGAATAGAGTGTTTAGCCGTCAAAGTCCTAGAAGGTTTACATTGTAGTGGGCTATAAAAATACTAAAATCGAATTGCTTTACAAACTCACATAATATAACGGCATGTTCCCGTCATAAGAAATTTGGGGCAGAAAACTTATGAGTTGGAAACTTCTCGCCTAGGCCAGACTTGGACAAAATCCGAGTCAGATGAGGTACAGGGCAATCCGGTAATGTATGAGGAATTTAATTATGAGTTTGATCACGTCAGTGGATACCCAAGACGTTAAGGAGCCGGTACGGCTTTAAGGAATCGAATTCGGGCGAGTAGAACTCCCGAAACTAATCTTGGCGTGAAAGGGTAGTTTTAGAACGTCAAGGGTTGACGGTGTATTGTGAAATGGGAGCTTGAAACACAAATTTAAAATTTCTGTCTCCGTGCAAGCCGCCGGGGCGGGGTTAATTCTGCCAGGACAGGGCTGCTGCGGCGGGATGGGGCCCACTGTGGTGGGACAGTCGCGACTTAAACCGGAGAAAATCCCAAAAACTTTATTTTCTGCAAAACTTCATTCTTAAGAGCTAAGGGACGACCTAGGGAAGTTTCTCATCAAATTTCCATGAATTCTCGCGCTAAAGGTAAGTTAATTACTCCCCTAATCCATATTTCGATTCTTAGAACTTAGAATCGTTGTTAATTATCATTGGGGGAGGTGGGTTTTGGCCTAAAGTTAATGGTGGGAAAAACCCTAGTTGAGCATTAGGATCATGTGTTTGGCCTTAGGTTAATATTTTGTTATAATCCGGGTAAATTAAGCCTTGTTTATTGATCCTTGCATTAATTGCTTGTTTTAGACCAAGAACAAGTTGAAAGACTCCAAAAAGGAAAGGCTCAAGTGTCTTAGGAGTATTCAGGCTTGGTTTTGAGGTAGGTAATGGTTTGACTTCCCGTCGTGTTATATATGCCTGTTAATTGCTCCATTGTATGCATGTATGTATGTGAATAGGGAAACATGAATCAAATCTAATGAAATGATTATGTATCCGGGGTTGCACCCCTTTTTCTTAGACTTGTTGATTAATAGAGTTTTGGTACAATGACTTTCAGGTCTAAGGGTTGAATTTCCGCTATGGTCATGCTTAGTTGCTTTGTTAAACCTTCAGAGTTTATGGGAACTCCATATTGAACTCGTCATTTAAACCAGCTTTCGTATTTTTAAATGGTTTTGTTTCTTTAAGTTGCTTAGTCGGATTGTAGTAGTGGTTCTCCCACCGGAGAGTTTAGTGTGAATGCCAATCACAGCGGACGGGATCGTGACACATAAAAGGGAGCAACTCAATTCTCTCTCTTCACTTCTCTTTATTGTTGTGAACTCCCTTCATTAATTTCAGTCGGATTAATTTGGTTGTGTTAAGAATAAGAGAGACCAGAAAAACATCATTATATATATAAGGGGTAAGGGATTAGGATTTTTGAAAAGTTATTATAATTTTTTGGTCCAAAAATTGTTTCAAACTCATTTATAGTTACGAGGAACATATTTGCTTCTTCTTCTATTGAAGACAAAGTTAGAAGGGTGGCAGAGGATCGAAGCAAAAGAGAAGAGATAGAGTCAGTAGCTCACAGTGAGTTCCGAGCTCAAACATAAGACAAATAGGCACCTCTACCGAAACCATTTCATCCACCAGACTAAATCTCTACAAGAGAGGTCAGAAAACAAAAAGAGTAATTAAGAAATAGATGAGTGTTACCTCTGCGAGATGAGAAAGATGAATGTTCATGCAAGAAAGACGAAGGTGTTGATGATCCACCGCATGAGGGAATATTCAACAAAGCTCCTAATGGAGATATATAGGAGGAAGAAGAGGAGCTCAATTTGGAAACGATAGGAAAGAGAGGTCAGGAAACAAAAAGAGAAAGGAAAAAAAAGAAAGAAATAGATGAATTAATGGCCATATAAGAACGACGGAGGTGTTGATGATTCACCACATGAGTTCGAGAAAGCTCCTAGCTGCGACATATACCAGGAAGAAGAGGATTTCAATTTGGAACCCTATTTTTAGGGAGTTATATATTAATATGACCTAGTCAGTTCATTTCATGGATTGGCCTCGAGTCTTTTCTTGAATTTTTTACATAAATAATATACTTTATTTAATTAATTACCATATATAACATAATTTTAGCTTTAATAACCATTTGATATAAATTCATATTAAAGTTGTATATTAGGTGAAGTTCTGAAAAATTGTATTAAAGTTGTATCAAAACTGTGTTAATTATAAATAGTCGATGGTCTTGTGGTGGTGATTACGAAAAAGAAGAGGTGAAGCTCTAAAAATCTGTATTAAAGTTGTCTTAAAATTGTATAAATATAAACAATAATTATAATTATTATACATTACTATAAAATCGATAGTTATTATTCCAGAACAAATATAATATATTTCTAACAATGTAAAATAATTTAAATAGTACCAGAATGTTTGAAATTCACATATAATACTCATAATATATTTGTATTAAAAATATTTTTGTTATATATTCAACACATGCATTAAAACATGCCTATAATATGTATAATATATTGAATTCAAAATGTATTATAATTGTTGTTTATTTTTTTCTCTTATTAATGGTACTAAACTATGTTATTGTATTAAAAATGTTTTAGTTATATATTCACTACGCGCATTGAAACATGCCTATAATATGTATTATATATTGAATTCAAAATGTATTATATCTTTTTTTCTCTTATTAACAATGTTAAAATGTGTAACGACCTGATCCCGTCGTTATAGAAAAGCCAACAGGGAAAGAATTGGGGCTAGAAATTTTTTTGAGTAGTAACTTGGGAATTCCTAGCCTAGTCCAGATTTGGACAAAATCTGAGTCAGTGAGGTCTAGGGAAATCTGGTAACAATTGGGAGATCTAATTGTGAATTTGATCACATGGGTAGATAGCTAAGACGTTAAGGAACCCGTATGACTTTGCAGAATTAAATTCGGGTGAGTAGAACTCCCGAAACTGATATTAGCATAACGGGTATTTTCTGAGTGTCATGAGATAAAGGTGTGTTGTGAAATGGGGGTTTGGAATTCTTAAATTTCCTCAATGTTTTCGTGCAAGCCACTAAGACGGGAATTTCCCACCAGGGCGGGACCGTTGTAGCGTGGTGAGGACCACTATGGTGGGACAGACGCGACTTAAGTCAGAAATAAACCTCAAAAATGTTTTATTCTGCAAGTTTCGACTTTGAGAGCTAAGGAACGACCCCAGGTGTTTTCTTGACAGTTTTCCACCATTCTTAAGGCAAGGTAAGGTTTTCACTCCCCAAATCCGTTTTTCGATCCGTAGAACTTAGTTTCTTGGGTGATTATTGTTGGGGAAGGGTTTTGGAACTGTTTGGATGGTGGGAAAAGCCCTAATTTGGATATTGGGATCATGGGTTTGATCTAAGGTTGATAGTGTTGATTATATTCCGGGTAATTAAGTCTTGTTTATTGATCTTAACATTATATTGATTGTTTGTAGACCAAGAACAAGCGGAAAGAATCTGGAAAGGGAAAAATCAAGTTTCATAGGGGATTCAAGTTTTGTTCGAGGTAGGTGATGGTTGTGATTTCATGTGGTGTGATATGTGTTTGTACTTGCTTCATTATAATGCATGTATGTATACAAATGTTGCATTATTGATCACACTAATCGTGACTGAGGATAATAGAATAATTGAATGTATGAATCATGACTTGATTATATGATTATTAGAATGTACTTGTGATTGTGGCTTGTTGAATGGATCGGGTGTTACGTTCCGACACACTAACTGGGATCGGTTACCACGTACCGGCATAAACACTAGAACGAGTGTCAAGATCTGACACACTAACTGGGATCGGTTGCCACGTACTAACATAAACATTAGAATGAGTGTCACGATTCGACACACTAACTTGGATCGGATACCACGTACCGGTACACTAATAGTTTGGTATGGGTTTCATGAGAGGACCATTGAATTGGGTTTCGTGAGAGGACCATTGAATTGTGTTGTGTATCTACTTGTGATGATTACATTCATATATAATAGTGATTGAGGTTGAAAGACTGTTTGTTGTTCTAAAATGATAACCAATGTGTATTATTTAGAACATAGAATGCTACATTGATCCTGAAAAGATGACTAATATTGTATATGTTCGGTATATGCTTGTTTTATAATTTTGTGGTTACTTGCATGTGTTTCACTTATTGGGATAGCCGTGTGATCCTACTAGTATACTGTGGTTGTGTATTGATACTGCACTTGCTTGTTCTTTGTTGAGTATAGGGCATCTTCAAGCGGCTATTGATAGACCTTAGCTAGGTGACTATTGAGCGTGACCGGATTCAAGGGTGAGCCAGTTCTTTCAGGCTGCCATGGATCTTTCTTATTTAAGTCCACTTTTTTCGGACTCAGACTATTTGTTCAAGGTGTTTGTTTAGTTTCAAGGTTGTACCCCTTGTTCTTAGACTTGTCGTTAGTAGAGTTTTGGTACAATGACTTTCAGATTCTAGGGGTTGTTCTTCCGCATTAGTTTGGTTAAGTTATTTGTTTAAACCTTTGGAGTTTATGGGAACTTCGTATTTCTTTTGGTCATTTAAACCTACTTCCGTATCTTTAAATGCATAGTTTTTGGTTAAGTTGTTTAGTTTGGATTGTAGTAATGGTTCTCCCACTGGAGGGTTACTATGGGTGTTAATCACAACGATCTGGATCGTGACAAAATGTAATAGTATAGAATTATAAATATATTAATTATATAGTCACCATATGCATGAAAAATGCCTATAATATGTATAATGTATTGAATTCAAAATGTATTACTAGTATAATTTATATTTATTTATTTTATTAATGACGTCAAAAAAAATCTTCATATTTTAATATCTTCAAAATAAATAAATTTTAGTCTTCACCAAACATCCTTAAATATTAATATATAAGTTCCATTTTTTTAAAATTATTTATAATAATATCAATTCAAAATCAAGTCTTAAATTAAAATAATTGAATACCTTTAAAAAAAAAAAAAAAGAGAAAGAGAGGGAGACAGAAGAAAAAAATAAGAGAAGAATGGAGGGAGAAAGAAAGAAGCACAGAAAAGGGAAAATGGTCTGAAAAATACTTCAACTTTGGCCGAAATTGATGTTATGATATCAAACTTTATGGAGGATATTTTACTCCCTGCACTATTTAATAGTGTATTTTAAAGGTATATATATGCCCACATGGACACGTTACTATTTATAATTATGCAATATTTATGATGTCCACGTGGGCACATATATACCTTTAAAATACACTATTAAATAGTGTAGGGGGTAAAATGTCATTTTCAAAGTTCGGCATCGTAACAACAATTTCGGCCAAAGTTCGAATATATTTCAAACCTTTTTGCCAAAAAAAAAAGAGACTATTAAATCAAATATGTATTTAGCTATTTCTGGTAAGAAAAATAAGGCTAATTTGTGTAAGAGTAAAAGATATGCTATAACTCGTAAATAAATATATATAATGCATTATCTATGTAAATAGGCCTTTTCTCTTTGACTGATGTTTGTTTTGGGCTCGTTGGGTCTTTTTGTACAGAATTTTGAAGTTAATAAAATAGCCTCAAACTCATATATTTAAATTTTTTAAAAAGAGTCCAAAAGTAGTTACAATTTTTTTAAAATTTGATAATTTTCTCTCAATTTTAATACTATATCAAGATTTTGATTTTTGTGGAACCATTTGTTAGGATGGAATGATTTGAAATAAATAGGACAAATGAAGCTTTTATACGTATTTTGGTTCAACAGGAAATGAATATAAAAGTTTCAATTTTTCTCATTTGCGATCAGGTTTTTTGACATGAATTTCATGTGAAAATAAAATAATTTTTTTGAGTAAAAAATATTATTTCACTTGAAATATTCTTTGGACTTATTTTTCAAAAATATCAAATTAAATGAGGAGTCATCACATTGAAGGAGGAGAGCTGCTGGACTAGGAAACCCTTATTGCATTTAGATTAGAAATGGTAGTATAAGGTATTACTACTAGATGGTGGACTACTTATCATTGGATTTTCTAACATATTTTATTTTGGGTTCGGTTTGGGCATATTTTTGTCTAATTTTGCTATGATTTTGTCTTCTTTAACCAATAAAATAAGTCTTGCGCTTAAATATAATTTTTTTAAAAGTATTAAAGGTATAAACTTTTATCGTCAATTACTATATTTTTAGAGTGTCATTCAAAAAACAATTATGAAGAATTCGAGTTTTTTTTATCCAAGATGAAATGAAAGTTAAGTATGACTAATTTCCACATAAAATACATTGAACTTTTTTCATGTGCACTAATAAGATCACCATGTGAATTGTATTATTAATGATTTTCTTTAGATTGTTAATTAAACTAAGAAATATTAAGAAAACATTAAAATTTTGAAAATTGCACTGAGAACGTTTGGGGCTTGTTTAGAAAGTATACAAATCAAACAATAAATCTAAAGTAATTTCTTATGAATCAAGCAAAACAAATCAATATCTATCTATCTATATATAATTAAGAGTAAATTTATGTGTAGTAAATATAAAATTCATAATTGTATGCTATGACAATAGTTTATATAATTGCACTCCATAGCAAAATTTTAGTTTGCTATGAAGTTGTCTTTCTGTATATCTCGATATTCCTTCAATTTAATATACATTTTGATTTTTTAAAATTAAATAAAAAAGCGGTAATTTCGATTAGAAAGAAAGGAAAAAAATCGTTGAAGTCACGCACATTATGTTTCAATCAAATTTCCTTCCTTTTACGTTTTCTTCAAAAGTAAGAACTCCATTGTAACTCAATTCAGAAAATCGATCAAGTTGTTGACGGTACTATACAAACAATCGAGATCATATTGATTTTAGAGATAACAACAGGAGGTAATTTCATGATGCAAAAATACTCTGATTTTTTTTTTCTGGTCGAAATTGGTGTTCAGCGTGTATTCAAAATCAAATTTCCTTTTAAACTTTCATCAATTTCAATTGAATGTAGAGATTTAGAGATGTATATTTTGTTCGTAATAGAGTTTAACACTTATGATTTGTATAGTTAATTTGAATTCTAAGAAAATTTGTGATTTGCAAATTTTCTGGATGAAATTGTTGATTATTTTGAATTTTTGAACGGAGATTCACTTTTTTCACAGTAATATTTTTGTTCGGATTTGTATATTTGGTGTCGAAACTATGAATGAAGATGAAATTGTATTATGATTTGTAAAGAGTTTATACGTATAGGTGTTTTGATATGATTCAGTAAGATATGTATAATTCGTATATGAAACTGTTGACTATTTGTTTCGAATTTGTATATTTATACAGTGCAGCTTCATCCTAATTTTGGATATATAATTTTGTAAATTGTATATAGCTTTAATTTCTGTATATCATCGTTTATATAAGTGTATATTCAGAATATGTATATAAATGAAAAACTAAATTCGATGTAAGTTATATACATATACCTATTAGTGTTGTTGTGAGATGTATAAGTATATGAAATTTATTTGAATTTGTAAGTTATATACATATACATATTAGTGTTGTTGTGAGTTGTATAAGTATATGAAACTGTTGATTGTTTATTGGAATTTGAATATTTATACAGTGCAGGTTCGTCCTTATTTTGGATATTTGATTATGTATATTTATATATAATAGGTATATGTATATGTCAATTATTTTAGGTTTGTCAATTGTATATTTGTATAAAGCTTTAATTTGTGTATATAATCATTTATATAAGTATATAATGGGAATATGTATATAACTGAAAAACTGAATTCACTATAATTTGTATAAGGATATGTTCTTTTTGTTGTTGAGATTCTCAATCATATAAATGTATATGTATATATATTTAATTTTTTTATACAGAAATTCTAAAAATGGCTTCATAAGTTGTGTTGTTTATGTATTCTGGTAGATGGGACAGTGGCAATTGTTACGTTGATTATACAATTGAGGGGGTGATTTTTAAAGAAAGTTGATTGTATAAGGAGTTGTATAATGTTATTGCAATGCAACTCGGGGTTGATATGAATGTGATCAAGCTGAAAATTGAGTATAAGGTTGAAGAAAGCAACACACTAATGTTGATTCACAACGACATGGGTGTTAGAGTGTATATCATGCTTAAAAAGGCTGCAAATGACTTCAACAAAGTATCCAATTTGTATAAGCAAACTGGATAATAGTAACAATACCACTGAACTGTAAAGTTCAAATCAGGAGAAGGGTATGGTTAGATCTATTTGTATAGATGGTATTGCTGAATTTGAGACTAGGCAGATGTCAATTGGTGAATTGGTAGAGCCGCTTTGTGTTTTGGGTCAGGGAGCTGCAATGGAGTCATTTCAGATCCATGTAATAAGTACGTAGAGGTTGACCAAGTGTATAAGGACAAAGCAACTTTAAAATCTGTGATGGAAAAATATGCAATTGAAAAGAGATTTCAATATATGACAATGAGGTCAAATGCAATCAGGTAAATAGTTTGTACATACAAATACATAACTGTATATTTTGTTTTAATTATTTGTATATTGATGTGTTATGCTCTATTTGTTGATGTAGCTATACGCTGGTATGCATTTCTGATGAATGTGAGTGGTTAATGAAAGCATTAAATATCAACAAATCTGGAATGTTTAGGATCTGAGCATTTAATACAGATCATACTTGTCCTTTGAAGGATAAAGTATATTCACAAAAACATGCAACAAGCATGCTGATTGGTGGGATTGTTAAGCCTAAGCTTGTTGATCACAAGAGAAAATATACACCTTCTGATATTCGAAGTGATGTGAAAATATATCTGGGAATTGATGTTAATTACTCGTTGGCTTGGAGGGCTAAAGAGAAGGTTCTGATTTCCTTGAGGGGCACCACTTCTGCATCTTACAACAAACTTCATGCATACTTGTATATGATGGATATTACATATCCAGGCTCGCATATACGTCTGAAGAAAATCGACAAAAATGAGTTCTTATATCTTTTTGTTGCGTTGAATTGTTTCATACAAGGCGTTGATCATTGCAGGTCTGTAATCGTTGTTGATGGAAGTCACCTAAGAGGATCGTATAATGGGACGGATGGAGAAGGTATGTTTTAGTATGTTTTTGTATGTATATTTTTTATTTTATGTTAATTTGTATATAAATATAAATGTAGGACATATTTTCCCACTGGCATATGGTATCATTGATTCGGAAAATGACGCTGCTTGGACTTGGTTCTTTGTACAACTAAGGAAGGCTTATGGGAAAAGAGTAATATGCGTGTTGTCTCTAATAGAAATGAGAGCATTATAAAGACAGTGACAAGAGTGTATAATAATGTGTCGCATTATGCTTGTATGTGGCATTTGTGGGGTAATGTTGAAAAGAAATTTAGAAAATCCTCCAAGGAGCTAAGTCCTGTATTTTATATAATGGCAAAGACATGTAATAAACTTGAGTTTGATAGGCTACTGGATACTGTAGAAAAGGTTGATGTAGGTGTTAAAGAATATTTGAAGCTAGCTGGATATGATAAGTGGTCAAGGTGTCATGCAGAAACTCATCGGGGATGGGCTATGACATCTAATATTGTAAAGAGTATAAATGGTGCACTAGTGTCTGCGAAGGAATTATCAATTTTTAATTTTCTGGAAGAGGTTAGACTGATGTTTGGGAGATGGAAACATGACAACAAACATGAGGCAACATGCACATTTACTTCGTTGATTGAAAATTTTCAAAATATACTGGTTGAAAATGAAGCAATGAGCACACGAATGGGGGTATGGTTTATGTATATCTAATATTGATTAATCAGTAATTAATTATTTTAAAATTGTATAAAGACAGTTATGCACACAGTTAGAATTAATACATATACAATTGCATAAACTTATACATATACATAAATATGTTTGTATGAAACAAGTTGTGTCGTCGACTGAATATATACACAATGTGACTAATGATGATAGGAGTTTTGTGGTTGTAGTTGTGGAAAGTTTCAATACGAAGAAATACCATGTGAACATGCTTGGGCCGTACTGAAGTGAAAAAGTCTAGTAGCTGATGGATATTGCTCGAATTTGTACAAACCAATGACAATTTTGAAGATTTATGAGATATCGATTTATCCTTTGCCTGATGTAGCAGAATGGGTGATACTTGAATACATAATGTATGGTGAAGTTCGGCCTCTAAAATTCAAAAGACCTCCAGGAAGGCCAAAAGAGAAACCTTGTACAAAAATAACACGTGAATTGCTTGGTCTCAAAGGGAAGTGTACATGTAGCACATGTGAAGTTACAGGTCACAATAGGCGTTCATGTTGAAACAGGCCTCAAGAAGTTTAATGAGCTCTTTTGATTATATTGGAGTGTAATATTGGATTTTATAAATACTTGAATGTTATTCGCAACTGGTTTTGTGTTTAAAACTATATGAGTAGGAATGGTGATGATGGAATAAAGTTGTTATGTCCTATTAACAGTGAGCATTTTTGTTCTTCTTTTTGTATTCATGCTCTTGTATATAGTATGAGTTATCGTTGTAGTATATATTGTCCATCATATACAGAAATTGTATATGTATAAGTTATATTGAACATATTATTCTCTTTGTATTTATGCTAGTGCAAATAATTTTATGTGTATTTATTCTATTGAAATATTTTCCTCTTTTTGAACAGAAAATGTATATGTACACTCTATATTTATACTTTGTGAACGATTGTATAAGTTGGCTAGATTTATACAGTTAATATATAAATATACGTTGTTATTTAAGTGGTTTGTATATTTATACTTTATGAACGATTGTATAAGCCTAACAATGCATATTTATACATTCAACATAAAATATACTCCTAGATTTATACAGTTAATGTATAAATATAAGTTATTATTTAAGTAGTTTGTACATTTATACTTTATGAACGATTGTATAAGCCTAACAATGTATATTTATATACTCAACATAAAATTTATATACTCAACATAAAACATACTCCTAAATTTATACAGTTAATGTATAAATATACGTTGTTATTTAAGTGGTTTGTATATTTATACTTTATGAACGACTGTATAAGCCTAACAATGTGTGTGTATATATATATATATATATACACTCAGCATAAAACATATTCCTAAATTTATAGAGTTAATGTATAAATATACATTGTATAAGTTGGTTTGTATAATTATTAAAGTGTTAGACTGCATATATAATGAAATTAACAAAAAACAAAGAAGTAAAAGAATTAAATTATCAAACGAGTATATTACAACAAAAAAAACTAGGAAGTTCAAAACATTTAAGCTTATTATTCATGTCATTTGCATATACAAAAGAAAACAAAAATTTAGTACTACTGTTCTAATTAATTGTGATCTTTTCACTGCTATCGCAATCCCTGTTAATTCTGATTGACCTTTCTGGTGCCTCGCTGTCACTAGTGGCATCGACTTGGATCTTTTGCATTCCATAATTCCACAATAATGCAGCATATCGAATACGTGTGAACTCTGAATCGAAGGAATTTAGAACCCCATTTCTATTACTAATATGGTCTGCATAAGCAACAACATATAGTCCACAATCACTGAAAATAAAACACATCAAATTGTATGGTCAGTATAAAATTAACAATAACAATAGAAATAAAAATAACCATAATAATACTTACAGGCTTCCTTCAGTTTGTTGTGGTATATCCTTGACATAAATCATTTCAAACGAGTCAAATTCAGAGTGGGACTTGTGTTTCGGGTGTGAAGACATGTCAATGTCTTTTTTCTCGTAAAAACCAGACTTAGATAGATACATGGGAATAAGTTGTGCATATTTCTTGATCTCATTTTCAACTTTTGAATCGTGTAGGGCACCACCACTAAGAGAATCATAGATCTGTATACATCTATCATTAAGGGACACAATGATAAAAATCCAGTGAAAGATCTCCTTGACGTTAACATGAATGAGAATGTTATCAACTGTGTGCCAAGGTGCAGCAACATGCATTCTGTATCCATTAATGTACTCAATAATCGACCCTCCGTACTGTCCTTATTGATATTACTTTCAAAGTTATAATAAGCATCCCAGATGTTGTGAATCAAATTATTGAAATTGCAATCGACAGTGATAAAACTGAATGTGTTGTTGTCGGAGTACTTGGTTTGCGTATGTAATACAAAATGACATCTATGTACTGTAAAAATAAGTAGTTATAATTTGTACAAAATTGTCATTTATACAGAATATATCAATTGTATAATGAAATAAATAATATCACACTTACCGAGTCATCAAGCAATTGATCTTTGTATGCAAGCTTATAGAACCAATTCAAAAAATGACAATTTCAAAATTAAACCACATTTGTAAGACAACCTTTTTCTTTTTGAATCGCTCTTCTTTGTCCTTTCTAACAAAATCAAAATCAAAGTAAAACTTTATACAAATATACATATATATAATTAAATCTGTATATTTAGTAATTACAAAATGATTTACTTTGTGTTATGCTTAACAAGAAGGCCTTCATTAAACCATTTCCAGAAATGCATATACAGAGTTGTAAGATCCACACATTGAAACAAATGGATGTTTCAAATCAAACGTGAAAGGAAACCTTGATGAACTACACGAAATGTATAAAGTCATAAATAATCATTATAAGACTAACATTTATTAGTATGTTTGTATTATTGTGTAAACAATAAATTTTGTTGTACCAGACTCTGATCTGAATGATGTCACATAAGGTGATGTGTTGAATGGGCCTGGACGCCTTTCCCTAGGAATTGGTAACTGTGTGTGCTCGTCCACAGTTAACAAATGATGTAACACCATGCTTCTTTCTAGATTAAGGTTTGATTGGTCATCATGTATCATCTGAAGAGGTGTTGGACACATGAAAACTTGTTCAACAATTAATTTATTGGCATCGAATGATCCTGATTTGTTTATATTTGTAAAAAAAAAATTCCATCTTTTCAGTTTGATCGCATATAACATTCAATAAATCCTGTTGTTATAAAATAATAAACAAAAAAGAATTCAAATGATCAGATTATATACAATTATAAAGTCAAATTTATGAAGATAAAAATTGAGAACTACATGCAAATGATGAATTGTTGAAGTCTGCTTGATCATTCATGAATTGGGATCCCTCTTTGTTAACTTCAATTAGAACATTTTGACAATCTTCCTTCTAAATATATAATAGATGTAATATAAACAAATGTTTATATATTATAAAAATAAAAAAATAGTTGTTGGCAAATTCAAACCTCAGAAGTGTTTTGAACCTCAAAAATGTTTGGAAACTCTGAAGTGTTCTGAACCTCAAAAGTGATTGGAACCTCAGAATTGTTGTGAACCCGCAACAAATATCACTTGGTATATTAATAATGACATAATTATACAATTTGTTATACAAATTGAATGTTGATATTAAATTATACAATTGATAATTATACATGTGTTGGATAGTTAGTTAATTGTATATGTATACTAACCATATTTGTATACGTATATGTATATGTATGTTATTTATTTGAAAAAATTTAAACTGTATATGTATGTTTAGTTTAATTGTATATAACAATTAATAATGTTGTTTATAACACAAAATTAATTAATTACTTGTGGCTCAGGAGTGTTGAATTGTTGACCTAAAGGGTTAAATCCTGAGTGTCCAGCTGGAGACTGTAAATGTGACTGATGAATACTAACTTCTGAATTAAATGATGGGATTGCTACTCGAACAACCTTCTGCAGAAGATTTAAGAAAATATACATTATATACAAAACATCATAAAAGCTTGAATGATCAACACGATAAATAAGTATAATACCTATTGATCATTTAGATCATTCTAAATAGATTGGCAGTTCAATTCAGAAGGTGAATGTCGAGAAGGTTCTTCGGACTGATCGCACTGGCTATTGGCAGTTTATGTGTAACTTCTACACCATCACCCTAAAGTGAAAATATTAATTGTATATTTATTTTTTTATGTATAAAATCTATGTATTGATCTCTATTAACAAACATTATCCTCCGCATTCTTGGTTTTATAGACTCCAACACAACTTTGAAGTTCTTTTCAATTAAGTTCCTTAAATCAGTAAACTTTTTCTCCATTTGAAATTGGACATATATAAGTAACTTTAATGTTAAATATACAAATTAAATAGTAGTTGAATAAAATAAAAGTTAAAAAAATCAATACCGATATTTTGAATTGTTCAAACGCATCACGCGATATACTGAAATCAGGTGACTTGTTGGTGGATGGTATTTCAAAAGCAACACTTGATTTAATCTCAACATTTTGCTTAATGCCTGTATAGGAAGTAACATTAGCACGTTGTTTAGCTTTCCTCTTCGGAAGTGGTGACTTGGGTCTCTTTAGAACATTGGCATGTCGAGGAGACTTTCTTAAATAAGGATGCTTTGAAATAATCATGGGTGGTGTCTTCTTCTGAATAGGAGTGACTGTCTGCCTTGATTTCTTCTTAGGAGGAGACGAACAAGTATCAACTTTTTCTTTTCCCTTGTTAATTTTTGGATGGAGGATCCTAAAAATCAGCGTCCGAATCATTTGCAGCTGATATTTCTGTTGGAGATTGATCTAATTGAACATACTCAAGAGGCAATTCAAGAATCTTAAGTTCCATTGGAGTTGGACTTAGATTCTGAAAATAACCTGCAAATTATAGACACGTTCATATTGACATATCTATTAATAAATCATTCAAATATGATGTATGCATTTGTATAATTTTGTGCAATTGTATATGTCTAAATGAACATTATACAAAAGGTTTCTTTATACAAATGCAAAAGGTTATACATAAACAATGCACACAATTATACAGTGAATAACATATGCATATATATATATTGCACAAACTTATATGTATACTTATACAATGTATAAGCTTATAGATATATTTATAGGATCTCTATATTTATACAGTTCACAGACTTATAGGTATATTTATACATTGACAAAAACTTATATATATATTAATATATGGCGCACATTTATACATATATTTTTCTAGAGCACAAACTGATACATATATTTATACAATTATATATTTATACAATAATAGATATACTATATTTATACCGAGCATAAATTTATACATATATTTATACAGTGCATACCGAATTGTTGTCGTCTCTGAACATGCCCTTCGCAAAGTACTTTATACGAGGAAAATCCTTTTTTGTCTTCCAGTTAAGGATCCTAGGGATGTGGTCAGATACTTTAACAACAATTTTCTCATCAAAATTCGAACAACATTCATAAAACCATACATGCAAAGCAAGTGGAAAACCATATAACCTGTAATACTTCTCATCATGTTTAATCTTATTGTGCAAATGTAGAATCAGAAGGTCAAAAGCCTTTTTCCCCATGGGTAGTCAATGTATCTGCCCGATTCAACTAAATCAAAGTATTTCCAGTCAATTACAGTAGTTGTTGGTTCTTCAGAAAGGATGAATGTATGTAGAACAATATAGCAAACTTCACAGCATCATCATCATTATCCCCCCAAACCTTGTTAGAAAAATTGTCAACCAATTGTTTCTTGGTGATGGCTTTTCTGACATCAAAATACTGAAGAATAATCATGTTTGGTTCTTCACTATTAAAGACAAAATCATTCTCACTGTCTGAATATTTTAACCCAGATATGATAGCAAAGTCACGAATGGTGAATCGAAGAGTGGTGCCATTTACATGTATCAGGATTGCATTTTTTTTATCTACCCTCAATCTCTCTCAAAAATATTCTCCTAAAAAGTTGTGCTTGAACATGACACCTGCGGTTGCTAGACAATTGGGCAAAACATGTGGTTCCACAAAATTGATTATACTAAGTTTCAGAAAGCTTTTCAGCTAACACATTCATTACTTCAATATTTGTGTAACACTGCATATGAGGTGTGCGTGTTGATTCTCTTTTGCCTAAAAACATAATAGCCTGAAAAAAATGCATATACAATTTTACTAAAATATACATGTATACATAACTAAAACACAAACACAGATATCAAAATGTAAGAAATAGATTTTAAATGAAAATAACCTATACAAGTTTTATAAAGAAAAAATACATTATACAAATTGATTTCAATTGTATAAATATTTATATTGTATATATAGATAAATTGTTATACCGCTACTAATACAATAACTATTGATATTATACTTATACAAACAAATTCAAATGTATAATTGTTTACATTGTATGTATAGTGAAATACAAACAATTTATGTATGTGTATAAGTTTGTGCAATTGTATATGTCTAAATGAACATTATACAAAAAGTATCCTTATACAAATGCAAAAACTTATACATAAAACAATGCACAAAATTATATCAAATGTATAAATGTTTATACTGTATATATAGAGAAGTTGTTGTGATACTACTAATACAATAATTATTATTGTTATACATTATACAACCAATTTCAAATGTATACTTGTTTACCTTGTATGTATAGTTAAATAGTACTATTTTATACATTTAGTTTGGATATTAACATAGTGACTATACACAACTGTATAAACAAACATATACAAGACATAAATCAACAGAGAAAATATAAGAATAATATACAATCGTAACATATTCAAAAATAATAATTATACAAATACCTCATCATGCTCCAATGAGCCAGAAACAACCACTTCCTTTCTTTTTGTGTTGTCATCTATATAATTAGTTGTTTTTTCTTTTCTTTTTTTACTTGACCCAGCATCAGACATATTTTTCTTACCTCTCGCCACAATTCTGATGTTGGATTGCTTCGATTTTGCACTCATTTCCTCCAATCTGATTGGGTCTTTTTTTAATTTGGATCTGATCTCTTGCATTACGTTGGATTTGGACATTGAACCTGCAACCTCCCTAAAATTCTGAGTTAGACCCAAGGAAAACGATGGTTGTTCAACACTTTTCGCCATGCAAGTGTATACCTCTTGCGAATCTTTTAGATGGAGACTGGGCATCCATTGTTTGAATGAAAACTCTGTATGGATGATGAACTGATGTGAAAAATAGCTTGAAAAACTGGAAAAAAAAATAGACAAAAAATTTAAATTAATCGATTGAGATAAATTTTGGCGGTATCTGAAATTTTTGAAATCGCAATTGAGATCGTGGTGGTGAAGATTTGAATTTTCAAACTGATTTTGGGGAGAAAATTTGGGAGAAATTGAAGAAAATAGGAGATATAAACGAGAAGAAGAGATTGTATAAAAGGGAATAACGTCAGTTTTTTATTTTTTTACTTATACAAATCGGTGGGCCCATTAATAGCAAACTGGCCGAGACCTTCGCTCCTCAAAGGAAATAAATGAAACGGTAGCTACTTTATTTATTTTACATTAATAGTTTGTCATTATGTACAACTATCCCTATAATTAAAAGGAGAGGAAGATACCATCTTAATAAGCGAAGTAGCAAAACATCACATAATTGTAGGACTAAAGAAATTAACTTTTAACTATAACTTAGTTTTTTGTCAATTAAAAATAAACTGTAAAAAATAAAAGAACTGCATAAATATTTGAATAAAAGTTACTTTCCTCAATCTGCAGCATAATTAAAATGTGGTGACTGACGAAGAGATTTGGAGTTTGCAAATAACATTTTATATTTAAAAACTATGACAATAATGTGTTGTTTACTTGTATATTTGAATAAATATAATTTTATAATAAATTAACTAATATGTTTTAATTTAAAAGAAAAACCTTTCTCTAAATGAAAAATTCTTTAGGTAGAAAATTATCAAACTAGTCCGATGTTTAGGCACATAATTGTAGATAAGATGATATAATTAGTATACAAAATTAGAATTTCACGAAATACAAATTTGACTATTTGAGTATATCTAGTAACATATCTAAATAATTTATATTCAACACAACATTATAAATCGTAACAACCTTTTCTGGTCATTATTAATAGACCAATGGTGAAAGAATTATGTCAGAAATTTTTTGGGTAGTGACTTAAAAACCCTAGGTTTGGTCAGTCTCCTACGAAATTTGGAAGAGGTGAGGTCTAGGGAAATTCGAGAATGAGTTGGGTTATATGTCTACGCTTGAATTATATTTTCTGGTAGACAAGACATTAAGAAACCCATAAAGCCTTTCAAAATTGAATTCAGATGAGTAAGACTCTCGGAATCGAACCTGGCGTAATGGGTTAATATAGAATATCAAGGGTTGAAGGAATGTTGCAAAATAGGGGATTTTCGGTAGGTTTTCAAGTCTCTAATTTTGTGCAAGATGCTATGGCGGCAAGTACGCCACTATAACGGGACGTTTGAGAATCTTCTATAGCAGTTATGCAGGTGCTATAGAGTGGAAAGTCGTTATGTAGGGTCGGGCCTCTATAGCAGGGTAAATCATGATTTAATACAAAACTATTCCAAAACCTCATATTTTTTGCAACTTTATTCTTTGGAGAAGGGAAGGCAATTTAGGGAAATATCCACCCATTTTCTACCTTATTCTTCGATAAAGATAAGTTCGTTACTCCCCTATTTTTTTAATTGATTCTTAAGACTTAGGATCTAAGGTATTACTCTTGGGGAGGTTTTGACTTGAATTAATGGTGGTAAAAACCATGATTTAAGTAGAATGATAATGAATTGGTCTGGAGTTGTGAGTTGTATATAATTTGGGTATTGTTAGGCCATTGTTAATTGATTGTCGTGTCTATTATTTGTTTAGAACAAGAGCAAGCCAAGACATTGATAAAAGGGAAAGTTCGGGTTCTTTAGATCTTCCAAAGGCTTGAATGTAATGTATGCACGTCTATTGCTTATTAGTATTGCTTGTGCAATGAATGTGAAGAGGTTGAAAGGCGAATGTGAAAAACCTCATGCAATCAGCTTGTTAATTACTTGTGGTTTCAAGTGTAGTTGTTCATTTTGATTGTGTATGTGTAAGTTGTTTGTGATTAATGGTTGGATCGGGTACCACACAGGTATGAGATACTAATGGTTGGATCATATATCATGCC
Organism: Solanum verrucosum; assembly: GCF_900185275.1. Taxonomy (NCBI): domain Eukaryota; kingdom Viridiplantae; phylum Streptophyta; class Magnoliopsida; order Solanales; family Solanaceae; genus Solanum; species Solanum verrucosum. The sequence goes on from NW_026020355.1 coordinate 613,610, forward strand.
TAGAATAAATCATTATGGTTGGTTCGGGGAACACATATGTGTACTAACAATTTGTGTGTGGGTTGCATGAGAGAACTGAGTTTAAATTATTGGTTCCATGATTGGATCAAGTTTACTTGTTCATAATGTGATTATTGCATGTTGGTCTCTAAGAGGATTAGGTATGTGTATTATGTTATCATGTGGGACATATTTCATGCATGGGTTGAGTCAGGATATTGTGATATAGAATTTGTATCATGATGTGGCTTAGATCACTATTATGTAGTTACTTGTTTACATTCATGTTTTGAAATTATACATATGATCCTACCAATACATGGTAGTTTTATACTAATTATGCACCTGCTCTTTTTTTATTGAGTACAAGGAATATTCAGGCGGTTGATATAAGACATCAGTTGAGATACACTTAACCTTCGAATCCAATGGTGAGTTGCTCTTCCAGGCTACCGTGGATTCTTCTCTACTTTTATGTCCATATTTTCGGACACAAACATTTTAGATTAAGGTTTAGGTTTTCTAGTTTCGGGGTTGCATGCCCACTCTTGACTATTATGAGTTTTAATACTATGACTTTCAGAATTAGGGGTTAAATTCTGCAATTGTTAGGATGATTTGTTGAGTTTATGGGAACTTAATTTTTACTTGTTTTCAATAATTTCTTAGTGTTTTTATATTGTAACTTGTGTCTATTTATGGTTTGTTAGGTTAGAAAAATGGTTCTTTCATCGAAAGGTTAGTGTGGATGTCACTAAAAATAGGATAGAGTCCTGAAAAAGTTGGTATCAAAGCCCTAGGTTCGTTGATCTCGTCGTATCAAAATGAGTCTAGTAGAATCTTGTGAAATGGAACAAAGTCGCATGTACTTTTCTTTAAGAGGCTGCAAGACTTTAGGAAATTTTATTTTCTTCCTTCCTTCATGATATAACTTTATTCCAATTGGTATTGGCAATCTAAATTGGTATTGAACATCTTTTACTCTTCTGTTCGTGGATAGTTGACATAAGGATAAACGATGCAAGGAAGTTAGCTCCAATGGAAAAGCCATCATCTAAAATCGTAGCAAGGGGAGGCAACAGAGGCAAGGAAGAGACAAAGGTAGCTAGGGTCAAGGGTAGACGAAGGGAAACCCTGATGGGGGTGGAGATTAGACATGAAATGCCCCAAGGCAGGAAACTCTTCCCCTACCCCGGGAACGTATTGAAGAAGAAGTGGAGATTCAGATTGAGGATGATGTTCAACCGGAAGTAGAGGCACATGTTATGGGTACATTTCTCCGCCCTATGACTTTTGAAGTGGTTCAACAAGTTCTAGCTTTTTTGAGTGGGTTGGCAGGTATGGGAGCCACTTCCACAGTGCAAACTATTCAAGTTCAAATCACTTTTTCTATCACAACTCTGGTCCCTAATATGGATAAAAGCTTCAGGCTCTGGTGTGTTCTCTCATCTATTATTAGGCACGGTGATGACTGGAATAGAGCATGAGATATAGAATAAGTTCCTTAATAAGTTGAAGACTCCAGAGTTCCACTACTTTTAGAGTGAAGATGCCTTTGAGTTCATCTTGGACTGGCATGACAAGTTTTATAAGTTGCGCATCGTACAACAACATGGGATTGATTTCATAACATTTTAGCTCCAGGGAAAAGCAAAGAAGTGGTGGAGAGCTATTGTGGAGTGTCGATCATCAGTCTTGCCTCCTCACACTTAGACCTAGTTCTATTCTTTGCTCTTAGAAAAGTATGTACCTCGCACTCTGAAAGGCCAGAAAAAGGATGAGTTCATGGCTCTCGAATAGGGCAGCATGTCTATAGCTGCTTATGAGGCTAAGTTTCATGTCATATCTCACTATGCTACATAGTTTGTCAACACTGATGAGGAGAGTATCTATTTTTTTTCCGACAGTTTAAGTTATGAGTTGCAGGTATTGTTAGTGCACATGACCTCTGCAAGTAAAAGCTTCAATGAGGTGACCGACTTTGTGAAGAAAATAGAAGGAGTTAAGAAGGAAGGTAGGCCAAGTCATTATCTAAGAGGCCAAAGAATGCCTACAATATAGTGGTTCTTTGTAACACCTTGGAAATTGGAAAGGTCTCATGGGAAATGATTGAATTTTGAGTTTCTGAAGTTTGTTCTACGATTGACCACTGTAGGTCCAAACCATAGGAACCATCTAACAGTTATTTTAAAGGGCCGTTTGGTTTGAATATGAGTTATGATGAGATAAGTTATGATGGGATAAGTTATGTTGGGATTAGTTATGATGAGATAAGTTGTTCTGGGATTATTTCTTATTGAATGTTTGGTTTGTTGTATTCAAAATAATATATATTGATAAATTTTAAGAACAAGTTGTTTATTTACAAAATTACCCTTCACTTTAGTTAAACTTTTTAAATTTTTCTTTGCGAGCTTTAGTTATTCATTTTTTAAAATAAAACTTTTATTTTATTTAACTTAAATATTTTTGTTTATGTATCCCCGTGATAAGTACCATGTGTATTTAATAATATAACTTTTTTCTTATTTAGCTTAAAAATAGAACTTCCCTCTTAAGTTTGTTAAAGAAAAGAAAATTTATGAGAAATCAAAATAAAATAAACATAAGAATTAATCAAATATATTCATAAATAAAATTATATTTATATAGTGTAATTTTTTAATAGAAAAATATGTATAATTATCATAAAAATAAGGAGTAGTAAATATTATTATACATGGTATTAAAAATAATGTAAATATACATAGATGTGAAAAATCATATATAAAAAGGATTTAAAGGGATATATTTGTCATTTACCTATTTTAACTCGGGATAAGTTATCCCGAGATTACTATACCACCCAATGTGAGGGATAACTTATCCCGGTACTAATTCATAATCCTCGGATAAGTTATCCCAAGCTTTGCAACCAAACAACGAAATAAGGGGTACTTAAAATTTATCCTGGGATTAACTCCTCTGATCCATCACACCAAATGACCCCTAAGGGTATTGGGGTCTTTTCATATGCATTAGTTTCCTATATTATGTTACTAAAATAGTCATAACTTTTTACTCAGATATTGGATTGATGCAAAATTGGTGGCGTTGGAAAGTAGATTCAATTACCTTTAATTGAATAGGTTATGTATCACGTAAATCTTTATATTCTAAGAGATATGGTTGTTTAAAGTTGACCCAAGTAGAATTTTACATCAAAACTTAATGAAACTTCAAGAACACTTATCAAGAACTCATCAAGAACTTAAATCCATAAATTTAAGAACGAAATTATGCTGAATAAATCATGATTGGCGCGTGGGTGAAAGAACCCAACGCTATCTGATCTCACATACCTTGTAGGGATCACCCCCGACGAATTCCACAAGTTAAACTTCGACGATTTTGTCGATTCTTCTTCTTTCTCCTCTTCTTTTCTCTTCTCTCAAAACCCTAACCCTTTTTCCAAAACCGTAAACTGATCTAATTCAGCTTAGGCCCCTAATTAATTACAAAAAAAATGAATTAAAATAAAAGGGTAAGGAAAAGACCAAACTACCCTTTAAAATCCGGATTGGACTTTCCTTAATCCAACATCCCAACTTCCAAAGTGCATAACTCACTCATACGAACTCGGATTTGCGTAAAGTCGGCGGCGTTGGAGATCATTCCAATATCTTTCCAACCATAACTGTAATTACACCTAACTCATTCTGATCTAGAAGTTATGGCCGTTTGAAGTTGACCAAAAACTCAACTTTTCCTAACTTAATCAAATTTCCAGATTTTTAATTCTTTCCAAAAATGACTATTTTCAATTATAAGCTTCTTCCTAGTTATTTCAAATTGCGAGATGTTACACATAAGATTTTATGTTATAGCTCACATGGACTATTGTCAGTTAAAGCCAATATCCCACAAAATAAACTAAGTTGTTCTTAAAGGTTTCATGAAGCTTTACTCATTATTTTAAGATGTATTGACCATGTTTATGATTTATGATGTTTCTTTAAAGATTTTACTATCCTTAGCTTGGTCATGCATATCATATCTTTTATTATGTCCTCTTATGATCATGTTTCATGTTTTTATGAATATCCCTCATAATTAGTACATTTCATGTACTAATGCATACTTGTTCCTACATTGTTTCACTAATGTAGGTTCCTATGATCATCTTCCTTCCGCTCATGGCTAGCGGCTTGACCATTTGAAGTGCAAGAGTTGGTGAGTCCTCATGTTTCGAGGACAATGTCACATTTATTGCTTTCATATGTCTTTAGCTTTCATATGTTGTACGTTCTGTATGGGTTACGTCCCGACCACTTCTTAATATACTAGATTGGCTTGTCAGGACTGTTATAGATTTCTGCTTTTATGTCAAACTTTTTTATTCATATGAGATTTCCTACTTTTTTGTATTATATTGTGTATATGTGTGTCAAGTGGCTTATATAAGGTCTCTTGGGGTCTTATATGCCATGTCACATCTAGGGTATACTTTGGATCGTGACATTCTTATTTCAAGGGATCTGGTTAGCAGGTGTACACTGCTCATCTGATACCTACTTCGACAAGTGGTTATTCAGGGTTCCACAACAGTCTCTAAATCAGAGTGTTCAAGGACCTTCCTATGCATTAGCTATCAATCCCTCACTTGACTATGGATATTTTAACTACAGTGAGCAGGGGAACTTAAAGAAAGAATGCCCTCACCGACGGGCAGTTGGTTAGGTACAACACAAGACTAGAGTGATATGAGACGTCTACAAAGTGGGTAAAAAGGTAATCAGGGAGGTAGTGAAGGCTGAGGAAATAGTAATGCAGGGAGAGGAGTGGTGTAACTAGGTAGAAGGGTTACCTGCAATGATGATAGAGCTTAGTGTTACGCTTTTCCAAGCAAACTAGAGGCTGAGGCGTTAGATGTGGTGATCACAGGTAATATTCTTGTATGTGACCGAATGACTTATGTGCTATTTGATCCAGGATCCACCTATTCCTATGTATTTGTTAGCTTTGCTTTGGGATTTGACCTAACTTGCGATATTATTGAAGCCACTATTTATGTTCCTACCCCGATTAGAGAGTCTGTTGTAGTGACTCATGTGTATTATGATTGCTCTGTGATATTTATGTGTCTGCAGACTTGGGTAGACATGGTAATTATGGATATGATATACTTTAACATGATCTTGGGTATGACTTGGTTGTCTCCTTGTTTTATTGTACTTAATTGTAATTCTAAGACAATAATTCTAGAGATCCCAGGTGGGGAAAACTTAGAGTGGGAATGGGTGTACAAGTCTGAGCTAGTAAATATCATATCCTTCCTTTGGGCTAGTAAACTAGTGGGGTAGGGTTATTTGGCCTACTTGGCTCATCTTTGAAATATTAGCATAGAGTCTCTTTTCATGGAGTCTATCCCGGTGGTTTTAGAACTTCCGTAGGTATTTCCTGCATATTTGTTTGGCATGCCTTCAGATAAGGATATTGACTTTTGTATTAATTTGGAGTTGGGCACTCGCTCAATTTCTATTCCTCCATATCGCATGGTTCTAACAGAGTTGATGGAACTCAAGAAAATAATAAAACTATTGAGGGAAAATCTCCCCATAAACTAAACTCTTTATTGACTACATTGTGGATGTTCTTGTGTGTTATTCTATGAGAATAAGGATCTTCAATTTATAGATCTCCAAATTTTTCCTCTAAGGAAAGAATAAACCAAATATGGAAGAAAAATATATTTTCCTTTTATGAAAAGTAAAAACATTTCTGATAATGTTTTGTCTTTTCTTTTAGGAAAAAATAAAGTTCAAATAAGATAAGAAAATCAGGGTAAAACCCTAACATAATCCTCAATGGTGATGAGATGTATTAATACATGTCTGTCACACAAAAATCCGACCTTACATTCTACTTTTACTTCACATTGTACGGGGAGGATTTTGTGAATTTCATCAAGCCAACCATATAAAGGAGGACTTTCCTATGATGGTAAACTGAAGATCTTCATGTATTATCATGTTATTCACTTCTTCTTCGTCGACCCAAAGCACAATTAGTTCACCATGAACATATGTAATATCCTTGATAGGACTAGGGTTAGGTTTTGGTATTTCTGGGTTTAAGGAATTCAAAGTAATAAGAGGGCATGATAGGTGGTGGGTGGCTCCCCTCAAGGAAGAGGTGGCCAGCCATTGTGGCGATTGCCATGGTACTGGTTGGTAATGCTATGGGGGCATTAGGGTTTTCCTCTCATAGTTCTCTATTTTTTAAGACATCGACAAGCACAGGATCCCAGCGTGAGGTTGTACTTTTAAAAAAATACTGGTTGTACTTCAAAATAGAAGAATTTTTATTTTTTTGAAAAAAATTCTTGACCCCGGGACGTCCTTTTTTTGTCCTCTCATGAAGTCTCTTTGGAAAAGTGACTAGTCGTTTTGTGACATACAATTGAGGTCGAATTTTCAATATATATACAACTGACCTCATATTGTTGCTTTCTTAGATCGATTTTAGCAATTTGTTTAATAGTGTGATTATGATCCATAAGCATGCTTAAAAATTGTTCTTACCCATAATGTTATGTTTTAAACTCATTTGAGTACGAACAAAAGTCTAAACATAGGGGGTGGTTGGAGTCCCATTAGTCCCACAAATCCTATAATTAGTGTTTCTATGGCTTAGACCTAATTAATATTCTGAATTTCCACCATTAATTACAATAATTTAATGGTTAATCTTTAAGGAAATTCATGATATAAACTCAAGAAGATCAATGATTAGAATATTGCCAACTCAAATCGTGAATATTCGGTTCAAATCTTGAATTCATATATTTTAGCGAAGGTCTCAATAATGAAGAAAATAGTTATTGTCTCGCAAAATTGTCCAATTTATTATCTAGTGAAACTATCTCAATAAATCTCAAATGATAATATTAACTTGTACTACAACATATAAAATACTCAAACCATAAATTTTAAAATATAAATACTCAAAATGAGAGATTGATTTATAAGAATAATTAGTAGGTATACAAGAAGACCAATATAATTAGAAGATGTAAACCAAAATAATCAAGTAGGTAGGAATTTAATGCATTTAAAAGACAAGTGTCTCAATAATAAGAATGTAAAAGTGGGTATCTATCACCTAACTCGACATTCATCTCTAGTTCCTATCTAACTCTTATCACCTATTGTTATTGTCTTACTTCCACATTACATGTTTTTTTTATTGAAAATTTCATATTATCTATTTTTAAGTGTGTGTTGATTTGTTTCGGATATTCTTGATTAATTAAATGGTACATGGATCGCAATTCAATGAAAATAAATGTTTTTATAGAAAGACTAATACTATATTTTTTCAACAACTTATTCTTTTGAAATACTTTATACTTTTAATGTAAGTAGATTTTTATAATAATGTGGTAGAGTTTAGACGAATTTAAGATTTAAATTTGATAGGTTGAACTTTCAAGGTTTTTAGCACAGTTAACTAAATTTTCTTTTTTTCTCGATTTTACCCATGTTAACCATTGTATTTTATTATTAACTAGTGAAATTATCTGTGTTTTTCGATGTTATAATAATTCTTAAATTGATAACTTCCTATTCTAATAAAGTCTTATCTAGTATTTATATATATTGAGGTTAGTGTTGGATATATAAGACCATGTTGATATCTCTCTTCAGGTACACCATGATATATTTTTATATCTTGTTTTAACATACAAAATAGATTATTATTTTTTTGCATCTTTTTAAGTGCAAATTATTCATGTAGTAGAACAAAATATTTATTATGGTGAAGTAAATAAAACAAGATGTCATATTTTAAAATGACAATAGATTGTATTACGTTGAAAATATTTTTTATGTTTTAATTTTCTCTATCTATGGTAGGAGTACTTGATTCTCTATACAAATTATGATTTCTTAAAAAAAGATCTTCTAAATTTCTTCATTATGTCTTTATTGTTATATTTATATATTATAATTTTTTAAACACTAATTAAATTTTATAAAAAATTATGAAAATGAAACACACAAAAGTTATGAATAATATTTAAGAGTAGAAATTACAAGTGAGATAAAAGATGCGTTATAAATAATTTAAATGTATAATTTTATTACACATTCAAATTTATCTCTAGTTCCTATCTAACTCTATCACCAATATGTTTGTTTATTTATTCAGGATGAGAAACCTAAAGCAAATAATAAATTTTAATCTATAGCATAATCTAGTTTGTGGTTGTAGTAAATAGTTGTAGTCCCTAAAGGTTCTTTAACACTTTCAAAATGTGGTTTTTTGTATTGAAATTTTTCTATAATTTATTTTTAAGTGTATGTTGATTTGTTCTGGATATTCTTGATTGACTAAATGGTCCATGGACCACAATTAAATTAAATTAAATGTATGTTGATTTGATTGACAGAAAGAATCATACCATATCTTTTTAACAATTTTTTTTTTTTGAAATACTTTGTGTTAGTATATTTTGTTATAACGTGCGGAGGCAGAGCCATGATAAAGAGTTTGGGGCTCTAAATTTTCTTTAGAATCGTCAATTAATTTTGTTAGGGGTTTAAAAATTAATATACATATATATTTAATTAATTTTTTAATATAAAAATATAAAATCTATGAAAAAGATACTGAATTTATCCAAACCCACAAACCATTACCTAGGTCCGCATTTGTAACCTTGTAATAGTCTAGACAAGTTGCTAATTATGTAGATTTGTGCTTTTATTATATTAAGAAAAATGTTAACGCATCTGTAACCTTGTAATAGGCTAAGTTGTAATGAAAAAGTCAAGAAAAAAAAAGAGAAGTGGGAAAAACGCACTCACCTACAAATCGGCTCGTCTTAAATAATTTTACGTGAAAACTCAATTTTGTTAGGTATAAAATACTTGTATTTGAACACGTTGTAACACGTATCTTATTTTGTGCTTAGGTTATCAAAAATCAATTTCAATTTTAAATAAAAGTTACTCTATTTGTAATCATCTCGTAAGTAATTGATATTATAAGAACTCTTTACCTCTTAAGACTTATCGGTTGTTTCACCTGGTATGAAATAAATAAAATTATTTGATGTATCCAGATATTTTATGAAATTAGTTATTTTAGGATAAAATTATATCATTATAATACTAATGGCGAAATAAATTTAAAAAGTTCAAAACTTATAACTAATACCCCTAATCAAATACAAAATAAAATAACTCTTTATTTTTTATCAAAATTATTATCCCCTTTTTCTTAGTACCAAATGATTCTTATTTGGTAGGATGTATTAGAAATAATGTACACATTAACTTTTTGAATTAGTAACATTTTACTATATTATAGTAATTTTTCAACTTAACTTATGTCAGTATAACTAATACAAATATAAGTAATAGCACATTTTTAATTCTAAAATGTAGAAGGTGTATTTATAATTGAACACTAAAAATAAACATAGCACTCCACATTCCTTGGCTTCCTAGCAACGGCTCAATGTTTTCTTGGCTCAGCCCAATTGGCTTATACGGCGGCTTCGTCCGTCGGTGTCTGACCGGCGCGGGTCTAACTTGTCAATCCATAGAAATCGACGATGAAACGACTATCCACTTTTGGGGTCCAAAATCATCAAAAATGAAACCATCACTTATCTTAATCCACGGATTTGGTCCTCACGGCGTTTGGCAATGGCGTCCACAGATTTCATTCTTCTCTAATGATTTCGATTTATACATTCCTAGCCTTGTCTTCTTCGGCCGTTCAACAACCAAATCTCTCCAGAGGTCAGAGGTTTTTCAAGCAACCTGCATCGTAAAGCTTTTAGAAAAACTCGGTATTGAAAAATGTTCCATCATTGGGACTAGTTATGGTGGATTTGTTGCCTATCACATGGCTAAAATGTTGCCGGGAAGGGTAGAAAAGGTAATTATAGCAAGTTCGGCGGTTAATATTAAGAAAATAGATAACGATGGACTATTGAAAAGAGCTAATGTTGAGAAGATTGAGGATTTGATGTTGCCGGCGACGGTGACCCAGCTCCGGGTATCGATTACGGCGTCTACTAATCGGACTCTGCCATATCTGCCGGATTTCTTTCTCAATGATTTTATCAACGTGAGTTTATTTATTACTCATCCCTGAACTAATTTCATGTTTCAATTGATTAAATCTCGAAATTTCAACTCTTAGTTACTTTTAAAATAGGACAATTAATTTGCAGCAATTGTTTAAAGAAAGTAATACTCTTCTTAATGCTATGGGTTTCGAGCTTCTTTAACTTTTTGGATTAAAAATCGAATATTTGTGCTAAAAGATTTGCCTGAAAATATTACTACTATTTACATTTGATATTAAGAAATAATATTTTTTACTTTTTTAATCCAAACATAAGATGGTAAATATTTTTGGGATAGTGAGAGCAGGGTCAAAATGAGAGGTAACTGAACCAATAATTTCTATCTTAAATTAGATATTTTATGTATATGTATTTTAAAATTAATCTGATATTTTCTGTTGGTTGTTCAAAAAAACCATATTTTCTCACTTGATTGAATTTCTATCTTTATTTTTTTCCTTTTCCACTTTCATTTCGTTTCTCTTTCAGTCAAAATAATAATGAAAGAATACTAATCCAAGAGTTTGGTTGACTATTTTTTTTTGCGTAGCAGTTTTACATTTAATAGTAGGATATGTTTAATTGGAAGTTTGATATTTTATTTTCATTAAAAGTAAGACGTTTGAACATGAATAAATATCTGAATATTTAAGATGTGCATTAAAATTAAAATATTTAAATATAAATACACATTTGAATATGTATTTATATTTAATGTCTAACGTATATTCTAGCTCTAGCTAATTAGCAGAATTAAAGATATTTTTTTTATGACCATAATTCAATTCTCTAACTCTTAAACCTTTAGCGTCACTCATGCTTTCGTATATATGTCACTTTCACAAAATATACTAACAATTATTCTATACAATGGCTTATCCTAGCCAAGTGTGATGACCCGCCACGTCATCATGCCACTTAAGCGTCAAATGACACAAAGTCTTTTATGTGGAAGACTTAAATAGAAAGAAAACTAGTTTTTAGTGCAATATTCTAATTAAAGACAAAGATTTCCCTTGGAAGACGATAGAATTCTAGAATAAGGACTTCTACAAAATTTATATCAATGTTGTGGATGACGCTTTGAGAAGGATGTCTGAGCTTGCTTCCATCACCACAACTAGTTGTTACACTAGAGATGTTATTAAGGATGGTATGTAACACAGACCCGAAGCAAAGCAACTTATGGAGTTGGCAGTCTTGTATTCTTTTATGCACGACTCAACATATTCTCAGGTGGGTCTACGTGCCCATGTTTGGAGACACTAGGCGGAAAATTATGAAGGGAAGTCACAAAACGTTGTGGGTCGAGCACCTGAGCCAACATCACACAAAGGCTTGATCTAATCAATTTATTATTGCCCGAGCATGGCGTAATGATATTAAATGTTATGTGCATGCTTATCTTGTGTGCCAATAGAATAAAGAGGAACAACGACAACTCAGAGGACCTTTGGAGCCATTACTGATTGCACAACATCCATGGGAGAGTATGATGATGGACTTTATCACTTACTTGTCAAAGTTTGATGGATATAGGATGATAATGATCGTGATGGATAGATTTTTGAAGTATGCAAGCTTAATGCCTGCCATAACAAGTTGCACTACTAAAGAGGCTGCCAAACTATTATTCAGGAACGTGATGATGTATTGGGTCTTGCAGACGCACATCTTAGCGATCAAGACCCGTATTTTATAGGAAACTTTTGGAGAGATTTGTTTAATATACTTGGCAGGCAGTTGCATTTTTCTCCGCTAACTTTTACCTGCAGATGGATGAATGGATGGAACAGGTCAATGCTTTGTTGGAGCTTGAGGCACTTTAAGGCTCTTAGACCTAACCCAATTCTCATATAACTTGAAACCAAGAGAGTTTATCGGGCTGACACCATTTGTGTTAGCCTAGACTATCAACTACAAACACCACATTCACTACTGCTCTTGTGCGTGGGCATGAGTTTATGCTCTTACCATATGGTTAAAGGGTTTGAGGAGCTACTTAGCAGTGTTCTACTAGTACAAGGTAGCAAATAAGGTGAACAAGTTTTCATACCGTAAATGTCGTCCCACATATTAAAAGTTTAAGGACATGGTTTTAGTGAAGTTTGACCAAATACAATTTAAGGCACTATAAGATGTGAACCAAAATTTTGTACGAAAGTATGAGTAGTTTAGGAACGTTGCCAAAGTGGGAAAGATTTCATATATGCTAGAATTAGCACCTTATCTTAAGGTTCATTCCATCTTTCATAGTGTGCTCGAGCCACACCATGACAACAAAGATGATCCTAACCAAATTCAAATATGTTGGGCACTAGTTACCATCACCACATTGCATGATCGGGAGATTGCGTCTATCATTGACTACCAGGCCAAGAGAAAACAAGGGCATAAAGCCACTGCCATGTTTCCTATTCACTTAAAAAGGTCAATCATTAGAGGAAACCATGTGGGAGCGATATAAAGACTTTTGGCAATTCAAAGACAAGATCTAAGAATTAATGCACATTATCATGGTCATCTCAACATCATGTAGGGGATAGTGTGATGATTTATCACATCATCATGACACTTAAGTATCACGTGTTACAAAAGTGTCCATATGGAAAATTTACAAAGGAAGAAGACTAGTTTTTAGTGGAATATTCTAGAGACGGGGAGATTTTTCTTGGAAGATCTTAAACTTCCATGGATTTGCATGGAAGTCATTGAATTATTATGTTTGTGTAGAGAATTCTGGAATATTGAATTGTACACAATTTATATTATCTTAAGACTTAGATTATTTGCTTCAACATTTCCTTAATGATCTAGTATTGCACCCAAGAATGTGACCTAGGCACCCAAGGGTGTGGCCTAATGGTCAAATGAAGTGGTTGAGATCTATGAGGTCTCATGTTCAAATTTCAGTAGAGACAAAAATACTAGGTGATTTTTTCCGTCTTTCCTAGCCTTGGTGACAGAGCTTCTTGGTACCTATTGTTGGTGGTAGGTGGTAGGTATCCCATATAATTAGTTGAGGTGCGCAAAAACTGACCTGGACACTACGATCATAAAAAATAATTAGCCCTCAAGTGAGTAGTATAAATAGATTAATATTCATTTGTAAAGGTATCAAGCAAATCTTCTAAGTTTTGAGCAATATAAAAATTTATCTTGATAATTCTCTTATGTCTTTCTTTAATTCAACATTTCCTTGGAAATCTAGTATTAAAAAAGGCTTACTTGACCTTGCAAGATCATGAAAATGTTGTGAGTGAGTTGTCGATGTCACACAATGTGTTTAGTGGAAGTTTAAGTCCGTGACACAATTCATCCAATTTTTTCTTACATTCTTCAAAGCCAGGTCCATTATTTCCTATAATAAATAACTCCAAAAAAATACTCATTTTTTCATAAATTTCCAATTGAGACGAAGAAAATTTTCTTTTCTTCCCCAATTTTTTTCTTTTAGTCAAAATTGATGTTGGGATGAAGAATTAGGAGCTCTATCATTTTTGTTGCCATCTAGATCTTTGGCTTCATCAAGGGTATCTATATCTATAGTAATAGATACAGAAGAGACAACATGTCAGGGACAAGTACAACTTGGACTCCGATCATGAACTCTTGTTGCAATAGAATTCTCAAAAAGATTATACACAAATTTGGAAAGGGTAGGTGAAGCCTTTATATGTTTTTGCAATAGAAACATCAATTGAGATGTTGAAACTTCCACAGAAAGTGGATTCCACACCCAAGGCTCTATTTTATCCAAAATTCACAAGGTAGCTTGAAATAAGACTAGGAAATCCCTGAGGCCCAAATCAAGGGTCCTTCTAGATTAAACTCGATGCCCCAGAGCTAAAGGTAGCATCAAAATTGCATTTTCAGGTCGTTTATCTGAAGTTTTGATCGAAGTCAACTGTTCAAGCTTCAAAAACTTCAGTCCCATTGCTATAGGAAAGACTTAAACATCAAAACTATCACAAAACAGAGAAAATTATCTAGAGGGTCATTACAACATCCACTACTAAAAAGACTTTTTTCCTCGAAAGTAAAAAGTCAAAAAGTACATGAAGTCTCGAATAGGCGGGGATATTGAACTCATATCTCATGCTCGGTATCTCGATAGTGTCACGACCCGAGTCTAGGCCCCGGATGCGACACGGCGTACTCGACCCCAAAGGGGTCTCATACAAGCCTCATAGCATTTCATTGCATTCGATATAGAAATAGTGCGGATTTAAAACTCATTTAAATCCAAAATATCAAAAGTCATTAAAAGAGGAACTTGAAATATTGCAGAAGTCTAAATCTAACATGGCCAACTTAGACACAATCTTAAAGCATTCTAGGGACACAACCCTTTACAATCAAAGCAACTACTAAAATGTCTAATACATGAATAAAGGAAACTTAAAAGTCTTGTCCTCAAATTCATGAGGACATACCAAGTCTTGGAGGAAAAGCAGTCCAACACTTCAAACTAGCTAGAAGGAATCACTTGCCGGAACCTACACTTGTAGTAAAAACATGGAGAATATGGGTTAGTACACAGAAATGTACCAAGTATGAAGACCATGCAAAACATGCTTTAAAAGGGGACATTTTGGTGGGAAACCATGCATTATGCCACTTTTTAGAAACATCATGTACAATAACATAAAAGACATCATATACAAGCATTAACATCATATAAGTCATAACTTCACACTTAAACAATATCACATGGAAACCATTACCTTTACATTGGACCTTCACCTCAAGCAACCCTTATGCTATGCCTTGTGCAATGCATGGATAGTGTCTCATACCACCATCCACACTAGGGCACCACATTTAGGTCACCTAAAGTGTACTTACCATTCATTTCCTTTCATCTTTAAGCCATATTCATACATAAAAGACATCATTTCATAAGGCATGACAAGGGAAAGTAACTCATAATTCAACCTAAGTATAACATATATATCATATTAAGCATTTAAGAGCTAACATTCTTCAATTACTCCATTTAAGACACTTTCATGTCATAGCCATTAAGATTTAGAGAAACTCAGTATGACCCTCTCAAGCCTACTCGTGCAATGTATAGGTATCATCTCATACTACTACCTACACTTCGTAGAACCTATCAAGACCCAACAATGAAATCTCAAATGATGGGAAGTAAGCGTTAACCGACATAAACCATGAGAGATTGTCATGGAATCTGGTGTCATAAGTCCTCACACCGTAAAGAGGTGGTCTACTTGCCTAAGGAAGACCGGTTCATATAGCTTAGGTGGATCCACTAGCTAGACCTATGCGGGCACATAGTTTATGGGATAAGGTAGACGATCATTGAAACTCATGCCTAACTATGGGGGAGTTTCCATCTAACCAAATGCACTCGATGCTTAGCTTACATTCCCATAGAATAGTTCATTACCTTGACATTATCACATATGAGGGGTGCCATTGGCCTACTGACTCCAATTCATTCATTACATATGAAAAGGTGCCTTAAGCCTACCGATTCAAGGTATATTTAAGAAAACTTATTAACTCTTCTTGAAAGGGTGCCCTAGGCCTACCGGTTCAAGACTCATCATTAACCTTCTTGAAAGGGTGTCATAGGCCTATCGGTTCAAGGCTCATCATTAACCTTCACGGAAGGGTGCCATAAGCTTACCGATCCGAAAGTTCATTAGTAGCATGAGTGGAAGGGTGCTACTAGCCTACCGATCCAAGGATTCAACAATCAACAATATAATCATTTATACAAGAAAAGGATGCATAAGCCCTACCCATTCAAGGTATACTTTATATTGAAGAATCCTTCATATTCTATCATTAACATTCATGAGTGTAAAATTGAGAAATAGTCTTTCAATAATAACACACTTACATTCATAACATGATCACTTTAGCTTCATTGAATTCTCATTCATACAATGTCATGATAACACTTCCATTTCTCATACTATGCCTTCAAGGCCATGGTCACAATGTACATAATAAGTAAACACCCCCACCTTTCAAGTGGATCAACATCAAGTTAACAATTCTAAACCAATATCTTGCCTTTAAGGCCATAAACCTCACATACCAATACCCCAACAATGCACCATAAAATAAGCATGGGTAATGACATACTTCAACAATCTAAGCCATTTAAACAAGTTCTATTCATATACATGCATTATCAAGCAACCCACTTCATAAAGGCATAAACTAGGAATAGAGAGAAATCATGGGTTCATGGAGTATTTTCATCTTAAATCATCAATACAACAACAATATAACAATAATATGCCATTAAAAACCTTTTAAAACCATTTGGTGAAAGAACCCATGAGATTGAGTAAAGCCCTAGATTTTCATGAACATGGAATCTTTAAAAGTTTACTTTGAAGTTGACTCTAGGGTGAAAGCTAACCCTAGATGAAGGATCACCATACCTTTGTTAAGATTTCCCAAGAAATTTGATGAAGAAAGCCTTGAATCCAAAACCCTAGCTCTCACTTCTGCTTCTTCCTTGAGTTAGAGAGAAATATATAGAGAGAGAACTTTGGGGATTTGATTTGGGAAAAAAATGAGTGAGTGACTAGTTTAAAAGACTTAAAACCATATATATTTATCATATAAGCCATTTAAAATCAACACAACATAATAAAACATTAAAACGAAATTACCAAAAACCCCCAACTTGAGGCAGCCCATCAGGGACCATACCCAAATAAACGGGTCGTGAGGGGCACCACAGCTCGTGGTGGAACTCGTGGTCCTTGAGGCAGTGGGCCTCTCATCCTTGTCAGGCCCTCCAAGGCCAAGACAAGTCAACGAAAGCTACCACGATCCGTGGTTCACACCACGAGTCGTGGTGAAGCTCGTGGTCATGGGGCAGCACCTAGGTAAAGTTGTCTTGCCTCCCTTGAGCCTAGGTGAACTCCAAGTTCACTTTCACGGACCGTCTAAGGCACCATGGCTCGTGGTGGTGCCCGTGAACTTTGGGACAGTAGCTCCCTCAACTTACAACATTTCCCACTAAGCTAAGGCAACCCCACGAGCCTTCTCACGGCCCGTGGTCATGACCACGAGTCGTGAAGTGGCTCGTGAAGTGGTGCCTTGGCTTGGCACCAAACTTGAGCATGAGGTTCCCAAACCATGGCCTGCACCCAAAGCCCTTAGCCTTTGCCTTTAACTCAAGACATTAACCCCACGGTAAGTCTCTAGTTTAACCTATCATTTTCTGAGTCGTTACAAGTAGTCTCCTCAATTGGACGATGTCTCCATTGAATCTTAACAACATGAATGACCCTCGAATGTAATTGTCTCACATCTCTAGCCTAAATAGCAACTTACTCATCCACAAAGATCAAATGATTAGCCAACTGGACTGAGTCATACCTAAGTACATGGGACTCATCAGGAACATATCGAAAAAGCATAGAAATATGAAAAACCAAATGGATAGGTAAAAATACCGGAGGTATGGGCAACTCATAAGCAACATCACCAATTTTCCAAGGAATCTCAAATGGCCCTATATTTCTTGGGCAAACCTTACCCTGCCTCCCAAATCTCATCACGCCCTTCATCGGAGATACTAAGAGAAATACCCGGTCACCAACTCCAAATCTTAAAGGTTCATGCCTACAGTCAACATAACTCTTATGCATGCCCTGTACAGACATAAGCCTATCATGGATCACCTAAACTCTATCCAAAGCCTCCTAAAGCAAATCAGTACCACGTAGCCTAGACTCTAAAGCCTCAAATCAACCAACCGAAGAGCAAAAATGCCTACCATATAATGGCTCAAATGGATCCATATGAATAGTCGAATAATAGTTGTTATTATACACAAACTCCGCTAAAGCTAAGAACTAATCCCATTGACCTCTAAAGTCCAATACACATGCTCGTAGCATATCCCCCAAAACCGAAATAGTATGCTTCGAAAGCCTGTCGGTCTGTTGGTGAAATGTTGTGCTAAGGTCAACTCGAGTATCCAACTCCTCCTGAAAAGTCCTCTGGAAGCTAGAAGTGAATTGAGAACCCTATCCAATATAATAGACACAGGCACCCCATGGAAATTAACAACCTCTCGAATATAAATATGGGCCAACCTCTCAGCACCAAAAATGATTGAACGGAGATGAAGTGTGATGACTTAGTCAATCGATCTACGATGACCCATATGTTATCAACACTTGTAGAAGGCTGAGGCAACCCCATAACAAAGTTTATAATGATGTATTCTCATTTCCACTTCAAAATGGGTATCTTTAGAGCTCACCAGCAGACCTCAAATACTCAGCCTTCACCTGTTGGCAACACAAGCAATGAGACTCATAGTCCATAATATCTCTCCTCATACCACTCCACCAGTAATATTGTCTCAAGTTGTGATATATCTTCGATATGCTCGGATGAATACAATATCTAGAGTCATGGGCCTTATGAAGAATCAACAGTATCAATTCCCAAACTCTAGGAACACAAATACGACCATCAAACCTCTAAACACCATCCACATCCAAGGTGGCCTTCCCAGTATCACCTCACAACACTAGATCTTGAATAGCCACTAAGGCATCATCATGAAACTACCGTCCACAAATTTGCTCTTCTAACGATGATTAAACCCCACTATTGGCTAGAATCCGTCTAGAATCTAACATATTAAGGCAAATCATCTCATTGGCTAAACACTGAATTTCCAGATCCAAAAGGTCGCTTCAAAGCTAAAACAAAAGGCTAAACTACTCATACTCACTGGCTTCCAGCTTAAGACTTCTGCTACCATATTTACCTTACCTGGATGGTATATAATAAAGAGGTCATAGTCTTTCTAACCACTTAAAAGGGACATCAAGATGAGTCAATCGAGTCAAAGGTGTTGTAATCGATGAGAAACCCTTAACAAATTGTCTGTAGTAGTCAGCTAACCCAACAAAACTCTGAATCCCAGTAACCAAGGTAGGCCTAGCCTAATCACAAATACCCTCAATCTTTGTGGGGTCACAGTAATGCCATCCTTGGATAACACACGTCATGAAAATGCTACATACTCAAGCCAGAACCCTCACTTTGAGAATTTGTCATAAAGTCGTTGATCTCTAAGTCTTGAGCATAGTACTCAAATGTTGCTCGTGCTCATGTCTGCTCCGTGAATATACTATACAATGAAGAAAGAGTATATATATGACCTTTAAACACATGTCAGCAAGTCTATGAATGTCGCTGGGGCATTGGTAAATCTAAAAAACATCATTGGGAACTTATAATGACCATAGCAAGTCTTAAAAGTTGTCTTAGGGATGTCCGTCACTCTAATCCTTAACTGATGGTAACCTAATCCCAAATTAATCTTAGAAAACATCACAATACTCTAAATCTGATTAAACAGGTCATTTTATATGAGACATATACACATATACATAGATCCATCTTCTTTAGAAACTAAACCAATGTACCTAAGTCAAAACATTTGGTTGAATGAGTTCCTGGTCTAAGAAATCCTAAAGTTAAAGACTGAGTTCTTTATGCTTCACAAGAGCCGTAGAGTAATGCGGAATAGAGATATGATGAGTGTCTGACTTAAGATGAATGGAAAAATTGATATCATGCTGAGGAGAAGGTCAGGTAGGTTGGTAAGGAAGACATCTATGAACTCTCGCACAATAGGACATGCTTGGTATCCCTCCTGCCACGCCACCGGAGGGATACCAATCATGGATATGGTAACATTCTTCGCGAAGTACTCTAAGACCGGCGATATAGGTATAACCAGTTCATGCCTAGAATAACATCACAATCAAGCATGTCCAATACAATAATGTTTGCCCAAGTGTCACCCGTATGAATAGTCACCAAATAGGATCAATACACCTGATTCATTACTAGAGACTCAACCACGGAGGTCGAAACACGTAATGAAGTTTCTAGAGTCTAAGAAGACAACCCTAACCGAGAAGCATAGTAAACAGATACAAAGGAATAAGCTGAACTTGGATCAAATAAAGTTGAGGTGGGTTGTTAGCATATGAAAATTGTACCTGTGATGACAATGTTTAATGCCTCAGCCTCCACCCTCGCTGGGGCAACATATAGGTGGCCATGTCTGCCTCTAAACTGAGCATCTAATTTACCTCCTACCCTACCTGTTTTGATACCCATTTTTCAACAATTGAAGATGAACTAAAAATGATAGGTAGAAACTTTAAAGCAACGGTAAGATAATCAACAGAACAAATAACTAAATAGCAGAAAAAAGGGAATGACATAAATATATACAATAATACATGATCCAATCCCACAATCATAAAGCTACTATAATGGGTATAAGTTCCAAAATAAGTAAAATAAGTTTAGATTTGTCTTTAATACAAAGACTAGCCAAACCTATATATAGATGGAGACGAGTCAAACTAAGATGCCATCAACTCACCCTGAATCTTCGGATGTCCCTACTGTTGTAAAAGATCAATGTTATCGACCGGTGCTCGATTTTGTATCAGGAAAAATAGATGCAGTGTAACATGAGTTCCAAAATAATAGGTACCAATAGGCATCATAGGCCGACTGAGCTTGAAAAGCAAATACATAATGAAAGTGAGGAAATAAATGATAGCTACGAGTCAGATGAATACAATGACAAAAAGTCCAACTATGGGCCTCAATAGCCTAACATAATATAGAGTGATAAAGTAATGCTGCTAACTTTAGCATAATTGTACCCATATAAGCTCAGAAGGTACACTCGTGCACAATTGAAATGAAAACTACTTAAACGGGCCCTCATAAGTCTGATGAGTACACAAAAGAGCTAACATAATTCCAAACTAATATTTGATAAACTTCTATTATTGGAGAAACCAAAACTCAGACCTCGAACCGCGGCTAAGGTATCCTAAATACTCCCAATAGAACCATACTGTCAAGAACTGAGCACACATCTTGAATCGCGACTAGTAAACATATGCCTTGACCATGAACTGTGGCTAGTAGACGTACTCTCAGACCTCAAGTCGTGGCTAGTAGTAGTGGGCCCATACATTGAACTGTGGCTAGTACACTTTGAAGAACTCCATAATCACATGTTCATCATCATGCGGGAATATACCATAGAACAAAACCACCTTCAAAGTCACAAGGGACCATTCCAACTTAAAACCCATGACCCGATCCAATGTTACCAACAAGGCCTGAAATCACAATCAAAACACGTCAAGCCATATCATAGGGAGTTATGGATTTATAGTTCAATAAGAGTAGAGTTGTCATTGAGCTAAGGATTCATACTATCAAACCCAAGTCTGCTATATCAGTTTAAATAGAGTTAGAACCGTTCGAAACGATGTCGATAGATTTTCTAATGCACACAATTCAAAATAACAATTTTCTATGGAAATCACTAGTCTAAGCCTAGACTAAGGCCAAGAATACTTAGAAATTACAGTGTGAAAGACATAAGACAACAACATGGCATGATAAACATCACAATGAGGTAAAACATGCTTGAATCCCCTAAAAATACCAAAATATTGAAGCTAAGGCAGGAATTCTATCAACTAAACATAAGTCATGCCAAGCACCCTCCCAAAACTAGCTAAACATCATGTTAAAGCCAACACAAGTACAATCTAAGATCGGTAAGCGATAGCCTGCAAAGATGATCACACGCGCTCCAAAATCTTACTAAATCAAAGCTCTACCCTTTTAAAATGCCTTCGATCTCTTCCATTCTATCAAATGTAATATCATAATGTCATTACAGATGTTTTGATACCCATTTTTCAACAATTGAAGATGAACTAAAAATGAGTCAAAACAGCATTGTGGGATTCACGCAAGAAATCCTGAAATTGACTCCGACAATAGGTCCCATTTGGCTCAAGGAGCTCGTGCCCCAAAGACCAGCACGATTCAAGCTCAAAATTGCGCTAAGGCAGTCTTGCACCAACATGATCAACAAAACACCTGAAGACTAAAAATTGAGGAGAGGAAATAAAACTTATGAGTTTAGATGTGTAATAATGACCCTTCCAATGCCTCAAGGCAATCCCTTAGCTAATCCCAACAATAAACACATATTTCCCACATAAATGAGCCCTCTAAAGTCCTACAATTAAATTAAAACATAGAGAAAATGAGGGCAAAAAAGGATAAAACCACAAGCAATGACCGCTAAATCTGTCACTAAGCTGCTTAATTGGCCCCACTAAAATGGTGCCTTGGCTGCTAAAGCGGCGAGGCCCTTGCTGGTGGGCTTTGCTAAAGTGGCTCCCTGACCGCTGAAATTAACCAATGCTAAACCGGTGCCAGGGCCACTAAAGTGGCTAAACCCTAGTAGGTGGGAGTCGCTATCCCTGGTTTCTAAAGCGGCTAGGACCTTGCTGGAAAGTGTCACTAAAGAGGTTTCCTAGCTACTAAAGCAACTAGTGCTTAAGTGGTGCCAGGATTGCTTGGGCTGCTACACCAACACACATACCAACAAATTTAGCAAAGTCCTAACGGATTCCACTCTGGTGCTCGGGATTGGCTCGAAAACCTGCACGCACAAACAAATTATAATACCCACCAAATTTGGTATTTCAGAATCAACAGAGATGTAAAACATCCAACAAAGGTCGTCTAGTAAAAAACTGGGTCCCACACTCAAGGCTCTATTTTAGCCAAAATCCACAAAGTAGCTCGGATATATTTCAGAAGCCTTGGGACCCAAACCAAGGGTCCTTCTGGACAAAACTCAATGTTATGGAGCTAATAGAACCATAAGAATGCATTATGTAGTTTGGTCTGATGTTTTGACCTAAGTCAATCGTTCAAGCTTCAAAATATAAAAACTTGCATAAAAATCAAATGAACGACCTAGTGACCAAACTGTCAGTTCCAAAAAGTCATAAATGAGTTAGGGTCTCTATTGGAATGCTCTAAATTCTGAAACCATCGCAAAATAGAGAAAATAATTTCAGCCATCTGGGGTCATTATATGATGTCGCTATAGTTGAGGTCGCTATATGATGTTGTTTAAATAATTTCTGCCGACTAGGCGTTTTGGGAATTAGAATGTAAAGGGGCATTTTTGTGTAATTAATTTAGTTTTAGGTTCTATTTTATGTACTTGTCCTTTATTGAAAAAAATGAATTTGATGGACTGGTTTTGAATGATTAAGATTCAAGACTCTATTAAATGCAAGTAAATAAGACCTTAGTGGTGTATGCATCAACTATATATTTTCACTAATTTTTCATATAAAAGATATTTTAGTAAAATAATAATAAAATGTTGTGTTGTCGATTTATGGATGAATCAATAATCTAGTGGGACTAATTTTCCGTTGATAGATAACAAGAACCGTAAGGAATGATCTCTATCAAGTTTGATTTTATTTTTGATAGTTGTCAATATATAACATTCGACCATCTAATTTATCAAATATGATCGAAGTATATATTACCTTATACTCAGTTATATATAATGTGTATAGATATGTATATGTATGTATATTATATATATGTTAGTATAAAATATATATACACACTATTTACACTATGTACATATGTTATAAAATGGATGACCCAAACATATTGAATTGTAGTTTTCTCTTTATTCTAGTTACTACTATACTAAAGCATGGGAAGTTGCATCTGTCAAGAAAATTTCTAGTTTGGTAGGTATAGTTTTTTTTTTAATTATATATAACGAGCTTTTGTGGACCACTTTTACAAGTGGAGTAATTAACTTAATTTGTACAACAACATGGTCATCCTATTTCAAAAATAATAAATAATTGAATATTTATGTATTTTACATTTTGTGGTTCCATTTATGGATAGATTTGCATGAAATATATTATCTCCCTATGTCTAGAAAAATGTAAAACATAAAATTTGCATAATTGAAACTAAAAGTTGTCATGCAGAAATTGTACCTTGAAAACAGGAAGGAAAAGTTGGAACTGTTAAATGGGTTAAGCCTTGGAAGAGATGACACAGTAGATAATATAACTCCACTTCAACAGGTACATTTTATTTTATTTGAAAATAAAATGTCAGTGATTAATTAGTATTTTTTTTTTGGTTGGTAACATAATTATTTGTAGCATTAATATGTATCTTTATTGGTGTGTGTATGTAGGAAGTATTAATTGTGTGGGGGGAGAATGATCAGATATTTCTACTTGAAAAGGCAACTGAACTCGAAGAGTATGTATTCTCTCACTGCAATGATCTTTAGCGGCAATTAATTAATAGAAATAATTTAACTATCGCTAAATATAAATTTTAGTGGCAATTATCATTCTTTTAAATATCTCTAAAACCTCTAGCGACCATGAATCTAATGGCAATTAAATAATGTTGATAAAGGTTAACACTCTTTATTAAAGTGCTTAAATTATTTTTGTTATTGTATCTCTCTATCAACTCGTATTTATTTTATCTTCACATTGATCGATCGATGCACTATGGCTATAGTAAATGCATTAATATAAAATAATCTACGATCTATTGTTATCTATCTATCAATATATAAAATAAGTTTCTGAAGTTGTGTCAGAAAATAACTTTTGAAACTTCAAGTTATGTTTAGATGTTTAGATATGTATTTTACTTCAAAAAAATTTATGGCAATCTTTGATTCATCTATATACAATGAAAATTTTTTATGGCAATCTTTGATTCATCTATATACAATGCAGGCTTCTTGGGGAAAAGGCTAGATTGGAAGTCATTAAAAATGCCTCTCATGTGCCCCAACTCGAGCATGGGGCCAAGTTCAACAAAATAGTTAACGACTTCTTGTGTGGTTCAGATGATTAATTAATTAATTAGACTGCTTATTACTAATTTTTGTATTTCCTTGTCTACAAACTCAAGTACTAATTTGAAAAGATTTATGGATTTTTAAAATTTTATAAGACAATTGCAGCTTTGAAAGATTTTGTAAATAAGATGATTCACCGCCATTTTGCACTTAATTTAACATTTTTATGGAAAATAATTTTTCTATCTCGCAACCATGCATTCACATATATTACGTTATAATAATTGTAATACTATTAAACATGCATTTAAATATATTACGTTATAATAATTGTGATGGTTAAAAGTCTAAGTGGGAGATAGTTAGGATACATACTATTAATCATGGAATTTACATCATTAATCATGTATTTATATATTGTATTTATTATAGAATAATTGTTTATTCAGTTTTAATAAAAAATTTAATAGATCATATATTTATTACATCATGTTTGTTTACTTATATAGTGGATGATTTAGTGTATAGAATTTTAGCTTATACACAAAAGATTAAATCACTAGTTCTAATATATATAAATTTTTGTTCACAATCTAAGATGGAAATTGAACCCTTTTTTGGAGGGTTTTTCCAATTGAAGTGACAATACTGAGAAGGGATTATTTTGTTTGTTGAGTCTTATTAATAATGGCCTAAGTCCAAATAGAGTGATCATGGCATGGGTGATTCTTTCCTCCATTTTAAATTTTATAACATAAATCAATAGTCTCATTTAATATGTTAATCCATCATTTTCTACAATATAGTAAGGACTTTTTGCCGTCATATTAACAAAGTTCTCAATTAAGCAAAAACATATTAAAGTATGTCTATTTATGAGTAAATCTATTTTGCAATCATATTTGATATAACATTGCTTTAGTATTTGTATTCTAAGATCTTCAAATCTTACCAATAGTAGCTTATTGAAGGTTCTCATAGTAATTTCATTTTGCATACTTTATTTTCTGTCCACTTTGCGATTGACAATTTATATCAATGTATGTAAATTTATTTTAATTGAAATAGAATCCACATTCAATTGCTTAGTTTGCAGTGGACTATTTATCTTTGATGGTTTTATGATTGTTGCATAATTATCTATGAATTTTGATTGTTTTACTAGGCCCGTGGGAGATTTTAAAGTGACTGAAGAATTTAGAAAAAGAAATTGAGATGTTGAGGAAATGAAGAGTATATATGTGGCAAGAGAATGGAGATGGTTGGCCCGCGAGGCTTGGTCAGAGTGGGGTTGGGCCAGCTTTTTTTGACAGTTCTATATATGCGGGACGAAGTGGGGCGGGAAAAAGTCTTTGCGGGTGTATGCGGGCTTGCCCCGCACCCCCCGTTGTTAGGGTTTTGTTCTGATTTTCTTTCTTACCATATTTAAGTTTTAATTTTACCTTGAAAGAAAGTTAAAGCTTTACCATGATTGTTTTTACTTTTTCTAAAAGGAAAATATAATTTTCTTTCATATTTGGTTATTCTTTCCTTGGAAGAAAAGTTTGAAACTCTATAAATTGAAGACCCCTTTCTCATATCAAGAACACAATAACATCCACAATATAAACGTTTAAGAGTTTAGTTTATGGGGAGATTATTCTCCCAATAGAGTTTATGTTTTTTTAATTAGTTTTCAATATTTAGGTCACTTCACCAAACCATATCAATAATATGATTTTAGTATTTTTTTATTTATTTATCATCTAATTTATCAATATTTTGATTTATAATTATAAGCTTCCACATGGTGCCGTAATAAATTTCGAACCCAACAAGTTTTGTCAAGAAAATCCAGCCAAAAAAGGAGATTTGTTACGATTTTGCCCTAGTTTTCTTACCTTATTTGAAGTTTTAAAATATTTAAATTATGAGGGTGATGATTAGTAAAGTAATATATTTTATCAAAAAACATCACGTAAATTGTATTTCAAAATATTTAAAGAATTATTTCTCATTAACTTATTATAGTTGAAGGTTTATCTAGGAGAGAAAAATGAACAAAAGTACAACATTGAAAATTGATAAATTGTTGATCAAGAGGTGTCACGTATAACATAAGAACTTATCAAAAAAGAATTTAGAAAAAAATATTTATACATAGTGAGAAACTAATTTGGTTTACGTATTAGTTATTCAGATACTATAATTAAGAGAATATTTATGTGGAATAATAATAAAGGAACTGAGAAGGGCCTAAAATGTCCCTCAAGTATTTGAATTGATACAAAATTACCCTTCATCCACCTATCGGCCCTAAATATTCCTAATGTCCACCTTTCGGCTCAAAAATACCCATATATCTAACGGATCACACTCATAAGGTGGATGGAGGGTACTATTGTACTGAATCTCATAGTTTAAGGGCATTTTAGGCCCTTTTCCATTAAAATAATTTGAAATTACTTAATATATAAGCTCACATGATAGACTTGATTTTGAATTTCATAGTAAATTTAAAATTATAAAAAGGTTAGGCATCTACTCTCTAAACTACTCCCTCCCCGTCCCTTTTCTTTCTATCTCTTCCATATATTTTTTTCTATTTGGATCTTGTCCACAATTTTATTTTATTTTTAATTTTTGACAAACAAGAGAGAAAGAAAGAAGGAAAATAACGATGCATTCATATAGAAATAATTAGTTCAATAAAAGATGACTTAATCAAGCAAATATGTACAAATATTACTTTTTTTTTTGTGTACCCAAAATTAAAAATAAAAGAATAAAAATTATCATTTATTTTATCCCCATTCCCCACCCTCATCCCATCATGACAATAATACTGATTAAAAAAATATAAATATGTGAGTTCATTCCAAATTTGAGTCCCGGATATCCTAATTAAGAATAAGAGATTAAAAAGGGGTAAAAGAGAAAATGAACAAGGCATTTGGATAATTGAGAGAAAATTCTATATTAATGAAAATAATAATATTTTTAGATGGACAATCAGTCAAGGTAAGTATGGATTTTAGTTGGATCCCCATTTATGAGTTGGATTACGTTATAATATATAGGGGTTAATTTAAAATAGGCCAATAGGAAGATATCATGAAATTATTTTTTCAATATTATTTTCAAGTGTATCGGGTCAAAATATGAATCATAAGTGGTTTTATAGAAAAATAGAATTTTTAAAAATATCATTTTTATTATTTATTTGAGAAGGGTTTAAATTTGGACCAATCACATTAAGCAATATAATAAATAAATATTTAATAATTTTACTTTAAGGGAGCTATTAAAAATAAGGGCAAATATGAGTCAAAGGATTAACATCGAGGGTATTTTTGAGCTGAAAGGTGGACGTCAAGGGTATTTTAGAACCGATAGGTAGATGGAGGATAGTTTGTACCAATTCAAATACTTGAAGGGCATTTTAGACCCTTCTCCGATAAAGGAATTATATATAGTAATTACTTTAAAGTGTAGTCTTATATTTGTAAAGGATAGGCTTCTTAGATATCGACTCCTAGTATATCTAAACTATATAAAGGTTATGTAAGTTGTGATGTCTAAGAAGCCTATCCTTTACACTCCCCTGCAAGTTGAACAGGGAAGCATACACTGTCAACTTGTCTCTGAAATGCTGAAATCATATTTTCGGAAGAGCTTTTGTAAGAACATCTACAACCTGGTCATGAGTGCTAAGATAACGAACAACCAAAGATTTATCCTTCACCTTTTCACGGACAAAATGAAAGTCTATCTCCATATGCTTGGTGCGGGAATGGAAGATATGATTAGCTGTTAAATATGTTGCACTTAGGTTATCATACCAAAGTATAGGAGTTGTAGTGTCAAAGCACTTAATTTCACGAAGTAAAAATTCCAGTTAGCTCTGACGCAGCAGTGGCCAGTGTACGATACTCTGCCTCTATACTAGAACGTGCAACTGCTCGCTGCTTTTTGAAAGCCCAAGAGATTAAATGAGAACCAAGATAAACAGCAAAACCAATAGTGAACTTACGATCATCCAACAAACCACCCCAATCTGCATCACTATAACCATGCAGAAATTTGGTATTTTGACGAGCAAAGAATAAACCATGGGAGGATATGGACTGGATATATCGCAAGATGCATTTTACAGCAGCCCAGTGGGACTCTTTCGAACTATGCGTGAATTGTGAAACCTTATTTACCGCAAATGCTATATCAGGACGAGTTAATGTTAAATATTGTGAGGCTCCTACGGTGCTGCGATACAAGATTTCATCATGGAAATGAGATCCTTCAAAACTTGAGAGTTTTAGAGGAAGATGCAATAGGTGTTGAAATATGATTGCAACTATTCATTTGTGCTTTCTGCAACAAATCAGCTGCATATAGATGTTGCAATAGATGCATGCCAGTAGGTGTCCATGATGTTTTAATTCCCAAAATATAAGAGAGGCGACCAAGGTCTCGCACAACAAACTATGACTTCAGGCGAGTAATAACAGAGCCAACAAGAGACAAACTAGAACCCAAAACAAAATATTTTATCATCGTTAGAGGAGAAATAAAATAACGAACAATCTATTTTTGAGCCCGTAAAGCCATAAGAAATCAAGGTGTCTGTTAAACATTTATTCCACATGCGCGGAGCTTGTTTGAGACCATAAAAAGAACGCTTGAGCAAGCAAACATGCTTAGGACGATCTGGATCAACAAATCCAGGAGGTTGAGACATGTACACCAATTCATCAAGTGTACCGTGAAGAAAAACATTAGAGATATCCAACTGAGTAATATGCCAATTGTTCGAGATTGCCAAGGAAAGAAGAAGGCGAATAGTGGCAGGTTTCACTACTATACTAAAAGTATCAACATAGTCCACACATGGTCTTTGATGATACCCTTTAGCAATGAGTCGAGCCTTGTAACGATCAACAGACCCATTAGGCTTAACCTTTGTTTTAAAAATCAATTTACTCCCAATAATATTTTGAGACTGAGAAGGTGGGACTAATTGCCAAGTCCCATTTTGTATGAGAGAATTGTATTCCTCTTGCATCTCCCTGCACCAATGTGCATACTTTGTAGCTTGAGAGTAACAAGAAGGCTCAATAACATTAGTTGACATAGCTAAGTAAGAGGTGGGATACTTTGGTTTTAGTGAACCTGTTTGTGATCTAGTAGTCATTGGATGAGACTTAGACGAAGAGCGTGACAATTTGGTAGAATGATGCAAATCACTTACACCTTCGGTAGACAATGCATGTGACAATATATCCGAAGATAGAAAAGGCGTATCTGTAGGCATAACATGTGATTGTAGAGGGGGCAGAGGTGCTACTGCAAGACATTGTGTAGAGCAATACAGTGCTAAAATGAAGGATGAATTATTTAGTAAGGTGGTATTGACTGTTGCAGGAGATGGACCAGATGAATGCAATGAGGAAGGAATAGGCACAATTGGCTGTGGAAGTGATGAAGGAATATGGACAGTGAGCGGGGCATCACTGGTTGATGTAATAGGTACCATAACATCATCCTGAGTAGCAAAGGGAAAAATTGTTTCGTCAAAA
Source organism: Solanum verrucosum (assembly GCF_900185275.1). Lineage (NCBI taxonomy): Eukaryota > Viridiplantae > Streptophyta > Magnoliopsida > Solanales > Solanaceae > Solanum > Solanum verrucosum. Next base: position 644,034 of record NW_026020355.1, read on the forward strand.
CAACATAGCGGGAGACAAAAAATTTAGAGGAAGTAGGATCAAAGCACTTATAACCTTTGTGAATTTTACTATACCCCAGAAACACACACCTCTTAGAACGAGGAGATAATTTATCCTTCGTATAAGGGCGAAGCCATGAAAAACAAAGACAACCAAACACACGCAACAAGGAGTAATCAGGGTCACAATTAAAAAGGATGAGAAAGGGGGCCTGATTATTTAGACGGAGAGTGGATAATCTATTTATGATATAAACAGCAGTATCAAAAGCATTTGTCCAAAATTTGGAAGGAACATTGCATGCGTTAATAAGGCACGATCTGTTGAGATGTTTACGTTTAACACAACCATTTTGTTCTAGGGTATAAGGACAAGACGAACGTTGTGTAATACCATTGTCTCTTAAAATATGAGGTTAATGTTTGATATTCTCCTCCCCAATCTACTTGAAAGCTCTTAATTGGACGACCAAAGTATTTTTTCACAATTTTTCAAAATTGAATAAAAATGAAAAGAACTTCAGACTTGAATTTAAGAAAATAGATCCAGGTATATTTGCTATAATGATAAAAGAAAATGACATAATATTTATATCCATCATTCGAAACAACAGGTGATGGACCCCAAACATCCGAACAAATTAAATTTAAAGGGCTTGTCGCTTGAAAACTAGACTAAACAAAGGGAATTTTATGACTCTTGCTAACATCGCAGGTTGGACACAAACTAGAGGACCCACAACTAGACAAAATAAAAGTATTAGATGGAAAAGCCCGACGAACAGTAGAATAAGATGCATGAGCCAAACGCGCATGCCAAACACCAAGTGAAGATGCATATGAAGTTGGTAAAGAAATTGACTTCAATATCGGAAGGGAATATAAACCTCTATCATTCGGTCCTTTGTGAAGTGTTGCCCTCGTTTCCAAGTCCTTAATCAAAAAGTAGTTAGGAAAAAATTCAATGGACACTTGGTTAGAATTAGTAAAAGAACTGATAGATAATAAATTTTGGGTAGTTGTGGGAACATGAAGAAGACTATCAAGAACATGAAGAAGACTATCAAGAACATATGACTTATCAGAAATAAATAGAGATCTTTTACCAATATGCGAGACGGGTAATTTGGAACCATTACCTAGGGTAACTTCTTCGGGACCATGATATTCTGAGTGAATTGCAAAGTTGTCAAGATCAGATGTTAGATGATGCGTAGTGCCACTATCCATCAACCAATTTTGTGTCGCTTGGGAAGAAGTACTTGCCAGATTTGAAGAGGGACGTCCAGATACTCGATCTCCATTCGTAGTCCTAGGTGACGGGCAAACACGTGCAATGTGACCCTTTCCTTCACAATTATGGCAAACAATTCCAGAAAAATCAAAGGAAGTTGGTGGATTTCTTGAGAAAGTTTCCGAGTGAGATATGGGGGCATAATGCCGAATTTGAGATTGTTGTGAACTTCCATGGCCAGAAAATCATCCACGACCTACGCCCCCTACCGCGTCCACACTGTGTAGAGATTGAACTTTGTGTGTATTGTGTTGTTGGGGCAATAACAATACTAGCTTTTTCATATTTTTATTGTCTTTCTTCATTTAACAACATACCATAAAGTGCATCAAAGGCAACATCCTCATGATGTGATTCAAGCGACCTTGTAAAGGGGCGATAGGCAGGGCCTAATCCAGCAAGAAAGAACTCCACTAAGTCGTCATGAGCGATTGGGTGTTGCAAGGCAGCTAACTTATTAGCAATCATTTTTCCCCTTACACGTAACTTTCAATAGTAGCATTATCATGATGCAAGTTGTGTAATTACGCCTTAAGTTCTCGAATAAGTGGTTTAGACCCAGTGGCATAGGCTGCCACAAGTTTTTCCCAAGCCGCACGAGTTGTTTCTGCTCCAACCAATTGAGAGAGAATGCTTTCTGAAATTGAAGCAACTATCCAACTCAAGACGAGTTGATCTTGACGCACCCAAACCTTATATGCAAAATTTGGTTGATCACCATCCAAAACACGCGGTGGTACTGGTTTGCTCCCATCAATATAATGGCTAAGACCACAACCACAAATCATTGGAAGATATTGTGTCTTCCAAAATAGAAAATTTGTTGACGTAAGCTTTACATGCAACTGGTGAGCAAGATTAGGCGTAGGAAAATAGTTTCCCATGGCATTCGTTGAAACAACTGAAGTTGTCAAGGCAGATGAATTCGTTGAAACAACCGAAGCTTCCAAGGTAGAAGAGTTCACATTATTTTCTCCCATTAGGATAGGTAGGATAGGTCGTTTCTGATTTTTCTTGGATATTTTTTTTTAACAAAAAGAAAACAATGGTTTTTAAATCACAAAAGGCTCAGATACCATGAAAGTTCTTCATTCATATCTATATAATACGTACAACAATAATAAATATATAGAGAGACTGTTAGTCTGCACAACCTAGTACTTTACTGATTTTAACTTTTCGCCTAACTGTGAAACATGTTAACTAACGTGTTCCAACAAAGCAGTAAGGACAGTAAGTAAAAACACAATATTTTTACATGGAAAACACCTGGCTCAAAAGGTGTAAAAAACCACGACCTGTACCCCTACATGATTTAACTCCAACTTCACTAAATCACTGAGCCTCCACAAAAGATAGATTACAAACTTTGCAACCTACCTTAACTTCAAGTTATGGATTTAGATTACAACTCTTGTAATCCTAGGAACCAACTCTAATTCCTAACATTCAACACAAACCTCCTAAGGTATGTGTTCCCAACTCTTCGAGTTATCACAACCTGAAGACAACACTTCTAATTCAGTTTATAACTCACTGAACTAAGATTACATCAAGACTCAATCACAAAGAAAAACTCCTAACATATAAACTTTGTAGAAGTATTAGGTTCTTTGATGTGTTCCTTCAGTTCGCTGGTAGCACTTGGGAAGTCAATTTCTCAATTTCTCGTTTTGCTCTGTAAGTGCACAAGTATTCTGGACGACTTCACCTCTATTTAAGCACAATTCTTCATAGAATTATTGATTACTTCAAACTCCTCATTGACTTGAACTCTCTTGACTTAGAGTTCTACTTCAAGTAAGACTCATTATTCAATTCAAATTCCTTGCTTCTTTAGACTCCTTATTCAAATTACATTCATTGATTCTTTTGTATTGTAGTCAAACTCCAACATTTCAATTCAGCAGTAACTTGAAGAGTTCTACTTTAAGTAAGACTCTTTCTTCAATTAAAACTCCTTGCCTCTTTAGACTCTTTCTTCAAATCAAACTCATTGATTCTTTCTCTTCAATTCATCATATGTTTATTTCCTTGGGTTTTCTCACGAAATTAACATTATCCATTCCTTTATTTCTACACTCTTGTCTTTGTTCATTCTAAAAGCTTTCTCAAATTTAACTGCTCGTGACAGTGCACCTTTGGACTATATTGACTGACGTGTTTCGTCTTTCTTTGACAATCATCAAAACTGCATAAATCCCAACAAATTCCCCCTTTTTGACGATGACAAACCTCTTTTCTTTGTGCATTCAAACAATTTTATATGTAGACACTAAAGCATGAAATACTATCAAGAAACAAGTTAGTCAATGGGTTATAAACACTACACAACTCTTATTTTCCCCATTTTGGCATCATTGAAAAACTATGTAAATCCTATAATATACGAGCTAGATTGATCAGTTAAACTATTCATAGCCACTGGGTATCACCAAAACAATCAGATAACGACTTCATGCAACATAATAATGTATCATAGAGAGCAAGAACAAGAGTCATTAAAGCAATAAATAATCATCCCATTAAACTGCCAGATAATGTACTATATAAGATCGAAGTCATATCGAATGAAGCAAAAACTATTGAGCACTAATCAAAAAACAAACACTGGACATGAGTAGAATAAAGCTAGAGACACTAACATTGAAAAGTGAAGAGAAGAATGGAAAAATGGCAATAATTGTGTCAACCAACGAATAATTTCAGCATTTTCATCCCTTTATTCATGAAGAATAGCCTGTAGAGCTTAAATTCTTATCCAAAGGACATTTTTTTTTCTCATAAGCTGCATAAGTAGCCTCCAATTCAACAATTTTATCAGTGAAAATATTACTTCAACCTTTTCTTTAGAGTATCAATTTTTCTTATGAGGCATGTAGATCAACATGGTTCATCTATTGAATAACATCTTTTTTTTTTTCTTTTTTTCATTTGAAAAGTCCATGCCTAGATTGAATTGAGTATTCCTAAAAAATCACTATGGGAATCATGCTATTTTTTTCATGCTAGCTCTAAGATCTTCTTTAATAATGGCTTTCTCTTGACACTTATGATTTCTAGATGGGAGTTCAAGGTGGAATAGAAACAAAGATGTGTTTCTGGAGTTGGATCTTCCTCATGAATTGAAAATGAGGAACTAGATTTCCCTCCTCAAATGAGAATTATATATGTACTAAGTTAAGAGCAATTTGAAGAGGACATCATCACAAATATCAAAAGATGTACTTTGGTGAATATCTGATTTAAACTTGAAAAATAATAATCAAGAGGTCTAAGTGAGAGAGAACAATTTGGAAGAATAAGACTCTTGAGCTTTGCCGATTATTTTATTCAGTATTAGAACAATAAATACATGAAACTTGAGTGCTCAACTGTTTCACTTTATACAATATTAACCTCCATCAATATATAACATACCTGATAAGAGCAATTTTGTGATCATTGTTGCTTGTTTTCACCGTTTCTCTGCGCAATCTAATACAAAATTAGGTTAAAACAAGTCAAGGATCTGAAATTGGGACACACAAATAAATGTGTAAGACTGAATTGAATAATATTTCAGCTCATAAAATTAAGGAGAACAATTATTCTAGCCAATCATTGAGGGGAGTTCATGCAATCTTAATCATCCCCAAGTCTAACTTATTCTTTTCATTATGCTCCCTACTTAGTGTCACAATCCATATATTGTTGTTTGACAAAGAACAACATGATCCAACAACCACATACTTTTGTGGATAAATCAGTTTCAAGATTCATTGTTCCCCCTATCAATATGCCCTTCGTCTGTTCAACAAATGAAACATGTGGTACAACGTGTTCCAATGCACTTTCATCAATTTCACTTTAATCCTCATTTTTTTTTGCTTCCCCCTTACATATGCATTAGCTCCACTTTTTTCTTCCTTTTTTTTTTAAATGACACATTCCCCTTTTTTGAGAAGTGAGCGAAATGAACTTTTGTTTGACTTCATTGATATCTCTTAAGCAAGCAATATCTATGAATTAAATCACTTGCTTCCTTTCAGATTCACCTGCAAAATAGCTTAAGGGTTAGTCTTAGGAACCCAGACAAGCTTGGGTCCTTTCTTATGATCAAAAGGGTGAATCCGATTTTTTCTCACCCATCTAGGCAACTGGTTAGTGGACCTGTTTCTGCCAACATGTATAAATCTATTTTCATTTGCGAATTTAGTATTTCTTTTTCTAAAATCATTAGCAACTGGACACTCAGTAGTTGGATGATCAATTTTACCATAAATATAGCACAAATCTTCAGAGATAGTATTTTCTTTATGGAATTCTATACCAGCCTTCTCATTGTGCACCTTATCACTCAATTTCTTAACAATTCTGGAGGAATTCGTCCATCTATTAGACTTTTCAAGATCCATTTTTAACCTGGAAATTTCTAGGTTCAGTTTTTTCACCTTATCTTTTTCACAGAAAAAAATAATTTTGCATTCTTTTAAATCATGTTCTAATTTCTTCCCAGTATCATTTATCTTCCCTTTTTCAATAATGGACAACTTAAGAATTTCAGATTTCAAATTCAACTTTGATGACTCAAGTTTATTAACCTGTTTCTTTAGAGAACAATTTTCTTCTTCAATTACAGTTTTGCAGTTTTTGAGATCCATGCACTCAAATATTTTATCTGCAAAATTTTTAAATAATTGTTCTCTTTCACAGGTTAATTCTTCAAAATCATCAAATAAGCTACTTATCATGCTAATTAGTTCTCTTTTAGACAAAAAAATGCATTTTTTCTTTCAAGTCAAGGATACTTACCTCAGATTTGCTTCTTCTTCTTCCACGTCTGAATCTCCAATAGCCATGAAAGTGAACTCATCGACCGTTCCATCATCAATATGGTCTGATCCTGTTTCTTCGTGTGTGTCCATGAGAGTATCCCAATTTTTTTTTGCAGTTATGCAACTAGATATTCGGCGATACTCATCTGGTCCAAGGCCACAAATAAGAATAAACTTAGTTTTGGCATTCATTTCAAGAATCTTGAAGTCAGCCTCCTCGTATTCACTCTTTTCCTTTTGTACGTCATTATTTTCAGCATCCTTCTTAGTTGGGTATTCTGGTCCATCAATAACTATATTTCAAAGTTCATAATCCTCAGCCTGAATAAAAGTTTCCATCATTGCTCTCCACCATGAGTAGTACTGACCATTGAATAACGGAGGCTTGTTGTTATCTTGTCCTTCACAATATCCGAGTGGAGGTGCAGAATTCATCTCGATCTATTCTTAAGTGGTTAAACTTTTGACAAGAAAACCTGCTCTGATACCAATTGTTAGTCTGCACGACCTAGTAATTTACTGATTTTAACTTTTCGCCTAAGTGTGAAACATGTTGCCTAACGTGTTCCAACAAAGTAAGTAAAAACACAATATTTTTATGTGGAAAACACTCTGCTCAAAGGTGTAAAAAACCATGACATGTACCTTACATGATTTAACTTCAACTTCACTAAATCACTGAGTCTCCACAAAAGATAGATTACAAACTTTGCAACCTACCTTAACTTCAAGTTATGGATTTAGATTACAACTCTTGTAATCCTAGGAACTAACTCTAATTCCTAACCTTCAACACAAACCTCCCAAGGTATGTGTTCCCAACTCTTCGAGCTATCACAACCTAAAGACAACACTTCTAATTCAGTTTATGACTCATTGAACTAAGATTACATCAAGACTCAATCACAAAGAAAAACTCCTAACACATAAACTCTGTAGAAGGATTAGGTTCTTTGATGTGTTCCTTCAGTTCACTGGTAGCACTTGTGAAGTCAATTTCTCAATCACTCTTTTTGCTCTGTAAGTGCACAAGTATTCTGGACGACTTCACTTCTATTTAAGCACAAGTCTTCATAGAATTATTGTTTACTTCAAACTCCTCATTAACTTGAACTCTCTTGACTTAGAGTTCTACTTCAAGTAAGACTCATTATTCAATTCAAACTCCTTGCTTCTTTAGACTCCTTCTTCAAATTACATTCATTGATTCTTTTGTATTGTAGTCAAACTCCAACACTTCAATTCAGCAGTAACTTGAAGAGTTCTACTTTAAGTAAGACTCATTCTTCAATTAAAACTACTTGCCTCTTTAGACTCCTTCAAATCAAACTCATTGATTCTTTCTCTTCAATTCATCATATGTTTATTTCCTTGGATTTTCTCACGAAATTAGCATTATTCATTCCTTTATTTCTGCACTCTTGTCTTTGTTCATTCTAAAGCTTTCTCGAATTTAACTGCTCGTGACAGTGCACCTTTGGACCATATTGACTGATGTGTTTTGTCTTTCTTTGTCAATCATCAAAACTGCATAAATTCCAACAGAGACCAATCAACGAGAAACCTACAGGAACTAGGCGTTAAGGATTGAGGAGAATTAGTCTCCTTAGACACCCTAAGTTACATAACCTTTATATATAGTTTAGATATACTAGGAGTCGATATCTAAGAAGCCTATCCTTTACAATATTTGGTGATTAAATTTCCCCATTTCTAATACACGTACTTTTATTCTTCATTTTTGTTCACTTAAAAGTAATACTTAATTTTTTGCATAACTCTATTCGAAGATTAATTATTTCTTATGCAATCAATCAGAAGGCTGCATTATCGTAACCAAAATTTTGCACTGAGATTAATTATTCCAACCAAATGACTCATTAGTTTTTATATTAATGAAAAATGACCAGCTTTAATTATACAAATTTATTTTTATTGACTTATTGTTATCAAAGTGAGCTATATTTTATCTTAATGGCTAATGACAAAGACTTTTTAATATGCGGGTCATTTTACAAGAAAATATAACAAAATTTATCATTGTACTTTGCAAAATAATTCAATATTTGCGTCAGAATTTTAAAAGTGTGTGTCATTAATTCGACGATAACACCACCATCTTTTAAACATATGAACCTCAAACGGCTAATTCTCAATAACCCAAACTAAATTAACCCATTCTCAAGTTTCAAATCATACAAATGAAAGTCAAACATTATTCAAGTATATATATTTAAGTGATATTTATTAGAGTATGGTGGTCAAGTTTAAACTATTTAGCAAAGTTCAGGAGCAAATTTAAATAACTTTACATAATTCAAAGACTAATTTATTTATTTTTTTCTTGTAAAGAAAAGCTATGCATCGAAAAACTTATGTCATTTGTTAATAAAAACAAACTCACTTTGAAAGTCAAACATTATTCAAGTATATATATTTAACTGATATTTATTAGAGTATGGTGGTCAAGTTTAAACTATTTAGCAAAGTTCAGGAGCAAATTTAAATAACTTTACATAATTCAAAGACTAATTTATTTATTTTTTTCTTGTAAAGAAAAGCTATGCATCGAAAAGCTTATGTCATTTGTTAATAAAAACAAACTCACTTTTGTATTAAGAAAAAATAGATCTAAAAAAAAAAGAAACTATGCATTGTAAAGCTTATGTCATTTGTTAATAAAAACAAACCGACTTTTGTAATAACAAAAAATAAATCTTACGTCAAATATTAATGGAGAAAAATAGGGAAAATACATAAATTTCCTTCTGAACTTGTGCTGAAAAGTCAGTTACACGCTCAAACTATTGTGGCGACCTATTACACACCTAATCTTGTTCAAAGTGATATTAATACTCCTTTCGAAGACAATCTCAGTTTTGTGTAAAAAGGTGTTGTACACGCATTTTCACACGTAAATAATATTATTTTAAATTTAAAAAAAAAATTTCCTTGATATTTTCTTTAACTTTTGCAAAAAAATTAAAAATCTGGGCATCTTCCCTCTCTCACCATACATATCTCTTTTTAAAATCTATTTATTCTTCCTTCTCCATTGCTCATAAATTGAAGGGGAAAATAAAAATTTGAAGAGAAAATAGGAGTCAGTAAGTCGATTATGAAGTATAGAGATGTTGGTGGCGGTGATAGGCGATGGGCAACACCATTGTGGTCGATAGAACAAATAAAAAATTTCAGATCTGTAAAATTCTTTAAAAATCTTGATAAGTATGTATGCAAATCAATCATTTCATTAGTATCTTTTTATGTGTAATTGATTAATCAAATATGCTATTGATGATATGAGACATAAAAATAACATTGTGGTGGTGGTTGGTAGTTCTCCGGCGAGAATAGAGAAGACAAAAATTGAGAAATCATTTTCTTTGATGAACTTTTGAAAAATTTAGACAATATAATCATGAATTTTATGCATAAATGTCATAGAATTTTCAATAGAAATCATTATCATTCTCATGATTCTTTTTCGGTGATCTCCTCCGGTGAATCCTCCGGCGAGTTCGAACGAAAAAATCACAAACTTTAAGTTGAAAATTATTAACTTTTTGATGAAAGTCATCATCTTCTCCACCCCTTTCTATTTTTAAGAGTTCCTCTTTATGGGTAGAGTGTTGGATGTGCTTCCATCAAACAATCATTAGCTACAAATGCAGTGATTCCTTAAGAAGAAGAAGAACTCAAAATAAAGAAAAATGTAAAAGCTTTAAAGAAATTGGGGCCACTAATAAAAATATTAAAAAAAGAAAGAAAATTGAAATAATTAATATATTAAAAATTATAATACATAATTATATAATGACCAATAAAATAGTGCCATGTGTTGAAATTCGTCATTTTAGCATATAATTTTTTCTTCTCATGCACCTTAAGGAAGGTGAAGACACTTTCTTTGCCATGTCACGTTCTAATGGGGTATTAATATTACTTTGAATAAGCTTATATGTGTAATAGATCGTCACAATAATTTGAGCGTGTAACTGACTTTTTAACACAAGTTTAAGAGGAATTTATGCCTTTTCCCGAGAAAAGTATAAACATTCCATAAAGTTCAAAGTAATTTTGGCCATTTGCAGTTATATTTAAACTAAATAATTGCCTTTAAGAATTAGTAATTAAAGTGAATAAATGTTACTACAAATGAAATGTAGTATTTGTTAATGAGCCATGTGCAAATATTATGTGCTAGTAGTCTCCTTCTTCTGTTTTTTTTAGAATAAAAGTGAACAAAAAGAAGGAAAAAAAAAGATACTAAGAATCAGTTTGACCATAAATTTTTTCATTTTTTTTAAAATTTTTTATTTGAAAATTAATTTTTGACTATAAAAATTTCAAATTTAACTTGAGATTATATTTCAAATTTGAAAAATAATTTATAACATATTTTTCTACTTAATTTTCACTTTTAAAGTTCTATCCAAGTACATTCAAACATGTACACTATTATAAATATTCTTTTGAAAAAAAAAACCCAATTTGAGCAAGCCCTAGTAATTAAGACAATTATTGTATGCAATTTGAATAAAAGTGGCGTTGAAGATGAAATTATTCCTTTCTTAATTAAATGTTTTTATAGTTCGAGTCTTGGTTATGAATTTTTTTTAATAAAAAGTACTTTCACCTAAATAGGACTTTATATTACACAAATCTATAATAACCGGGCTTTAGTGCGAATACTAAAAAAAGAAGTGAAGATAAGGAAAAGAAGCACTAATGTTGGCACGTTGCAAAAACAAAAGAAAAAGATATAAAAAGTTAAAAATGTGTATTTGTTTTTTGGTTAGTCAAAAGTTTGAACCTTGACTCACTATGGTTAGGTAACACTATTTTCTGTGTCTGTCTTTCTTTTGTCTCTCTATAAAAACATTGTTTCTTTCAACTCTCTCTCTTTATTTATCTCTCTTTTCATCAGATCAGTGTTTCATCTTCCAGATCCTCTGGTTAGTACAGTCTTTCACTTAAATACACATATTTATTATCTCTCTATATATAAAAATGTAATCTTGCTGTTTTTTTTTTTGAAAAAAAATGCTTAATTTCCAAATGTTTTAGGGCTTGTTGTGGTTCAGAATCTAAAAATGTTAGTTGTAATAAATAGATGATTGAATTGAATGTTAAAGAAGAGGAAAATTGAAAGTTGGTAGCTGTTTTTAAGCTTTTACACAAATATCTTTATGTATAAATGTTAAGTTGTTACTTTTTTAAATGCTTTTTTCTGGGGTTAGTTTTTAAAGGTTTGGAGTGTTTCAGAATCAAGAATGCTAGTGAGTACGGTGTTGAATTGACTGTCTTAACTGTAGTTTTATTTATGTTGTTGTTATTATTATTGGAGTGGTGGGTAATTTGTGAAGAGGTTGTGTCATCTTGGATGAATTAAAGGGGGTTTTAGTCACTTATTTGTTATTTTGGAAGTGATTAATTGTAATGTATGGTATAATTTTGTGGTTAATAGTGATAATCTCGTGAAGTTAATTTACAATTATTGGAATGAGATATGTTTGAATAGAGTGAAAGGGGTATAGATGACAGTTGAAACGCACACAAACCAGTTCAACAACAACAACATACCCTAAATATATATTCCTGCAAGTGGGGTCTGACAAGGGTAGGTGTACGCAAACCTTACTTCTACTTTTGCAGGGTAGAGAAGTTGTTTCCGATAGACGCTTGACTCAAGAAAATCATTTTCAAAAAAGGTTTGAAAGAAAATAGATGATTCATGTAGCTGACCCTAATTAATTTGCCATTGAGGCTTAGTTGATTAATAATGAGGATTCAACTGCCTTTTGTTTCTTCTCTTTCTGAGTTTCCTTGCAACAATGAAATCCTGAACTTAGTTCCCAAGTGATCGTGTGGCATTTTCATTCATACATTTGTGTATAATTGCCTTAGTTAACTCTGGGGGTTGGAGAAGGGTATCTTGAACTTTTATTGGATTGAGATGCAAACATGGGACAAGGGAGACGTACTTTGATTATTATGTGGATGCAATTGAACTGCAGTTGCAGTATAGTCTTTTGTGCATAAGTACCTTATTGGCTTATTTTTATTCTGTTAATTGTTGTCTCTTTGAAAATTAGGCATACATGGACATCATAAAGGAGCTGTAACAACAGATTTGAGATCCCTAGTTTGACTATCACGCAGGCCTATGCTGTCGGTGGTTTTCGAAAACATGGGCTCGTTGTGCAGCAGAAACAAACACTACAGTCAAGCCGATGATGAGGAAAATACCCAGGTTTGAGTTATATGAAATAGATTTGGAATTTTGGTATAGTCCATAGTGCTGTCTATAAAGCTAGGAGAGCGAAAAATATTTCTTACATAACCCCCAGCGTCCTGACAAGATCATGTGTCTTCAGACTGCAGAGATAGAAAGACGGATTGAACAAGAAACAAAGGCAGACAAGCATATTCAGAAACTTCTTCTACTTGGTAAATAAGGAAAAAAATATAGTCTTCAATTATCATATGATCTAGTTATTTCTTACTTTGTCTTTGCTTTGCCTTTCCCTTTTATGGCCACCATACCCATGTAGTGATTTATGATGCCTACAGGCTATAGGCATATTCTATTTCTACATTCAGACTTGTTATATTTGAGGAGGCAATTGGTTTTGAACTTTGCTTTAACTCGAAGCTTCTGCTTCATAAGATGCTGGTGGAGGAAGCATAGTGAAAAAAATTTCTTTGGAATATTGTTGTAGCATAGAGGAACTTCCACCTCTGGATTGACTTATTTGTCGAATTCTTTATTCTTCCTTATCTTATAGTATTCTTTTGCCATATTTTAAACTTACTGCTGTGTGTTTGCTGGTTAATGTCCTGTTTGACTGTGCTTGCTGAATGCTGATTTTTCTGTTGTTTCAAGGTGCCGGAGATTCGGGGAAGTCTACGATTTTTAAACAGGCAAGAGATCTTATAAAATATCTATTAAGATTTCATTACTCCCAAAATGTATATGTTAATGTGTTGAAGTGTGTGACCATCTTATCTAAAAGGTTTAGTTGCCACACATCTTTATTACTTAATTGTGTCTTCAACGTGTTACCACATGTGCCGGATGGATCTTATCAATGTCCGTGAATGATAAATTATAGATTGAACTGCCGAGCTTGATTCTTTTTGATGAGCCAATCGCGTGAACTTTTTTTTCTGATAATGGGTAGTGGTGAGACTCGAATCCAGTGGCGGAGGCAGGATTTTCACCAAGGGGGTTTAGAATATGAAGAAGTAAACATGCGAAAATTACAAAAATATAAACGCAGCAAGCGGCGAAGGGCAAGACTTACCTTAACCCACTAAATTTTAATACGTCTTGTCATGCCCCATTTAACATTTCTTCTTGCTTTTGCCTTTGCTCCGTCAAGCCCTTTTTAAAAATTGTCTTTTTTTCCTTTCATTTTGTAGTGTTCTACTTTATTTTAAACTCTCTTTTTCACCGGATTTGTGCCCCTTCAATCATATATTATCTTTGAAATTGTAAAGGTTCTATAAAAATGTGTAAAGATTGAATTACTAATATAATAATACATATTTAGTACTCAACAACCAATTTTCTTTTTTTGAAAAGTACTCAACAACATCAATATTTTAAATGATACAAGTATAGCTGGAAGTTGTTGGGAATGCGAAAGGTAAAATAGGGGAAAATACTGCAGTGAGCGAGACTTTAACTAGTGACCTTGGGAAAATTTTGAACCCCCTTGACCACAGAGATAAACTTCTTGGCTGTGTCAAATGGATTTATTATGGAATATATACACACATAAAAATTAAATTTTACCTGTATATACGGCAAAGGGGGTTCCACCCCTAGCTCCGTCCCTGCTCGAACCCAAGACTTTTGCCTGCTATGATAACGTGTTAAATGTATCATTTCATCTTAAAGTTTAAGTTGTTAGAGAGCAAAATTTTATTTACTTTTATCATATGTTCTGCAAAATGTGTTTCTCTTAACTCCAGTGTGCTCTATTATTTCTGCCATGCAGATAAAACTCTTGTTCCAAACTGGCTTTGATGAAGCAGAGCTAAAGAACTACATCCCTGTGATTCATGCCAATGTTTATCAGACAATAAAAGTACGGAATACTTGAAAGGGTGTGTTGGTTATTTCCTTTTTTGCAAAATAGGTGCTGCTTGTTAGAGAGACATGCATATATAGAAATATCATACACATGATTGATAATGAGTGTCAATTACCATGTGTCATGGATACTGACATTCTTACATGGTGGGTGCTTGGTTCCATAACAGATATTACATGATGGATCAAAGGAATTAGCTCAAAATGAATTAGAGGCCTCAAAGTATCTTCTATCAGCTGAAAATAAGGTTTGTGTTATTCGTTCTTATGCAATTACCAAATATTTGGGCTGTCATCTTGAAGTCATTTGGCCAAGGGAAACCCATGAAAGTGAAGGAATGAGATTGCTTGTCTTACTTAACTGCATAAACATAAACACGTATTTCTTTGGCTCCAGGAGATCGGCGAGAAGCTTTCAGAAATTGGAGGCAGGTTGGATTATCCTTGCCTGACTAAGGATCTGGTGCAGGATATTGAAGCTCTTTGGAAAGATCCTGCTATTCAAGTAATTTTGCTTTGGGTTAAGCACTTTGATTATTTATTTCAGTTTCAAGTACTTTCTTTGGGCTCGTTGATTTGTATAAACTTCACAAAAATATTGTTTTTTACTTATATAAATAAATGATAATTGAAATGATCAATTCATTGAAATCAATCAATCAACAATGCCTCAATCCGTAACTAGTATTTTAAAAACCCCAAAGTTGGGATTTCTCGGCATGGTTCAGTATATATTCTGCTCTCTTCGGAGAATTTCACGTCTCCTTCTAATGCCATTTGTTGGTTTGTCTTTAAGGAAAAATCAGGAGTTCTGCAAAACTAGAGACTTTAAAATCTTACTCTTATTCCTAATCGATCTAATGTGAAGAGCCAGAAACTACTAGACCGCATTCCTAACTAATTGAATTTTCTATATGGATCATTTTCCATTTGTTATAGTCTTAACTAAGTTCATATTTATTCCTAGATATCACAGATCTTTTCAGGAAACTTGTCTCCGTGTGATTTTAGGATTCCCTTGTTCCATTTTAGCACCTTCATTCACTAAAGTGTCGTACCTTCAGACTGGTGCATTTGGATGGACATGTCTTGATAATCTGAACCCTCTCTCATTTTATTGTGTATCTATGTTGCTTGCACTTTTTTCCTATAGGGCTTAGTGGATGATACTTGAGCTAGTGGGAGATAATAGGTACCTAGTGGGATAGTTGAGGTGTGTGCGAGCTGGTCAGTTATCACCGTCATAAAAATATGTATGTTACTTGCACCTTTTGTCAGAGGTGCTTATCCTAATTTTGTCTAGACTTATATGACTGCAAATTCATCTTAACTGTCACATTTTTAAGACACTCATCTTGGGAATATTTTTGGGCTGTAAAGGCCCATCATTCACTCCCATGCTGCCCGTCTTTGCTTTTCACTATATTTGATATCTTCCCATTGCATAACGATCTCATAATACTCCACATCAGTCATCTCTTCTAACTCTATATGCTACATCTTTGTCTATCGTGGCATTCATTCTCCTGAAAGACTGAGCTTAGATATCTGAACTATTCATATTTAGCACCACAATCCATCACTTTACCTTCATTTTTCTTGTGTGCGCTAAACTGGCAATGCATATAGACCGTCTTACTTTAACTTGTCCCAAAGCCTCTTTCTTTAGATTGCCTTTCCATAGTTCTAATTTTTAATCTCATTGAAGCAAATCACTTTAGTATGTGATTATTCATACAATAGCTGATCAGAGATTCTGATTAATAAAACAGATGATTGAATCAGGTATAAGATCCGAAATATATGAACCCTTAGGGTGTGTTCAGAATGAAGGAAAATATTTAAAATAGAAAATATTTTCTAGGAAAATAAGTGGGTTTCTTACTTGTTTTCTTGTGTTCAATATGTAAGCAAAAAATCTTATCCTAAAAGCATTTATGAATCTAGTTTATAAAAAAAAAGCATTTATGTATATTCTAGACAAATACTATGGGAGGTAGGCTAGGGGTGTGGAGTGGTGGGGATAGGGGCTATGGGGGTAAGGGTGTGAAGATGAGGTGTGTTGGAGGGTGGAGACACAATTAATGTGGAATGCCACTTGTGGAGCTTGTTTTTCCTACTTTCACTAGGGAAGTCATTTTCCTCATTTTTAAAGAACTTGTTTTCCTATAGAAAATGTTCTCGAAATTTTTTGACCAATCGAACATTGGAAAATTGGAAAACATGTCTCCCTCCGTAACAAACACACCCTTAATCTTTTATTGAGTAAAGATTAACTTTTCTTTACTCTGAGTGAGTTCTTTCTTTCTTGTAGGAAACTCTGTTACGTGGTAATGAGCTTCAGGTTCCAGATTGTGCCCATTATTTCATGGAAAACTTGGAGAGATTTTCTGATATACATTATATTCCAACAAAGGTAAGAAATATCAATGAGGTATTTCCCGTTTAAGAGTTGTGCTTTCATTGCTATAATAAAATCTATTCTTATTTTCATACTGAATTTGCAAAGAAATCATAACCATCTGTTCTCCAACTCTTATCATAAAACTATCCTCAACATGATGTTGAATTCACAATTGTACATATCAGTTTTGTCTCAGATGCATTAGTGGAAGTATTTTATGTTTGAGTTTTGGTCTTAGGGATGTCAAACTGTCGATGTAAACTGGAAAGAATGGTAGTCTTGGCATGTATAACTTTGACAGGCTGGACCAAACCAATTGTCTTTCTTATCTCATTTTAGCCCACCCATTTGACAACCCTGGTGTTGGTAAATATTTCAAAATTCAAACTGCAGCTTGCTATTGTTGAAATTTACTTTTAGTTAAGGCAGTATATTTTAGTCTAATAAGTTGCTTAGGTTTAGGATGATTTGAATTTTAAATTTCTATTAGGTTTTGTTTAGTTGAGATACAGTATTAGGTCTTTTGAATTTTAAATTATGCAGATTTTGTGTTTTAAGTTGGTTATTTAAAGCCCTTATATGCTTCACAAAATCATTGAGAGACATTTTTAATCAATACTTACAACCTTTTTGCTGCACCATCTTTTTGAAGAAAAATAACAATTATAGTTAAATATGCTGTTTAACACCCAAGATACTTGGTATTACAGTACGCTTGCCCTTGCTTACCGTATATGCCTGTATATAATTTTCTATTACATTAGTGGCGTTCTTTATATAGGAAGTGTAAGTGTAAGAAGTGCAAGTGTTGCTTGTCTATTGCTGGTAAAGGAAAATGTGGTTCATCTATCAAGTTCTTATAGTTGCTGTTCAGTTACTCTCAATTGCTATAATTTCTTTCTTCATGCATAGTATCTTGAATTGCATCTGATGAATTGTATAAATTTTCTTATCTAAAGATGGATTACTTTTATTTTATCTATTTATTGTACTCTTATACTCTCCTTTTAGTGCTGGTTAGATACTTTTCCTAGCCAAGCACAACAAAATTCTTTGATGAAGGAATCTTGTCTGTTCCATTCATGTTAAATTGTCTATAGACTACCTCATTTAAAATTGTAAGATGTTAGAGAGAAAAAACTTTGTTTATTTAATGATGTCTTTAACACTGATACCATATATGCATTACAGCTGGTTTTATTTACTTTATTGGAGATCTTAATATAGTACTCATTTTTCTTGTTATCTTGTAGGAGGATGTTCTTTTTGCCCGGATTCGAACGACAGGTGTCGTTGAAATACAGTTCAGGTGAATTTTCACGCATCCTTGAACTGTCCATTTCCTAAAACCTCACTTTTAGTGGTTTTTTACATTTTGATCTCTTAAAGAAGTGTTGGTTTAATCTAGAGCCTAAAAACTACTACCTTTTACTGGATTTGCAAGCAAAGTGAAAGAGCTATCTGAACCACTACTTAGTTTTCTTTGTTCTGTCGGAACAAAACATATGTTGGTTGAAATCCATCCTACTATCTCTTTTTTAGGCAGGCCCTATCTGCCTTGAAGTGCAGGCTTATATACACGTCTTTCTTCTTGTAGCATTCAATGAACTACGTGATATACTTTTCTCTGTGTAAAGTCATAGTCATGCTGTTGAAATATTATTAAACTAGTTGATGTGCAGTTCCTGTTTATCCCTCATCTGTTGCCTAAGTGCCTACTTGTGCCTGTCAAAGTAGGTACATTTATATGTCCTTTCGTTTCTTGATTATGATCCAGCTCTTGTGGTCCTCGCACGATGCAATTGTTTATGACTTTGTATTTTTGTTTTGTTACAATGTACATTGTATTCTTTCTACTTACTATGGATAGCTTTATAACTACCAAAATATCTTCAGTCCAGTTGGAGAGAACAAAAAAAGTGGAGAAGTGTATAGGCTTTTTGATGTTGGAGGTCAGAGAAATGAGAGAAGAAAGTGGATTCATCTATTTGAAGGTGTAACAGCAGTTATATTTTGTGCCGCTATTAGTGAGTAAGATTTCTGTTCCTAACTTTCTGAAATTTCTAACATCATTTACTTTTAAGTCAACCCAAATCTGGACTTGATCATAAGTAGCAGTACGTGGATCATGTAGCTTTCCAGAATGAGAAAGGAAATAAATCATTAATTAATCTAGGTCAAAAGGATTTGAAATTTGTGAGTAGGAAATGATGCAACTGCATATTTATGATTGTTCTATTTCTCACTTCAGGTATGATCAAACTCTATTTGAGGATGAAAGAAAGAACCGAATGATGGAGACCAAGGAACTCTTTGAGTGGGTCTTAAAGCAACCATGTTTTGAGGTCAGTTTTTTGTGTCTGCTAGAGGACAATGCTTGGTTCGGGATCTTGAATTATACAATATCCACTTGTATCAGCTTGTACTCATGAATCTTTTTTGTTATATACATTTTTGCATCACTTCTTTTGGGGTTTTTAAAAAAAAGCAAATAAATCAGACCAGTTAGGAAGTTGACACTTTATTCTTTGTGCAGAAAACTTCCTTCATGCTGTTTCTCAACAAATTTGATATATTTGAGCAGAAGGTTCTGAAAGTAAGTACATTTTATCTAGTAGCGGTGTCTGTCTGTGGAACTGTTCTTTCTCATCTAAGAATAATATCCCGTGGTTGTAGGTGCCCCTCAACACTTGTGAGTGGTTTAAAGATTACCAGTCAGTTTCAACAGGAAAACAAGAGATTGAGCATGCTTATGAGTAAGCTTTTTTCATGTGCAGTACTTTTATAAATGAGAACATATTGATCCCACAGATGGATTTCTTGGGCTCTTCAAGAAATACTAGAATTTTCCTGATTTGCTTTTCATCACATAACTAGGGAGAAAATTAATTTTCTGAAGCTACTCACAATTAATTCACGTAACTTCTCTGTAGGATTTCTAGCAGTCTATAGCTATTACGATTGACTTGCACTTTAGATGGGATAGCATAGTTAATTTATCTGTGTTTTTAATTCTACTATATTTGTCTATTTTCTGCTTTTTGGGTTTATCATTATGAACCAATATTTTGGATCTTGAGGACGTGGCCAGAGCTCATAGTCTTTCCTTCGACATTCTTGTTTATTCACGTGCTAAATGGTCTATTTCTGTATTTTGATTAGGTTTGTAAAGAAAAAATTTGAGGAGTCATATTTCCAATGCACTGCACCAGATCGTGTGGACCGTGTGTTTAAGATCTATAGAACCACAGCCCTTGATCAGAAGCTTGTAAAGAAGACGTTCAAACTGGTAGACGAGACCCTGAGAAGGAGAAACCTCTTTGAAGCAGGTTTATTATGAAATTCTTTAAATTTAAAAAAAAAAAAAAAAACAGAAATGTTCATACCTTTGAAAGATGCATACAAGTTTTGAACAGTGAGGTTCAAATACAGAAAAAACAGGCTTTGGTGGGGTTGGGGTTATCATATCAGATTCAACAATTTAAGTTTTGTCCATGTTAGGTCTCTAAGCACATATTTCTTTCTATATCCCGGTATTGTTATGTTCTACTTACAAAACAGATGGATCAGAACAAAAATTGATATTCTATTGATGTTCATTTTGTTGAATGTTGTAACATTCTCACAGCGCGAAGTTGTACATGCATTGTTGGTTAACCTTTTTCTATCTCGTGCTTTATTTAGTTTATCGTTTAGCTCTTACCCAGCTTAAGCTATTATTGTGATGTTATTCCAAAAGCCTGTTCAAGATTTCAACTAATTCTCAGTCAGCTTCAGTGTTGGTTTACAACCCCCTATGGTGAATTTTTTTCCTTCAACTTTTATGGTCTTTGAATGTTGTGGTTTTAGGTTTTAGTTAACTTTTGTGGTCTTTGAAATACAAGTAGGGCTGTCCATAATCCAAACACTTGTATGTTGTCTAGCTAGCCTAGGAAAATACACACAAACATTTTGGTTTTATTTGGTCATGAAATTAATGTGAAAGTTAACTTTCTGATTTTAGGTTTCTTTGTGTTCTTATTGCATGTATTATGTAGTTAAACTTATATAATACGGATCGTTTTACAAAATTAGGTCACCTAAAAGATATAAATATTTATGGTGCGACATTGACAATGAATTGATGTGTAATAGTATGGACAAATTTTTGGACATGTGACAAGAATTTCTCTACGAAAGAAAGAAAAATCAACTTCAGTGTTTGTTTGGTCAAGCGGTCAAAAATAACTTATTTTGAAAAATATTTTTTGGAAAAATACTTTTCAAAAACTACTACCTCTAGAGGAAAATAGTTTATATTACAATCACCTTATTTGAAAAGTATTTATCTTAGATAAGGTGATTGTGTTTGACAAATCTTCTTAAAAATATTTTTTTGAGTATTAAATTACAAAGCAATGGATATGTTCTATTAAAATTATTTTAAATATTTATGATGAAAGATTTTAGTTAAGTTTGTATATTTATTAAATTAAAATAGAAGATATATATTAAATTTTTCAATCAATATAACACACAAATAATTTAAATGAAATATTAGATATTAGTATAAGATTAACATGATAATTTAAATATACTACTCACTATATTCAACCATAGTTGTCGACTATTGACTTTGCACACTTCTTAAACTATAAATAAAAGAGTAATTTTTTTTATATCACCTTTGAATATAATAAATACAATGTATTGAAAAATACAATAGGGAAATTATTATAATTAATGATAAGGTAAGTTAGGAATCAGTAAAATTATCTATTGATTTCATAAAGTGGACAAGTATTATTGTCATAAAATAATATAATGAACAACTATTGTTGGACGGAGGGAGTACAAAACATCAAACAATATAAATTAAAAATTATTCCACAATTGTCATTCGTAGGACCTTTATTTGGATGTTAACTGTACACAAAAATATGATAATGAAAATTGCATTGTAAAGGTTCCAATGAATACCCCAGTTTCGTTTCTCAAAATTTAAATCAGGTCAGCTTTGATCAAAATATAATCTTGGTTATACGACATGAGAAGAATACAATTTAACATTTTTTTCCTATAAATTTTCAAATATTTAAAATCTAATGAAAGATATAGTGTTAATCTAACCTTTTTTTCTACGTATAAATGCACATTATATATAAAGCATATTCGTAATTAATGACATTATTCTTTATTAACAAAAAAATAAAATAAAAGATAAACAAATAATAATCTTATAGGTGATGCATGGATACTTGTATTCAAAATTAAAAGGAAATGATCTATTCTTCTATTTTTATACTAAAAGAAAATAATGTTTTATGATAAAAATTCAATAAATTAATGAAGAATATATTGATAAATATGTATTTATGATAAGGATAGTTTTGTTTTAGAAAAAAATTGCTTCTGGCTTTTTTTTTTCAAGAACCAAAATTTTTAACTTTTTCCCAACAACAAAAAAAACTATTGCTATTGCTATTCAAAAGCACTTTTACTTATTGCTAAACACCTTGAATTTTTTAATAAATACCTTAAATTAGGGGTGCGCATCGGTCGATTCGGTTCGGTTTTAGGTGTTATTGGTTCGGTTTATCGGTTTTTGATTTGTAAATACTTCAAACCGATAACCAAACCAATAACATATTTCTTATCGGTTTTTGGTTAATCGGTTTATGGTACTTAATGGTTCGATTTTCGGTTTAACCAATAAGAAAATACTCATATATATTATATACACGATAAAAAAAAATTCAAATAAACCATATGATTTTTCCAGCATTTGGCATGAAAGTAATAATCATAAAAGTAACAATCATTTTTCTTGCAAGTTTAGACACTAGACACATTCAAAGGAAAAAGTGTGAAAGTAACAATTGTTTAACCATTAACAAAAAGTGTGAAAGTAACAATCGTTTAACCATTAACAATAAGACTAGTAAATTTAGTATAGTCTTATTGGGTTATCGATTTAACCATTAACAAAAATTATAAAACCGGAAACCGAACCAATAACCCAATAAAAAAATTTGCAAAACCGTTTAAAAACCGTTAGCCCAATAACCCAATATCAATAAATCAATAGTGTTTTTTTCGATTCGGTTTATTGGTTAAATCGGTTTTTGCACACCCCTACCTGAAATTCATCCAATTACTTTTAATAAATAAATAAATTTATACTAAGTTTACACTAAGGGTGTGGTTGGCACAGTTGTTTTCAAATTTTTATTTTATATTTGATTGGCCAAAATATTTTTTAAAATATTTTCTTTAAGAAAACAAGTTTCCTAAAAATAAGAAAAATAATTTTCTTTTTAAAAGAAAAGAGTTTTATAAGTGACATTTCAAGTTTATTGTCTTCTTTCCACCCATCAAATACCCTCAAGGCCTCAACTCCCACACAAAAATAATTTATCAAACACACAAAAAAGGAAGAAGTAAAAAATACACTTATGTTCCAAATATAATTTTTCATTGAAAATATTTTTATTAATACCAAACACAACCTAAGTAGCAATATAAATAAAAACAAAGGTGATTCAAGTAATACCTCTTATTCACCCTCGTGATCAGTCTCTATCTAAATTGGTGATGAAGAGAATTGTCCATTTTATCTTTGTCATAAGTCATAACTATATAAATAGGCATACATCCATCGGGTGACATAATGGATAATTTATATGGCTACTTATTCAAATTACTTCATTTTAAATAGGTTGGATATCCAATCAATTTAAAATGAGAAAAAGAATGAATAAAACTTATATTATTCAAGTGGCAGTTTTATGATAAAATGGATAAAAGAGGTTCTTTCATAAAATGAAGAATAATAAAAATAAGAATATGGCATTAATATATTTTTTAGAGGGTAAGATGGTCAGGGTAGGGAAGTGGGTGTGATAAGGAAAAAAAATGATTTTTTTTCTAAAAACAAATTACTTTTCTTGGGAGGGGGTGGAGTGATAAAAAATTAAATTGTTTTACACTTTTTGGGGGTAGGGGTGGGGTCGTGGGGTGGGAGTTGGGATGGTAAAAAATTAAAAAAATAACTTCAAAAAATTTTAATTTTTTTTTTGGGGGGAGGGAGAGTTGAGTAAAAGTTTTTGCTTTTGAATATTTTAACAAGAGCCTCGTTGACATCAAATTTTGGTATGATATTTATCAAAAATAATACTTTTAAGTATTTTATTTGTTAAATAGTTCAAAGTATAGGTTTTGCAGTTTTAAAGCAATTTTTTGATAATTATTCTTTTTTTTGGAAAATATTAGGATGTTTATCGATTAATTTTGATTATATTATTTTTTGTCACAATCAGTTGAATGTGTTGTGAATCTTAGTTAACTAAATCATTATTTTCTGTTAAATTGCATTTTTTACATGTCATTCATTTTATTCGTTACATTTGTTAATATTTATTTTATTTGTTACTTTTATTAATACTAGTATTCGTTCCCGCGCGTTGTGCGGATATTTTAAAAGTTATAATTTTAAAACCAAAATTATTTTATAAATTTTATTATTAAGTTATTATATTTTTATATTTTATTATTCACATGTTTCGATATAGTGAATATAATGTTCAACCTCCTCATATATATCCGCGTAATACATAGATAGTATCAAGGAATACGAAAAATTTAGGCATTACAAAAATAAAATTTTTATTATTATTAAAAACTGAAAATAAAATTTTAAATTTTAAAATGTTGTGTTACCAAGGAAGTGGGAGGGGGGGGGGGTGCCGTATTTTTCATCTTTTTTGTGTGCAGATATGTATTTAATTTTAATTTTTAATTTAATTATTAGTATTATTCAAATTAAAATTATGATAACTTTCGCCCCAAAAAAAGGAATCAGACACCCTATTTTTTAGAACTGTTTTCAAATTGTTTCTCATTTAATTGTAAAAATTACTTTGAAATCTTTTTAGAAACAAAATAGTAATTGTTTTTAATAGATAATATATAGATAATAAATATGGTAATATATATAGATAGATAAGTACTTTATTTGTTCATCCGTTTTACACATTTAATTATTTAAAAAAAATAATCTGAAACAGTAACGTTTTTTTCTTTGATAAAAAAATTAATTGTAAAAATTACTTTAAAATCTTTTTGAAAACAAAATAGTAATTTTTTTAACATAATAATTATGGTAATATATATAGATAGATAAATATTTTTTTGTTCATCCGTTTTATACATTTAAATTATTTTTTTTAAAAAAACTGTAACAGTAACTTTTTTTTCTTTGATAAAAAAAATTGAATTATTTAATTAGTCAAAAATGGCAGTTAAAGTTTCACGTAAATTTGAATTGCAAATTTATCCTTATTTACAGTTTTTCGTAATCTTTTTCTTTTAAAAATTTTAATCTTCTTTTTTTTTTAATTTTGACATGTGTCATCTTTTCTTCTCCTAGATATATACAGTTAAGGTAACAGTATATTTTTTATTTTTTTTAAAAAACTGTAAAAACTGCTTGTTGAATTTTTCATTATTTTTGTAGTGTTTTCTATTTTATTTTTTTTTATTTTTAGATTTTAAATTAATTTTAATAATTCTTAAATTCTCTTTTTTTGTGGCGCTTTCTCCTTTTATATATAGATAGATTTTAATAATTCTTAAATTCTCCTTTTTTATGACGCTAACACGCAGGCATATTTTCTTCTCCTATTATTTATAGATAGATAGATTTAATTAGAAAAATGTGCTTGAAAGCCTATATATATATATATATATATATTTCTTTTTTCAGTAATCTCTTCTAATCCCGAGAAAATTTACTTTTAGGAATAGGTAAAAAATTCAAATACATTATACTCTTTTAACAATAGTGTATATGTTATTTCAAAATTTTAATTGGGACCAATTCATATTTTAAACAAATTAATATATAAATTAATGAATATCTAAGGATAAAGTTAGAATTTATTGTAATCACTTAGGAACATGTAATATTTAAAGTCTACATTATTTTGGTCAATTCTAATTAAGATATTTCTTCTTCTGTCATATCAAGAGGCCTATTTCTCAACATCAAAATGCAATAGACTTATCGAAAATACACTATAGTATATTGATTAGTAAACATTATCATTCCAAAATTTTAAAACTCAATCCACTCTATTAAGAGTAATCCAAAATTTTAGAGTTCAATTACTATAATTTCCTGAAATTTATGATTTATTGCATTAAAAATCTGTGTTGAAAAGAAAGTTATTATATATGTAGAAGTTGTTAATGTGAAGAACAGTTAAAAGCTAAACTTATTTCATAATTCAAAGTCATAATTTTTTTTGATATTTTCTTAAAATATTTAATTCAAATGTATGAATAGAATTTGAATCATGATCTTTAACTCTAAAGAGAAGAAATCAAAACCAAGTAATAGCATCTCTGACATGATATTTATCCATTTAGATAAATAAAAAGCAAAAATAAAAATAAAAAATTCCAACCAAATTTATATATAAAAATTGTATGCGTTCTACTAAATTTTTTCATAGCATTAGATAAATTCTAAGATGGTTTCCAATAAGAAATATGAGTTGGCATATTTGTGAGTTTAGAGCAATTTCAAGATGATTACGGATTAAAAAGTATTGAAAATTAAGTAAAATTTAATTTAATGTACCTTATAATACATTTGCAAACACTTCAAGCATGAAAAATATCAATCGATGTACATATACTTTACCAAATTGTATGTGAAATAAATTATCAAGAATTTGAAGAATGGTTAACGGTCAATTCTCTTTCCGTAGCATATACTACTGAATCCATGATTTGTTCTTAGGTGAATTTAACCTACAAATATTCCTACTGCTTCTTTGTTGTGTAAAAGATCTGCAGGAATATATATATATAATAATTTTTCTATAATGATGAAATTTAAAACTGTATTGAGCAGTTATAATTGATTTCAAAGTTTAAAAAATGTGGATTTATTGCCTACAATTTTTCCGTTGATATAATATTTTATTTTTTTATGCTATTTAAAGGGAGGCATGTACGTGTATTTGCTACAAAGGAGGAGGCAAAATAGAGCAAAATAATTGATTTCAATTTAAACTTTAAAACAATACTTATCATGTTGGTAGGTTAGTTTTATATATATATAAATATTGTAATATATATAGATAGATAAGTGCTTTTTTTGTTCATCCGTTTTATACATTTATTTTTTTAAAAAAAAAAAAAACTGAAACAGTAACTTTTTTCTTTGAATAAAAAAGTTTAATTGTAAAAATTACTTTAAAATCTTTATAAAAACAAAATAGTAATTTTTTTTTTATAGATAATAAATATAGTAATATATATAGATAGATAAGTACCTTTTTTTTCCATCCGTTTTATACATTAAATTTTTTTTTAAAAAAAAATTGAAACAGTAACTTTTTTTTCTTTGATAAATTTTTTTGAATTATTTAATTATTCAAAAATGGCAGTTAAAGTTTCACGTAAATTTGAATTGCAAATTTATCCTTATTTACAGTTTTCGTAATCTTTTTCTTTTAAAAATTTTAATCTTCTTTTTTTTTTTCTTTTTTTTTCTTTTGACATGTGTCATCTTTTCTTCTCCTAGATATATACAATTAAGGTAACTGTAAAATTTTTTTTTTTTTTTTAAAAAAATGTAAAAATTGCCTGTTGAATTTTTCATTATTTTTGTAGTGTTTTCAATTTTTAGTTTTTTACTTTTAGATTTTAAATTAATTTTAATAATTCTTAAATTCTCTTTTTTTGTGGTACTGACACGTAGGCATTTTTTCTTCTCCTATTATATATAGATAGATTTATATTGGTGTTATTTAGCACAGTCTAGAAATACATTAAAAACAGATAAAGAATTGTATACACATATATTTTATTAACTAGTGGTTTTGGCCCACGATTTTAAGATAATTATATTGTACTAAGATGTTTTTCAATTTTCTATTTAAACAATTACTTGATCACTAAGTTAGGGGGTGGTAGATCAAATATTTTAGGGTTAGGATTTTTTTTTTTGAGAATTTATAAGAAGGGTCTTCATTAGGATTTCCAGCAAGCCGTCGGAGCTCCGGTGACTAGTCCACCACCAAAAAAGACCTCAACCTCATTTTTTCTTCCTTTTCCATTGTCACTGTTTCCACAAAACCACCAGATCTTTCTCAAGTTCACCACCTGAGCACATACCTCTGTTTCCTTCCATTGTTCTCCAACGAGATGCCATCAAAAAATTGTTGCCACTTCGCCAATTCCGGCGAAACCACACAACTCTCCCTCCCTTTCTCCGTTTTCGACCGGCTCCAAGCCAAAACTTCATGAACTCCACTAGACCCCACCCAACCAGAAATGCCATATCCAACCTGACTCAAACCCCATGCGAGCTCCAAGCTCTGCCAAAACCACCAAGTTTATAGTTCCGGTGAAAACCAAAACCCACACCAAAAGTCGCGAACTCTGTGTAGGATTTATATACTTTAATACACATCAGGATCTTAAACATGATAATCTTACGTAAAGAATGTTAGAGGCACATACCTGATGCGTAAAACATCATCACAGAGAAAAGCGAAAGCGTTAGTCGTAAATTAATTTCTACTTCCTTACCCTAACCTTATGTTACTACAATCGTCAGCGATGGAATTATGTAGATAATATGTGGTAACCCTAATGGGTGGAGGGAGGACCATTTATAGAGGTTAAGACTTAATTTGGTACGTCCATCAACTAACCAATATACAGACAAGATCTATTCTTCATTAAATATTATTTATGGTATTACTTGGGTCACAAGTAAACTTGGGCCACAAGTAAACTTGGATCATAAATAAGAGATTATTCTTACATTCTACCACTTGGCCCAATGACCATATAATATTAATATTTCATAAACATTAGTTGCGCATAAAATAAATCTCTTTTATAATGTCCATCATACATACCACAATATAACAAACTACTAATGCGAGTTATGGCAGTTGTACATAAATTTTAAGCTACATACTTCCTTTCATATACTACTACATTAGCAACTTATCATACTAGGTTCATAAGGTATAAAACATATAACATTACGGTTCACAATAATGTCTCACAGAGACTTATCTTGTAATATCTCAAAATAATAAGGTGTACACCATTATGAGAAACAAGAGATTCATTAATGTATATCAGAAACACATAATTGATCTCAAAGTGGAAAAAAAATTATAAATATGTCAATCATAAGTACAACCAAGATTCATTTTTTGAATATGTTCTTTAAATGTCTTTGGTTGTAAGCCCTTTGTTAACGGATATGCAATCATAAGATCAATTTTAATATTCTCAAGTAACATTCTTTGTTTCTGAACTTCTTCCTTGACAGTAAATTACCTTAATTCCATATATTTGACACCTTTGGAGTACTTATCATTCTTGGAGAAGAATATTGCTGCAGTATTATCATAATAATTTTTCAGCGGCTTGGTAATGGTGTCGACAACCCCAAGTCCTGAAATGAAGTTCTGCAACCATAATACATGAATTGTGGCTCTATAGCATGCCACAAATTCATCTTACATTGTGACTGTAGCAATGACAGACTGTTTAGCACTCTTCCATGATATTGCTCCTTTAGCTAATACGAACAAGTAACCAAATATGGACTTTCTAGTGTCAACACATCCAACAAAATTTGAATCTGAGTATCCAAAACTTCTAAGTAATTGAATCTCCTATACATGAGCATGTAATCCTTCGTTCTTTTCAGGTACCTCAAGACTTTCTTTGTAGTTATACAGTGATCAATTTCAGGTTTACTTTGATATCTCCCTAACATTTCGACCGTAAAAATAATATCCGGTCTTGTGCAAGTTTGAACATACATCAAACTTCTAACAATAGAAGAGTAAGAAATCTATTCCATTTCCTTTCGTTCTACATCATTCTTTGGGCATTGCATGAGATTAAATTTGTCTCCTTTTTGAATAGAAACTATTCCTGCTGAACAATTGTTCATGTTAAATCTCTCTAGAACTCTTTCGATATAGCCTTTTTGAGACAGTCCCAATAATCCTTGTGATCTATCACAAAATATTTCTATCCCTATCACATAGGATGCCTCACCAATATCTTTCATTTCAAAGTTCATAGAGAGAAATTTTTTCCTCTCACGTAATATGCCTAAATCATTAGCAACAAGTAAAATGTCATCAACATACAAGACTAAAAATATAAACTT
Organism: Solanum verrucosum; assembly: GCF_900185275.1. Classification (NCBI taxonomy): domain Eukaryota; kingdom Viridiplantae; phylum Streptophyta; class Magnoliopsida; order Solanales; family Solanaceae; genus Solanum; species Solanum verrucosum. Next base: position 673,850 of record NW_026020355.1, read on the forward strand.
ACTCCCACTGATATTTCAGTATATACATCGATCAACGGTAATCTCCTTAAATTCAAAAGATGTTATGGTATCATTAAACTTTATATATCATTGGCTTGAGGCTTGTTTGAGCCCATATATTAACTTCTTTAGTTTAGACACTATTTGATCTTTTTCTTTAATTTCGAAATCCTCTGGTTGGTCCATATAAACATCCTTCTCAAGGTCTCCATCAAGAAAGACATTTTTCACATTTATTTGGTTTAACTCTAAATCATAATGAGGTACCAAAACCAAAATAATTCTTAATGAGTCTTTCTTTGAGACCGGTGAAAAGGCATCTTTCAAATCAACGCCTTCTTTTTGAGTGTATCCCTTGGCAATAAGTCTGGCTTTATATCGCCCAATATTACCATTTGCATCGCGTTTGGTCTTGAAGACCCAACTACACCCGATTCTTTTAGAGTTTTCTGGTAATTAAATAAGATCTCAAACTTTGTTGTATTCCATGGATTTTAACTATTCATTCATGACATCAATCCATTTGTCAGACTCAGTGCTCTTTATGGCATGTGAAAATGAAATAAGATCTTTATTAATTTTAATGTCAAAATTTGACTCTTGCAAATAAATCACATAATCATTTGTTGTTTTTCTTTCTCTTTGAGACTTCTTTAATGGCATTGTTTGTAGTTCATTTGAATCAGATACTTATGAGTTAGTTCCTTCTTGAAGTGTTTCACCTAAATGTTGCTCAACATCGTTAAAGTGTTCTTCAATAAGAGGAACAATATTTGTTATTGGTGTGGAAGTAGGTACATTAAATATTTACCTTTACCTCATTAATTTTCACACTTTGTCATTCAACACTCCCACTAACTTCACCATTCTCAATGAATTTTGCATTACCAGTTTCAACAATTCTCGAACTATGATTTGGACAGTAAAACCTACACCCTTTAAATTTCTCTGGATACACAATAAAGTAACCACTTACCGTTCGAGAATCTAATTTCCTTTCATGTGGATTATAAACTCTAGCTTTCGCTGGACAATCCCAACCATGTAAGTGTCTTAAACTAGGCTTCCTTCCAGTCTACAGTTTAAAAGAGGTCTTTGAAACTGCCTTACCAGGAATCCTATTCAATAAATTTACAACGGTTTTAAGAGCATACATCCACAATGATTTGGGTAATGAGAAATTACTCACCATACCACTAACCATATCCATAAGTGTTCGATTATGTCTTTCTGCAACACCATTTTTTTAGGTGTTCCCGACATAGTATATTGTGCACATATGCCATGTTCTTCGAGGAATTTTGTAAATGGATCTGGACATTGTCCTAATTTGTTATACTTATTAATTCATCACCTCTATCTGACCTAATGATTTTCACTTTTCTATCTAATATTCTTTGAACCTCATTAACGCGCTCTTTGAGAGCGCCTGCTGCTTGAGATTTTTCTTTCAACAGATATATAAATCCATAACATAAAAAATAATCGTTAAAGGTGATAAAATATTTTTCTCCATCAAAAGATGGAATATCAAAGGGTTCATAAATATCAGAGTGTATACTTTCAAGAAGTTGAGTGCTCCTTGTGGCACCTTTCTTGATATGTTTGGTTTGATTTCCTTTAATGCAATCCAAACATATATCAAGATCAACAAAATTGAGATTCAGAAGAATCTCATATTTTAATAATCTTTTAATATTTCTTTGGATACATGACCCAAATGTCTATGCCACAAATAAGCAGAACTTTCATTTAGTGATAGAGTCCTTCCTTTTCTAAAAAAAGACATGCATCAGTCTTGAGTTCCTTATGAGCATCCTATGAAACTTTAGCAGGTGTTTTCTTCTTCTTAAACTTGTTGGCCTTCACTTTAAGTCCTTTACCAGCTCCTTGGTCCATGAGGTTAATGGAATGATCTCCTTGTTTCTTAAGTCTTGAATCTTCTTGAGTAGGCATACTGGACAATTCACTAACATACTACTTATCCTTAATAGTGTTATAGTTAATTTGGAATGGTTCATACTCAAGAGGCAATGAGTTCAAATAAATTGAACCAAGAAGGTGTCATCCACTTTCATCCTCAAGGTTCGATGTCTTACTGCAATGTTAGTCATCTCGATGATATGATTTTGCATACTACGTGATCCATCAAACTTCATGGTCATGAGTTCAGCCATTAGTGTACAAGCGAGAGACTTATCAGTAGAATGAAAACGTTCTTCCACAAACTTCAGGTATTCCCTGGCACTTTCTGTTTATGGATAATACCCTTAATGTTGTTAGCAACAGATATTCACATGAACATAAGGCTCAATCATTTAGAGCGCTTTCATTATTTATGAAAATACTTCTCATCCTCACTGCTCTTATCAGTTATGACAATAGATTTGTCATTCAGCAGAGCCAAGTCAAGATCCATCACACCTAAGTGGTACTGGACTTGTTCATGTCATTCAGAGAAGTTCAATCCATTGAACACAGTAACAAACAAAGCATGTGAATGAAGAAACAACTGCAAAATAGATATACATGCTCACAAATTAGAAAATAATGTGAATTCAGTAAAACGATAGAAGTATATTGTAATTCTCCTTTGGGTAGATACTACGACACACTATCATAATTTAAATACCATTTTTAAAAATCTTTAATATGTAATTAAATATTTTAACCAAACATATACGACATCTTTGGATATACAATATATGTTTGATTGAAAATATTAGTTTACCTCATAATGTTCACTATTCGTAGAGTGATTGATCCACCTTTGGATAAATTCTTAAAGTTCTAGCAATAGTGAAAGTCAATTTATCTATTTATTTTCAATATAGGCATTTCATTAACTTTCATAGATAAATGACAATTTTATGAATGCATATTTTTCTTAACCATACTAGTTTGACCACTTTGGTGACTAACAAACTATATAAAAAAAAATTACACATAGTATCATAAAATTTTGTGCATGTGAATAATTTTATACATTTTAGTTTGACCACTTTGGTGACTAACAAACTATAGAAACATAATACATGCATCAAGTGATCATAAATATTATATGTGTAGACGTTAATTTTTCTAGTTTGGCCACTTTGGTGACTAACAAACTATTTTGCACTAAGTACACTTATTATTTATTGCTTAGAATAACAACCACTTTAATTTATTACACAATCTAAAATGGAACATAATTATTGCATTATGGAAAAATTATTTAAGATTTTTAGAATTGGTGCAAATTAAACTTTGCTAACAACTCTTGATTAACTTAAGAGTCCAAACACCTTAAATTGTCAAGCACAAAATTATGCTACTGCAAAATGATTCAATAATAAGTTTGAACATAACTTCTTGTAGCCAAACTTATGCCCTTTCTCTATTCTCTAAATTTGAATACTAGCCAATAGTAGTGAACATATTTGTATTCCTTTTGGTCAAAGTATCAAGAAAACTGGTCCACTGCCGTGAGGATCCAATCAACCACCAAATTTCAATTTTTTTAATCTATCAAAAAAACTCAATTACAAAAAGAATTGCAAAAGTTGGTCTATACATATCTATGATTTTTCTCATCGGCAGTAACCTCCTCTTCTTTTTCAGTACCGATACAAAATATACAAGTTTTATGTTCATAAGCGTAGTTCACATAATTCATACATACATCGCTACATAATTTTTGATGCGGTTACACGATTTATGACACATAGAATTTAATCAAGCGCTACACTTACAACGAAAACATAATTTGATTGAGCAAAAAAATAGGCTATACCCGTGACAAATTTTTTCTACTTATTTTAATTAGTTGTAAAAGATATACAAAGATTATCCGTTCAAACAATTCAAGCTCTGATGCCAAATGTAAGATTTAAATATTTAGGGCCCGTTTGGCCATGCGATATGAAATCATGAGATGAAATTGAAGTTTTGTTTGGACATGCGGTATGAAATTTGTGTTGTATATTTTCTCATAAACATAAAAATCTCATAAGTTATAAAACTATTAAAATATTCTCAATTGTTTATTCAATCTTATCAAATAAACAAAAATTTATAAAATCGCATAATAAATTATTATAAAGCTATATGTTCTCCACTTAAGTAATTGTTTCATCTAACTTTAATTTCATTAAAAAATAAAATTGAACATAAATTGTAATGTACTAGTCTTTAATATAATACTCCTACATAATATAGACAATTTTCTCACGTTGAACTTGCATTTCTCGATCATGTGACCGAGAAGACGAACCAACATTGTTACTTTGAGCCATTTGTTGGTCAATATCATCCGCAACTATATTTTCATGCTCATAGACCATAAATATTTTATCACTTTAACAATCGGTTGGTGTGAGTTAAAGTGACTATATGTTGGATGAGAATAATAAATTTTATGTCGGTGAGAATAATAAATTGTTAAAAGTAATGATGTGATTATAAAATTTATTTACATATGATATAAATGGTTAGTAGATATAAATGTGGGATTGTTTTAACAAAATATAAACTTGTGGATCAATTTTTGTATTAAAAATAGCTCAAATCATGATATGGAATTACCATATAATTCCATATCATGATTTTTGGAAAATATGGAATCACATCTCATGGTATGGAATCATGAGATGGAATCAGCGTAAAATTGCATGTCTAAACGCTGATTCCATCTCACGATACCATATCGTGATATGGTATTGCATGACTAAACGCCTACTTAATACACATCAGAATCTTGAACATGATAGTCTTATATAGAGAACGTTAGGGGCACATACCTGATGCAGAAGACATCATCACAGAGAAAAGCGGAAGCGTTAGTCGTAAATTGGTTTCTACCTCCTTGTCCTAGCCCTAGCCTTATGTTACTATAGCCGTCAGCGATGAAATTAATGTAGAGAATATGTGATAACCCTATTGGGTGGAGGGAGGACCAATTTATAGAGGTTAAGACTTAATTTGGTACGTCCATCAAGTAGCCAATCTACAGACGGGATCTATTCTTCATTAAATATTATTTATGGTATTACTTGGGTCACAAGTAAAATTGAGCCATAAGTAAGAGATTATTCTTACACTCCGAGCTCTCGAACCCACAACTCCGGTCAAGAGTAGCAAACATAAGAACCCACAACTCCGGTCAAGAGTAGCAAACATAAAAAAAAATTAATTGCCGCGAACCAACGAGCTCTGCAGCTCTGGGGAAAACCAATATCAAACCAGAACAACCAGAGGACCGGCGAACGACAACAATTAATGACACTTTTCTGGTGACTTTCGACCTTGGGTAATATCTTACTATACTTTGGGTGTGTTTGGTATGAAGGAAAACATTTTCCGGAAAATGTTTTCCAATTTTCTCATGTTTGGTTGGGTTAAATGTTTTGGAAAATGTTTTCCAAATCAACTCATTTTCCTCAAATTTAAGGAAAATGACTTCCCTTCAAAACTTAAGGAAAACATTTTCCAAAACTCTCTTCCAACTTCCAATTAAAACAAAAATTGTTGAAAAAATCAATTTATTTGGTCCCTACCCTCAAACCAGCCCCCCCCCCCCCACCCCCCAACCACCTCCCAAAAAAAAATAAAAATAAAGTTTGTTTTTAAATTCAATATTTTTACCCCACCCTCACCCCTACCCCCACCCCTCCCAAAAAAATATTAAAAGTTGTTTTTAAAAAATATTTCTAATTTCAATTTTTTATTTTTTTACACCCCCACCTCCTACCCTCCCCCCCCCCTCCCCAGCCCCCTATCCCACCCTCTTCAAAAGGAAAAAAATTTAAGTTTGTTTTAAAAAACATTATTTCATTTTATCACCCTTACCCTCGGCCCTCGTACCCTAGCCCCCACCCACCCCTACCACCCCCCCCCCACTCCCCAAAAAAAAAATTTAAGTTTGTTTTTTAAAAATATTTTTAACTTTAAAATTTCAATTTTTCACCTCTACCCTCGACCCCCCACCCCCTACCAGCCCCCCCACCCCCCAAAAAAAATTTTAAGTTTGTTTTTAAAAAATATTTTTAACTTCAAAATTTCAATTTTTCACCCCTACCCTCGACCCCCCCCCCCACTCCCCACCCCCACCCACCCCCTACCAGCCCCCACCCCAAAAAAAAATTAAGTTTGTTTTTTTAAAAATATTTTCAATTTCAACAATTATTTTCTACTCTAGTAAAAATAAAAGAATTTTTTCAAAAACATTTTTCATTCATAAATCAAACACTAAAAATCTTTTTTGGAAAATATTTTCTACTCACCAACCAAACATGAGAAAATAAGTCAAAAATCAACTTGTTTTCCAAGAAAACATTTTCTAGGAAAACATTTTCCTTCATACCAAACACACCCTTTGTGATACTTATTTTCTTTGATTATTCTATGTTTTGGGGTTGATTTTTATCTATATTATGTTCTTTTTTTTTATGGTTATTTGCACTATTTATGTTTCTATTTCTTACTGTCTTGGTTTTTATTCATTCTCTATATATTGAAGCCGCTTGGGAGGCAGCTGGCGGTTGTCCTGCCAGCTTGCCGCCCAGGGGCTATTATAGTCACTTTAAGTTATTTTTCCCGTTATAATTTATTTGTTTTATTTTTATATATTTAAAAATTACGTAAAAAGTATTATAAATTACAATATATTAGTGACTTAAAATATATATTTAGAAGACATATAAAAATTAGGTTGACTCTTGGAATTTTATTCGTACCAAATAAATTGAGACAAAGGAAGTAACACATATTATTTGAAATACAGTAAAAAATACTATAAGTCACAATAGTAAATATATAGAAGTCGCTTGGGAAGCAGCTGACAGTTGTCCTGCCAGCTTGCCACCGCTATTATGGTCACTTCAAGTTATTTTTCTCGTTTTAATTTATTTGTCTTATTTTATATATTTAAAATTATGTAAAAAGTATTATAAATTACAATAAATTAGTGACTTTAAATATATATTTAGAAGACATAAAAAAAATTAGGTTGACTCTTGAGACAAAGGAAGTAACACATTATTTAAAATGCGGTAAAAATTACTATAAGTCACAATAATAAATAACTTATAAATTTAAAGACATAAAAAATTAGATGATTCTTGAAATTCTATCAATACCACATATATTGGGACAAAGAGAGTAACATAATTATTCAAAAATTAAGTAAAAAGTTTCTATAAATACAATAATTAATAATTTAAAATATTCAAAAGACATACAAAAAATTTGATTGACCTTCGAGATTCTATAAATGCTACATAAATTGGGACAGAGGAAGTAACATATGTTATTTGAAAATGACATAAAAAGTATTATAAATCACAATAATTAATTACTTAAAAATTTGATTCACTCTTGAATTCTACTATGCCACATAAATTGGGAGAGACAGTAAAAAGTACTACACTATAAATTACAATAATTAACAATAATTAATAAAGATTTGATTGACTTTTCAAGTTCTATTTGTGTCATATAAATAAAAAATTATATGTTGGGCCCGTTCTAGCACGAACTCCAAATATCTAGTATATATATATATATATATAAAATTTAAATTGGTAGTATTTAAATGCATTATCCAATTAATTACACCCCTTTCAATTTATTTACAATTCATATTAAATTAGGAGTTTAAAAATTCATAAGAAGAGTGATGAGTGTTTCAAAAGGAAAGAAGAAGTATTTGGAAATAATTAATCTATTTATGGATTTCACATTAAACTAAGAAGAAAATAAAGATAAATTTATTTTGTGATTTGAAAGGAGCCTAAATTAGTGCTTATATTATTTCTGGCAACTTCTTCCTTTACTAATTCCTTTCTTATTTCATTTTTTTCTTAAATGTTTCTCTATTTTTTTTTCATTTTTAATTAAAGTTAATATTTCCAGTAATAAATTTAGAATATAAAGGCTAAGTGTTGATAGAGTGAATGATCAATTAATATATCACGATCCGAGCCTACACCCTGGACGTGACCGACACTCGAGAACCATTATTGGTCCCCAGGCGAACACTCATCCTGGCTGACTACAAACGGAAGACTAACTCAAGCATACGTAAACATAAAACTGAATTAAATTCATTGAACTCAAATACTCAACTTAAAAAAATGTCTGAACAATACTCAACATATATACTCATAGTTTGTAAACAACTCAAAAGATAGTAAATATTGAAAAACTTCTCAACTCTATCTATGAAGCCTCTACTATTACAGAAGGATATTGGGACAAAACCCACGACATCTCAAAGCTACTAACTGTAAGGTAAAGGTGAAGTCCTTCGGAATATAAGAAGGCTCTCCAAGGCTGACCGGAATGTCACATGACCTCAACGAAACGCCCGTTGATGATCCTGAATACATGTATTTGCATCATGAAACGATGCAGACCAAATGACATCAGCACATTAAATGTACAAGCATGTCAAGGGAACTCTAAATATAAGCTTGAACTAATAAGAAGGAAGACATACTCACCTCGTCTCAACTCGATATGACTTAAGAATACTCAACTCAATATGAAATCAATGATACTAAGATGCAATATATAAAGCTTTGTAAAGAGTAGACAAGAACTCAAAATGTATAAAACTACAATAATAAACTTTTTACTATTATTTGAGAGATTCTCTAACAAACAACCATCACTATGAACAACGTGATGATACATCGTCTCGCCCATGCTGCCCAAGCTGTCTTATACCTTGCTGGGATCCACTAAGATATTCTTAAAAGCAATAAGGAATCATTTAAAAAGTATGATCCTTTACCCATGTTGGCATACATGGTTTATGAGGATTTTGAATTGTCTGAACTCATCCATGTCGCATCCTATTTCGAGCTAGCCGAAACAATTCACAACATAATATGGCTATCACTCTGATTTTAGAAGATTGTATTAGAGTCGCCACCCTTTGTTGATCATTTTGATGCTTGGTTATATGTTAAATTTGTACATCCTTGGCATGGTGATGAAGTAGTTATTGCTAACGCTAACCATCATGCCATGAGGATATTGTTATTGTTTGATTTCGCTATGGTTTTGCAAGATTTGGATTCAAGGATGAATCCTTTTCAAAGAGGGGAGAATGATGCAATCCAGATTGCCGCAAGACCTTTGACTCTTAGCCAAGCTTGGGAACCCTAATGTATTGAAGAGTTGTTCACTAGGATGGAGGTTCTTGAACTTGTATTGATGCCAAGGAGAGGTTCACATGCATGGAAGATAGCTTGGGGAAGTGAACAGAAGAAAGTGGAGAACACTGCCCTTTTGGCGAGCCAAGACCATTAGCGGATCACCCAAAGGCTTGGGCGATGACCCCAACTCGCCCAAAGTTCCAAAACCGAACTTGGAGCAGGATCCCTTGCCGACCCAATGGGCAAGTCGCCAAGTGGATTGGGCGAGCCCGACTTAGTTCACCCAATGGTCATTTCAGGTCACTTTTGGACCCTTCTATGTAATAATGTCCTAAAATTATAAATAGGCCTTTTAGGGTCATTTTTAGGGAGATTATTTTGATTATTGAAATTAAAAACTCATGTTGAATGTCGAGAGCTTGGTAAAGCTTTTGTTGAACATTGCTTAGAAACGTCGGTTGCTTGGAAGTTCAATGCCCTTGAGGTTATCGTAAGAGTTAGGTATTTATTGTAGGATTAACGAATTGGGAAATTAGGGTTTAATATACCCTTTGGTTGCTCTTTGTTTCCTCTATTTGTGTCTATCTATCTATCCTTTACATTCTTGTCTTTCGATTTCTGCATTTTTACTGTAGTTTCCTTTTGAGAATTACATGAGATATCTAAAATACAAATACATTTGTTTTGAAAATAAAAGGGCTATACTTCATTCTAATAGGCAGGGTAAACAATTTTGTTTTCTAAAAATGAGATGGAGGCTTTGAAAGAAATCCAAGCAGTAACAAAACTAGGGTGGAATATATATATATGCGTTGAACAGATCTATGCTGAAGTTGACGTTGAGCTTGCATTTCAAGCTGAAGTACAAATATACAGAACTCGTAGGTTGATAAATATTCATCCCTTAAACCGATAGAAAACAAATTAGCATTTTTTAGAACTCTTGACAGCAAGTCAATTGAGAGACACATGAAAGCTTAAGAAAATATTCAATTCGTCATCATAGGGGATAAATAACATAAGTTGGTAAATAAATTCTTATCTAATTTCCTCGACTTTGCATGAACATGGTCAGATTTATTATGCGTCGACACTTTCAAGAGAAAGGAGAAAAAATGCAGTAGTTTAATCCAACATATTACAAAGCTATCGCAGGATCCTTCTAATCACTTAGTCGAAGACGATATGACTATCTTAATATAGGAAGCAGAATATGATCTAACTTGAGTTATCACACCATGACATCAACCATATTAAATAGTTGAGGTTAAATCTCCTTGTATTAGTAGCAAGGATTCAACGCGAGCAAATGTGAGGGAGCTTTAAGCAAGACAGGATGCAATGGAAGGCAAAAATATGAATCTAAACTTTAGAAGTGCTTTAATCGTACTTGTAATCAAGAGTAAATTCTAGCTTCATAATCAACAAGTGAAGCTACGATGAGTTGTGATGCTAAATTCAAGGGAAACCTGCTACTTAAAATCAAGCTTTTCAACAGAGAACTGATGTGTAAATATATGCTTTTTTTCTCATGTTTAGATTTCATTAATTTTTATGAACCAAGTTACATCGTTCTCAAATAATATAGAACTGTGATGGAGTCTAGAATAAGTCGACTGATTCTCTATCGCTTAACAGGTAAGGGGAACATAATGAGGAACAAAAAATTGAAGAACTAACAGATTCTAAATCTAACCATACAAACAAACTGTATAACAAAGATTTGAAAAAAAGAAGAAGAAATAAATCAAAGTAAGACAGGACAAATCTAGATGATAGTCTTACAATGAGAAAAATTAGGATCAAATATATGGAAGCACATGACTGCCAAACATAAGCAAAGGTGATTTAAAATTTTTGCTCGAGAAAGGTACACCTTAAAACTAACAGATTCATGAATCAATTTGACAAATAAAATGCATTAGTGAAAAAGTCTAAGTCCAGATACTATCAATATATGCAAGAACGTATACATGCTAGACTTTGACTACTATTAATGCATGAAATTCTCAATAAACCTCCAAACGAGAAAGAACTATAGGAGTTAAAACAACCAAGTTTAGCATAAATAAATCAGCCAGATACAGAAAATTTCAAAGAAAGACAAAAAAAAAAAAAAAAAACTATTGAAACAACACAAAAGAAACAAAGAGATTACCTTCTTTGGAGCAACAAACTAGGGGGCGTTTCGTCAAAAGATTTTACCTTCGAACTTCCTCGAGCTCTAATTCAAAACAGAAAACAGGAGGACAAGAAGAGAAATAATTATTGAACTTATAAATGCTTGAAAGATGTTTATGATGCAAAATACTCTCTATCGCTGAAACTCTCTGATTTTCTTAGTCAATTTTTTGGATCGATCCTTGATGGATTTTGATCGTTGTTGGATGCTTGAAAGAGAGCCAAAGTTCTCTTTTTATAGCCGATTTGGGGCCCCAACTACGTTCAAAAAATGATGGAACCTCACACCCATCAGATTAAGAGGATAACGAGTCCAAATCCGATGGTTCTTCACGTCTTTCACCTTTTCAGGAGTAGCAGTGGCGGTGGTGAGGCTTTTGAGGTCTGTTTTGGTTCAGAAAATATGATGGAAGGGATGTAAAGTTTGATAGGAGGAGGTCGTGATTTATGGAGGTTTGGGAGATATGTTGAAAACAGCCGAAAATTGACATTTTCCGGCAGTTCATAACCATTCTTTGGCAGAGATTGATGGGAGAGGAGCGTGGGGCGTATGGGGAAGAAGGGAGTTTTTTGGGAAAAGTGAAGCTTTGGGGAAGGAGAACGTTTCTTTCTTTTTCCAGATTGAGGGTCTAGGGAAAAGAAGTATAGCTGGCGTTGGGGTCTTTTTCTTTTGAGAAAAGATGAAAATTAATTTGGACCGTCCGATCAAATTCAGGAGAAAAAGATGGCTGAGATTGAAATTGAAGAAACACAATTCATGTGTTTGCCTACGTGGCACACACGGATTGGCCAATTTAAAGGGACCCTTGACAAGTCTTTACTCAAATTAACCCATTTAAATGTAACCCTTTCTTTATTAACTAGACAACATTTATTAAATTAAAAATAATTACTTTGCCATATTAGCTTAATTTGATAAAATTAGTCATTTTAAAAAATCGGTATGAATTAGGGCATCTCCAATCCAATCCTCTATTTTACTCTCCAAATATAGAGTTCTCTATTTTTCAGACAACCAACTCCAATCCAATTCTTTATTTTACTCTCTAAAAAAGAATATTTTTCTTTCTCCTCAATATTATATTATTATTTCTATTTCAATCTTATTTTCTTATTTCATAATATAAATCTTTTATTTCTTTTTCCCCAAATAATTACTTTATATAATTTTTAATGTGATATAAAATTATTCTTTATTCTAAATTTTTAAATAACATAAATTGCAAGAAAATATAATATAATAAATAAATTAGGGGACAAATTCAAATAAAAGTGACATACAATTACATAAACACTCAATTTTCAAAATTATTACGTTGCTCGCATAAATGCTCTATTAATGCATTACGGAGTTCAAAATGAGCATTTTTGTCCTTAATTTTTTTATGTCTAGCTAAAAATTGTTCAAATTGGAGATTTTCATCTATCACCATTTCTATAGTTGGAGTTGGAGCCTCTACGACATCTTGAATTGGTGCATTGAGATCACGTTCATCCTCAATTATCATGTTGTGCAGTATAATACATGTAGTCATTATATCATGTATCACTTCCTTTCTCCAAAAACGTGAGAGCCCTGCAATAATTGCAAAACGTGATTGCAAAACTCCGAATGCACGTTCAACATCCTTTCGACACGATTCTTGTTTCATCGCGAATATATTTCTTTTGTTGGGAATGAGGATCACGAATAGTTTGAACAATTGTAGACCATTTAGGATATATACTATCAGCTAAATAATAACTCATATTGTATACCATCACAACTGTAGTCACAACCACAATCACAATCACAATCGCAACAATTCTCGGAATCATATCCTAATTTTTTTTCGAATAGTGCTAAATCTGGAAACGACCTACCGGATTTCTAAATTATTGTTGTGATCAATTAATTATTATGTTATGTATTGTATTTTATCTTGTATTTAAATTATTATGTTATGTATTATATTGTATTGCTATCTTGTCTTTAAATTATTATGTTATGTATTGTTAAACAAATGGACTATTCCGAAAGTTCTCTATTTTACTCTCCAAATATAGAGTATGGAGAGTAAAATAGAGGTGGGTTGGAGATGGTCTTAGTAAGTCATTAATTAATTAGGCTTCCTAATTTTGAATAATGTACGAAAAATGTTTACTTACAATAATAGAAATTATATTTAAACAAAAATCGATTCAATTCTTAAGAACAATATTTATTTGACGTAAGTTTTTAAAAATGGAAAATTAAGTAATATTTTTATAATAAATTAATTTTTTAGAAGAAATAATATTTATGAAATATATTTATCGAATAAAAATAAAAAAATATTTTTTGAACATTTTTTTTGTATTCTTACAAAAGTTTTTTTTTAGTAACATATATATATATATATATATATATATATATATTATTTATTTATTATTATTATCATATTCTTGCAAAACTTCGTCATATGTACTCACACCTATATTTTTTCTATTATTATAATTATTGTTATTATTATTATGGAAGCTTAATTAAATAAATGTGAAAAAACAAATTTGGGTGTTAACATTCCCATATCGGTGCTCAATACTACTCCCAATAATATATATAACTCATGCTCATATGTTTTAAAAAACATAACTCCTCCTCAATTTGAGATAATTACTCAAAAGGTTCTTTTAAAAGAGATAATGTTCAAAACTCCTCATAAATTGATTTAGAAATCAAGGTTTCTTCTCGTTTTAAATGTAAAAGTGTTTACACTTGGGAATACTTAGTTCCCTTATACTCATTTTTAAACTCCTCCTTACTTCCTCAAAACTCAGTTTAAAACTCAAATATTGGCTTTAAAAAGCTTTTCAAAATTTATAACTCAATCTATAGGGTTCATGGGGAATTATGGACATGAACGACTCAACTAAGGGATCTTAATAACAATATTGAAACTCATTATTAAGAACTCAAGAACTCAAGGACTGAAGGACTCAAGGACTCGAAACTCAACGATACTACTCCTCTTAAGAATACTCAATTCATAGAGTTCATGCGGAGTTATGGACATGAACGACTCAACTCAAGGATCTTAATAGCAATGTAGACTCATGAATACAACTCTTATCATTCTCATACTCTTTTACTCAAGACTTAGTTCAAGTCTATGGTTAATTTAAAAAGAATTCTCAATTTGACTCAAAGGACCCTCTTGAACTTTCCTCTTAATCTCTCTTTAATTTGAAATGCAATTTAAGAGATATGATTAGGATATGTAGGATCTCAACATCAAGAAAAGAATAAAGACACTATTCAAAGGAACACTTACGGGAAGAAGAATGGAGGAAAAATAGGCCTGATGACCTTGGCGCACTGAGTGCGCGTCGCCCTAGGGCCTAAAATTCAAAATTCAGGGCCTTGGCGCACTGAGAAACGCATCACCCCAGGGCCTGAACTACTAAAGTTCAGCCTTGGCGCTATTGGTGGCGCGCCGCCCCACACCCATACCCATAAAATCTGATGAATTTTTATTCTTAATTTAGGATCCTAACTCATCTAGAATCAATTAGTCAAACTATAACAACTCATTCTTAGAAAGGGCTAATTTTAGAAAAGAAAAACTAAATTAGAAATAGCCAATTTGAGATTTGTGCAAGTTAGTCTTCAATTGTGAGTTTTGGGTCAACTTCAAATGACTATAACTTTCAGTAAAAGATGAGTTAGGTGGCCCATGAGATATCAAATGAAAGATATTTGAGTCATATTTCCAACGCCACTGAGTTTGCTAAATTCCATGTTCAGATGAGGGAGATATGCCTGTTTGAGTTCAGCCTGTCCAGTTAAGGAAATCCATCAGAATTATGGAGGGGTATTTTGGTATTTTTCTTACCCCGTCTACACGTTTTTCAACCCAAATTAGGGGTCAAATATGATTAAAGTTAGTTTACGCTAAAGTCTAAAATGTTTGGAAAGTTATGGCAAAGTTCAAGGGGAGAAAAGGGAGAAAAGCTTCAAGCGTTCAAGATTCTTGCGATCTTCAAGGAATTTCGCCTAGGATTTGATCCTTACTAGGTATGTAAGCTTTCATAGTGATGGGTTCTCTTGGGGACTAGAAATGATTCTCAAGTGCAAGTTACGCCCACGGTGTAGGCCCGGGGCGTGACAAACTTGGTATCAGAGCATAGCGTTCAAGAGTCCTAGGGTGTCTATGAAGTCGTGTCTATAGAGTCCTGGTTATTAGTGTGAAACTGCCACATGTATAATAAGGAGGCTACAAAATTTAGGAAAGGATTTCCTTCTTTCTTACTCTTTTCATGCGATAGAGTTCTATTCTATAAAAGGTTTCTTTCTAATCCGTGCTTGCGTGTATCTTTCAGATCATGCCTCCACGAAGAGTTGTTCGAGGTCGTCCAGCTAGGAGAAATGTTGATCCTCCAGATCAAGGGGTACCCAATGCAGCTAAAGTGCAACCCCAAGGAGATGTCACTAATGCTAAGTTCTGGGATGTTATTGTCATGCCCCGAGCCTACACCCTGGGTAAGACTGGCACTCGAGAACCATTATTGGCCCCAAGCGAACCCTTGGCCTAGCTAGACTCTCAGCAGAAGACTTTAAGCATTAAATAAAGAAAACAAATACAACTTTTCTCAACTGTCTCAAAATAGCTTAGAACGTTTTAGAATTAAACACCCAACTAGCCAAAGTGGCAACTCAAATCTTATGACAAAAAAATTGAAATGCAAAGACTAAAAAACTATAGCTATCTGTCTATGAAGCCTCTAAAACTATGAGGGATGTTGGGACAAGATCCCTGATCATTCTAACAACTGAAAATGATAAAAACATGAAAAAGGGATCCTCCGAAAAGTAAGGAGGCTCACCAAAAAACTCTGAGTGCTCGACTGGATCAACGAAGAGCTGGATGTTGATCCTGGTTACCTGTATCTGCATCATAAAATGATGTAGGTCAAATGGGGTCAGTATATTGAATGTACGAGCATGCGATGGGAATTCTAAACAACACATAAGCTTGAACGAGAATCTAAAAGAAATAGTTACCTCAACTTTACTCAACTCATATATACTCAACTCAATGCAGAAATAAACAACAGTAAAGATGCAGTTTATATAAAACATTTAAAACAGTAGACAACATCTCAAAGTGTTGGAAATACAACAATATCCAAGTTGTATATATATACAAAAATTAAACTCTGTTTAAGAGATTCTCTAACCGACAACCATCACTATGAGCTATGTAATGATATAATGTCTCGCCCACGCTGCCAGAACTGTCCTATAACTTGTCGGGATATAGAACGCCTCAACTAAGTGGATCCACTAGTCTATGCTTAAAAACATTAAGGAATCATCTAAAAAGTATAATCATTTCTACCCACATTGGCTACATGGTTTATGGAGACTTGAGTTATTGTGAACTTGTCCCCATATCGGTGCTCAATACTACTCCCAAAATATACTCAGCTCATATGTTTAAAAACATAAATCTTTCTCTGTGGTTTGAGATTATTACTCAAAAACTAGATCAAAAGATTTCTTGGAAATCGCTGTTTCCTCTCTTGTTTAAATGTGAAACATTTTTTTCTCTTTAGGAATACTTAGTTCTCATATAATCTTTTTGAAGAAAATGAGCTTTACTCTTACTCTTACTCAATTCATTACTTCAGTCCAAAAATAAGTTTAAAACATTTGTAAAAGATTTTGAAAAGACTCTAAGAACTCTCTAGACTTGGCTCTTAACTTTCCTTGAATTAGACGGGCTAATCGACGAAAAATGGGTGGGGGCAGACATCCCGGGAGCCAACCCCTAAATTTCTGGGACTCAATTATGGCGCACTGCTGGCGCGCCGCGCCACCCCTCCCCCTGTTCGATCCGACGAATTTTTCTTCTCATTTTCTAACCTTAATTCGATTAAATTTGATTTTTTTTCAATCTTTCTTTAGATTCAGATACCCAAAACATGTACACAAGAATCTACTCATAATGACTCAAAATTGACACGATTTCCTCAAGAACTCAACAATTCCATCCAATCTCAAGAACGAAAGTCAATTTCAAGAACACAATTCAAGATCATCAAACTTTCAACTTTCTAGAATGAATTTTGCTGAAATAAACAAGATTGGCGTGTGGGTGAACGAACCCAAAGCTATGAAAGTCTAACATACCTCTTAGGGATTAACCCTTGGCGAAATTCGCAAGCGAAAACTTAAGAACGCAACGAAAACCTTGGCATCTCTCCACTTTTCTCCTCTTTTCTTTTCTCCCAAATCCCTAGCGTTAATTTGGAGTGTGTAAACTGATCCTAAGCAGTTTAGACCCCAAATAAATTACTAAAAACGAAATAACTTAATTGGGTAATGAAAAGACCAAAATACCCCTCTTAAATCTGAGTGACTTTCCATATCTAGATACCTCGACTTCAAATGGGCATATCTCCCTCATACGAGCTCGAAAATTAGCAAACTCGGTGGCGTTGGAAAGATAATTCCAAGAAATTTCATTTGATACCTTGTAGCCCACTAACTCATTTTGTATTAAGAGTTATGGTCGTTTGAAGTTTGCCTAAAACTCAACTTAGCATAACTTGCCAAAATTTTCAGATTTGATATTTCCAAATTTGATTCTTTCTATTTTTAGCTCTTTCAAATAGCGAGGTGTTACAATATCTTCCCCTTGGGAAAATTCGTCCTCGAATGAGATTACTCTAAGTAGACTAAGGGTGTAACATCTAACATTCAGCTCAAACACCCAACAAGCAAAATATAAATACAACATGCCAACTTAAAACAAATGCCAAGAAAAGGATTAGTACCTTAATTTGGAATTTCTCCGGACTCAAAGAGATGTGGGTATCTCTTCTTCATTTCCTCCTCAACTTCCCAAGTAGCTTCCTCAACAAACTGATTTCTCCACAACACCTTGACTGATGCTACTTCCTTGATTCTCAACTTGCGAACTTGTGTCACGATCCAGGGATACCCCCTAGATGTAACACGTCGTACTCAACTCCGAAGGGTCTCATACAATCCCCTTAGCAGCCCATCATGCATGAAACATCAAAATAATGCACAATTTAAAGGAGGTTACATCAACTCTAACTCAAACATGATCAATGCAACACAAGGAAGTAGGAACTATATCTAACAACCTATTATGCATGAAAACTTCAACATTTCAGATGTTCATAGAAGGAACTACCTTCTCCAACTAAAACATGCTCAACTTAATAACAAAAAGTAAATTATGAAATTACTCTCAAAAGAATACCAAAGCATGTTTGACCATTCATCTCATGAAAATATAGACAACTCATACTAAATGCACAATAACATGAGGAACACATAAATCATGAAAACTCATTTTCTTACAAATCATGAATTTCTCAAGAACATGCATAACATAAGGAGATCATGGAAATTTCTAAAACACATAGGACTTCAAAACATAACACAAACTAAGAGGAACTCTTTGTCTCAAGCTAGAGGAGGAGTAGAAGAAAGAGATGAGGATATCGGGACACTTAATCACTTTGCTAACCATGCCGGGTTCAAAAATCAATAAATGTCTAGAAGAAAGAAAGTACCACTTCTTCCAAGCAATCCCAAACGTCATACCCAAGAAGTCATAGTAACCATGCCGGGTTCTAAAATCAATAAATGTCTAACAACATTGCATCCCAACCTTACCAAGGATAACATCAAAGTCTAACAAGTAGCATCAGGATCTAATAAAACATTTACATCTATAAGGAACTATCTACTTATAGATGTTTTCATCCGGAGTGCCTTCTTGGTCCTTTCTAGACTGGAGTGCATAGAAGCGACCGTGTTTTGTAGCATTGGGATCCGGACCACTAAGATAAGATTGCTTGGCCTCTCTCCCTTTAGCCATGAGTATCGGGCAATCCCTCATCTTGTGACCTCTTTTTGCACACCCAAAGCAACCATCTGTGTCGGCTAGGCACTTACCCGCATGTTCCTTTCCATATTTGGCACATGTAGATCTTTAAAAAAAAAAACCACCTCCATTTCCTCCTTGAGATTTAGGGTTAGACACCCTATCCTTGTTGACCCTTGGGGAAGTATTTGAGGAACCATGGTTGGAGAACCTTTGTTTCGACATTGGTCGACCTTATTCATCAAACTTAGCATTGGAGAAGTTCCCATCATTGGTCCTAGCTCTCTTCATCTCCTTATTCTTTTTCTTGAGTTTTGACTCCTCAATTTGTTGAGCGTACACCATAAGCCTTGAGATATCCATGTCATGGAGGAGCATTGTCGTATGACATTCTTCTTAAACCAAGTCGGACACACCCGTCAAAAACCTATTCATCTCATCCCTCGAATTTTCCACCATAGTTGGAGCATATTTGGATAGCTTGGTAAATTTCAAGGCATACTCATTAATACTCATGCTACCTTGCCTAAAGTTAATGAATTCTTCCACCTTAGATTCCCTCAACTCTCAGGGAAAGAACTTATCAAGAAATGCTGATTTGAACACTTCTCACTCTATGGGACCCACTCCTACCTGCCTATTATTTTTCCATTGAGTATACCATACATGAACAACACTCTTAAATTGGTAAGCGACTAACTCTTCTTTCTCTCCCGAAGTCACCCCCATGATATCTAGTATTTTGTCAACCTCATCCACAAATTCTTGAGGGTCCTCTTCATTTTGGAGCCATAAAACTTGGGAGGGTTCATTCTAGCAAAATCCCTAACTTTTGAAGTAGCCGAATTCACATGAGTCCCAACATCTCTATTGGCCTGAGACGTCACTTCTTGAGATTGGTCGTCAAAGCTTGGTCCAATATTTGGAAAGCCGACCAATCCTCCACATCCGACAGAGCCGAAAGATTAATCGAAGCTTGGGGAACTTGAGGAGCTTCTTCATTCACATTGTCACCTTCCATTCTTCTTGCATTAACTCTTCATGTATTCATATCATGAATACACAATAGAAGGATTAAGAGAGGGACTTTATAGAGTTAAACTCTATGGCACGACTTAAGAGTAATGAAAGAAGTGTGGTTTCCTAATCATCTTGTAGTCTCTCATTCAAATGCGATGCGCTTCACATTACGAACAAGACTCTGCTAGACGTGGCTTATGAGACATCATCCTAGAATCATTCTAAACCTTGTGCTCTGATTACCAAGTTTGTCACGACCCAGGGGTACCCCTATATGTAACACGACGTACTCAACCCCGAAGGGTTTCATACAATCTCCTTAGCATATCATAACATAATATAATAGAAATGATGCGGAAATTTTAAAATTTTATCCATGCAATCGAAGTCTTTTATAAAAGCAAGCGGAAGTCTAGACTTGTAACAATTAGCCATCTATTACAATCCTTGAATCTAAATGACATAGCCCTTACAACATAGTCCAAAAATGAAAAGCTAAAAGGGAACTACAAATGACTCATCCATCCTCGAATCAAGAGGACTCACCATAAGCTAGGAGAATAGTCGATCCAAGCTTGAACCAAATGAAGATCACCTCAAACACCGGACCCTACACTAGTGAAGAAATGTAGGAAAATATGGGTTAGTACAAAAGTGTACTAAGTATGATAGCCATGCATAAAAACCTTGAAAACATGCTAAAAAGGACATTTTGGTTGAAAACCATGCTATATGCCAATTTTGAACCTCTTTATAGAAATAGTTTAGAAAACATAACTCATAAATATAACTCATATATGGGTCATCATAGCATAAAGGATAACAACATAATCATAAACATAACCTCCATCATCGACATAATGTAAACATTAATCATCATGAGGCATAATTCATATACATAGTCATTACTTAGATCTTTATGTCATAAGAGAACCATCTCATAAGTAACCCTAAGTCATACTTATGCAATGCATGGATAAGATCCCATAATCCCATCCATACTAAGTACCACTTTTAGGCCACCATAATCATATTTACCATCATTTGATCTCATCCTTAGTTTAATACTTATAGACACAGAAACATTCACCTTTAATAAGTCATATAAAGGAAAGCAACCCATAGCAACAATCCATATTAACCATACATTATTTCATGGACCTTCATAACATAAGAGGAACATACCATAACTACTCTCAAATCCTACTGGTGCAATGCATGAATGAGATCCCATACTCCTACCCACACTAAGTAGAGCTTCTTGAAGAGCCATAGTTTATAATCATTCATAGTGGGGGTAAGCCTTAACCGACATATACCATGTGAGCTAAACATGGAATCCGATGTTACCCACACCGAAAAGGGTGTCCTACTTTCCTAAGGTAGAACCATTAATTTAGCTTAGGTGGATCCACTAGCTAAAAACCTATGAGGGCACATAGTTATGGGATAAGGAGATTTCTACTAGATACCCCACCTCAACTCACGTTAGGGCATTCATCTCAAGAGATTGCTACTAGAAACCCCGCTTTAACTCACGTGAGAGCTTTCATCTCATATCAATATCCGCTCGGTGCTAAGCATTATTCCCCACAGAATACTTATCATAACATTACTTGAGTTAATTTTTATGGAATAATGTATCAACACTTAATCCAACATCATTCATAATATAACTCATAGATTCAATTGGTGAGAATAACCTTTCAACCTAAGAATCATCATATTGTGAGAAAACCTTTCACAACATGTCATCTTCATTCATAGGTGTATAATTGAGAATATCCTTTCAATCAACACAACATAATTATCATAATAATGGAAACTTCATTCATACTTCATTCATAAGTGAGTGTTTGTGAGAATAGCCTTTCAACAACACCACAATCACATCATAGTCATAATCACTTTACTCTCAAATTGTTCTTAAAACACATACATAAACCCCATAATCATGCATAATTCTCATACTTTGCCCTTCAAGGACCATAAATCACATTCAATAAACACATATAGAATTACTACATTAGACATGAATAATAACATGATTCAATTAGCACAATTACTACAAGCATAATCTCACAACATTCTTTTATAATTAACAAACCCACATAATAAGATCAGAAATGCGTAATATGGGAGTTTCGTGGGTTCTTGGGGGTTTCAACATAAAAACTCTAGGAATTCATCAATTAATACATAATATATCATAAATCAATCATTAGAAACATTTTTGAAAGGAACCCATGAGATTGAAGTCAAGTCCTAACTTTTGGGATTTCTAGCTTTGAAATTAGGGTTTTTGAAAGGGCTCCATGGATGAAGAGCTACCATACCTTAGTGGAGAATTCCCACGAATTTGCGAAGAAAACCTATCTTCTTGAACCCTAGATCCAACTTCCTTTTCTTCTTCCTTGAAGTTCTAGAGAGAGAAATTTTGGAGAAGATGAACTCTTTTGGGTTTTGGGAAATAATGAAGTGAATGGGTTAGTTAATGACTTTAAAAGGCTTATATATGTGAATTAAAACTATACAAAATGACCTCACTTAATACTAACTTAAAAAGGAATTACTTAAAATAACCCCCACTTTAAAGTGGGGTGCCCAGGCTTCACAACCAAGCTCACAACCCGTCAAGGGCACCACGGCCCGTGAAGGTGCTCGTGGTCCCTTGACCAGTAGCTATGCTACTTGACACAAGCACCCACAAGGTGAAGGAAACCCCACAAGCCTTCTCACAGGCCGTGGTCTTCACCACGGGCTGTGAAGTGGCTCGTGAATGGGAGCCTTCCTTGGGGCAGTTTTGTGGGCTCACTGCCTCACCACCACGGGTTGTGAAGACCCTCGTGGTCATGGTGGGCAGTGGATAGGTACATTTTGGGTAGCTTTGGCCCCCTTGCCTTGTCCCTTGCCCTCTTTCCTTGGCTCAAGCCCTTCTTCCTTGACGTTAACCTACACGTTTAGCTCTAGTTAGCCTACTAATTTCTGGGGTGTTACAACTTGGCGACTTAGAATCTAAACAAGAATCTCCTCATAAGATAAGCTATATTTAATACCAATATCATCAGTAGGTATGATAAGTGAAGGATCGCCCATATAGTTCTTCGACATAGAAATGTGAAACATTGGATGAACTGCTGCTAACTCTTGCGGCAACTCCAATTCATAAGCTACACTACCAATCCTTTTGGATATCCTGTAAGGACCAATATATCGGGGACTAAGTTTCCCCTTCTTACCAAATCTCGTAACTCCCTTCATGGGTGAAACCTTCAAATATACCCAATCATCTACTTGAAACTCTAGGTCTCTTCTCTTAACATCCGTAAAGGACTTCTGATGACTATGCGCTGTTTGCAACATCTCTTGAATAACCTTTACTTTCTCCATAGCTTGATGAACTAAGTCTGGTCCTATCAACCTAGCTTAACCAACTTCAAACCATCCAATAGGAGTTCTACATCGTCTCCCATAAAGAGCTTCATAATGAGCCATCTGGATACTAGAATGATAATGATTGTTATAGGAAAACTCAATGAGAGGTAGGTGATCATCCCAATTTCCCTTGAAATCAATCACACAAGCCCTCAACATATCTTCTATAGTCTGAATAGTGCGCTCTGCTTGACCATCATTCTGAGAATGAATAGCAGTACTCTAATTCACCTTCGAACCCAAACCTTTCTGGAATGACTTCCAAAATTGTGCACCTCTATATGAAATAATTGACACTGGGACTCCATGAAGTCTAACTACCTCTTAAAGATATAAATTGGCATAATCCTCTCCGAATGGGTACTCTTTACCGGTAGAAAATGGGCTGATTTAGTCATTCGATCTACAATCACCCAAATCGAATCATGCTGCTTACGAGACTGTGGTTAACCTGTAATAAAATCCATATTGATCATCTCCCACTTCCATTCTAGAATCTCTATATTCTGAGTCATACCACCGAGCCTCTGGTGCTCTACCTTAACTTGTTGGCATTTCAGGCACTTAGTAACAAACTCTACAATACCTTTCTTCATACTACTCCACCAATAAACCTCTCTCAAATCATGATACATCTTTGTGGAACCCATATGGATAGAATAGAGCTATGAGCTTCCTTTCATGATCCTCTCTTGAAGTTCATCCACCCTTGGCACACACAACCTACCTTGATACCTCAATATTTCATCCCCCCTTATTTTAAATCCATTACTTTTTGCTTATGAACATTTGCCTTTAACTCAAGCAAAATAGGATCTTGGTCTTGTTTCTCTTTCACTTCGAACACTAATGACGATTCAGCCCTATTCATCACCACCACTCCTCTTTCACTAGAATTCATCAACAAACTCCTAATCTTGCTAGTCTCTGCACATCTTTCGCTAACTCTTTCTTGTCTTCCTCAACATGGGCAGTACTACCCATAGACAATCTGTTCAAGGCATCAACAACAACATTAGCCTTACTTGGGTTATAGAGAATACTCATGTCATAATCCTTGAGTAACCCTAACCACCTTCTCTATCTGAGATTAAGCTCTTTATGACTAACCTACACGTTTAGCTCTAGTTACCCTACGACAACCAACTCTAGATCATGGGTTGGGTAATTCTTCTCGTGAATCTTAAGTTGTCTGAAGGCATATCTATAAACTTGCCATTCTACATCAATACACAACCCAATCCAACTCTGGACGCGTCACAATATACCACAAAGCCTTGTGTACCCTCTGGTTAGGTCAATACTGGGGCAGTAGTCAACACTTCTTCAATTTCTGAAAGCTTTTCTCACAAGCTTCAGACCATTGAAACTTAACAATTTTTTGAGTCAACTTGGTCAAATGAGATGAAATAGATGAGAACCCCTTGAGGAACCTCATATAATAGCCAACCAATCCCAAAAAACTCCTAATATCAGTTAGAGACGTGGGTCTAGGCCAATTTTGCACTGCCTTTATTTTCTGAGTATTAACTTGAATTCCATCACGGGAAACAATATGGCCTAAGAATGCCACAGACTCAAGCCAAAAATCACACTTAGAGAACTTAGCATATAACTCCTTATCCTTGAGAGTTTGAAGGACTAGTTTGAGATGACTATCATGATCTTCCTCATTCCTCGAATAGATAAGAATGTCATCAATGAATATGATAACAAATATATCTAAATAAGTCTTTAATACTCTATTCATAAGGTCCATGAATGCTGCAGGAGCATTAGTCAATGCAAAAGACATAACCAGAAACTCATAATTACCATAACAGGTCCTAAAATTTGTCTTAGGGATATGACTTTCTCTTACTTTCAACTGATGATTGCCAGATCTGAGGTCTATCTTAGAAAAACAAGTGGCATCCTGAAGCTGATCGAAAATGTCATCAATTCTCGGAAGAAGTTACTTATTCTTGATAGTAACCTTATTCATCTGACAGTAATCTATGCATATTCCAAGAGAACCATCTTTCTTTCTCACAAATAAGACTGGAGCGCCCCAAGGTCAGACACTTGTTCGAATAAAACCTTTCTCAAGAAGATTTTTCAACTGCTCTTTTAACTTTTTCAACTCTGTTGGAGCCATCCTATATGACGTAAAATAGATATGACGAGTGTCAGAAATATTATATATACCGAAGTCTATTTCTCTCTCAGGAGGGACTCTAGGAAGATCATCTGGAAAGACCTCTGGAAACTCACTCACAACTGGAACTGACTCAACATGTGGTGTCTCAACACTAGAATCTTTAACTCAGACCAAGTGATAGACACAACCCTTGGAAACTAACTTCCTCTCCTTAAGGTACGAAATAAAATGATCCTTAGGCACTACTAAACTACTCCTTCACTCAATAACTGGCTCATTAGGAAACTGGAACTTAACAACTCGAGTTCTACAATCGACTGAGGCATAAAAGGCATGAAGCAAGTCCATACCTAGAATGACATCAAAATCTGCCATATCTAACTCAACTAAGTCAGTCATGGTGGTCTAGTGATTGATGGAAATGGTACAACCACGATAAAATCTCTTAGTTAGAATAGATTCACCAACAAGTGTAGAAACACTGACGGGCTCAAGAAGTTGCTTAGGAAGAATATCAAAATTCATAGCAATATAAGGAGTCACAAAATATTGACTCGCTCTTGGATCTAGCAAAGCATAAGCATCAAAAGTAAAGACTTTGGTCATACCATTGCCAATATCTGAAGAATGATCTTGCTTTTGGCGACCGGTGATAGCATATAGACGGTTTTTTCCTACGCCAGTCCCTGAAGTAGCTCCTCTAGGTGCAACTCTATTCGGTGGAGCAACAGAATAAATTGGGCTCTATTGCCCCTATTTCCACTTCTCTGCATATTCTTAAGACACTCTTTCATGAAGTGACCTTCTTGACCACAGTTGAAACAACTAGTGGAGCCATCATGACATGCTCTTGGGTAGTTTCTTCCACACTTAGCACATGTAGGAGCCTAATTACCTCTTTGTTCCACACTACCTTGATACTGCACAGGTCTAGCTCTGAAATTTTGTGAATTTTGATTGTTGAACTCACCTCTGTTCCTTGGTGCAGGTACACTAGCAGATGACGGAGTAGGTCCCTTTTCCTTAGGTTGGAAATATGACCGGTTCGCATTACTCTTATTCTTCCCGAACTCATTCCCTGATGTCTTAGCTTTATTGTTTCAGAACTCTTCCCTATCTTTCAGCCTATCCTCCTCAACTTGTTGCACATGGATCATCTGCCTTTCTATGTCCGTATCCCCTGTTAGAATAGCTACCTTGCCTTCCTTACTTTACAGATGACACAACCCAGCAACAAACAGACTCATCCTACTCCTCATATCCGCAACCATCTTCGGAGAATAACGGGAAAGTTGGGTGAACTTAAGGCTGTACTTGTCAACGCTTATAGATTCCTGCTTAAGAGTGAGGAATTCTCGTACCTTTGCTTCTCTCAGTTCTATGGAAAGAAATGCCCCAAGAAGGCCTCCTCAAACATAGCTCAACTCACAAGTGGTTTACCCTCAACTCTATTCTCTTTCCATTGATCAAACCAGATCCTAACGACACACTTCAATTGGTATGCAACTAGTTCTACTCTCTCAGCATTAACAACATGTATAATCTCAAAACCCTTTTGAACCTCCTCAGCAAAGTTTTTCGGATCCTCAGTGTCACTTGAACCAGTGAAGCTTGGAGGATTCATCCTTAAGAACTCATGAATCCTAGAAGTATCAACCACTTCCTGTCGAACCCCTCTTTATTGCCCAACTTGACTTAACATTCATATAGCTTCCCGAAATTTAGCATTAGTGACCTCTCTTTGGGGTTGCACTTCCGGTGCATTAGGTATCCTTTGTTCCTCAACGTTCCTCTTAGAAGGATAACCTTAGACAACTCTTCGTGGAGGCATGATCTGAAAGATACGCGCACACATGAGCTAGAATTTTTTTTATAGAGATGAACTCTATCGCATGATATGAATATGAAAGAAGTGAGATAGTTCCTAAATGTTGTAGCCTCTTAATTATAGATGTGGCGCGCTTCACACCGATAACTAGGACTCTACATACATAGTTTCATAGAATCCCTAGGACTCTTGAACCGGGCTCTGATACCAAATTTGTCACTCTCCGAGCCTACACCCTGGGTGAGACTGACACTCAAGAACCATTGCTGGCCTAAGTGAATCCTTGGTCTAGCTAAACTCTCAGCGGAAGAGTTTAAGCATTAAATAAAGAAAACAAATGCAACTTTACTCAACTATCTCAAAATAACTTAGAATGTTTTAAAATTAAACACCCAACTAGCCAAAGTGACAACACAAGTCTTATAACAAAACAACTGAAATGCAAAGATTAAAGAACTATAGCTATATGTGTATAAATCCTCTAAAACTATGAGGGATGTCGGGACAAGATCTCCGATCATCCTAACAACGAAAAATGCTAAAAACATGAAAAAGGGATCCTCCGGAAAGCAAGAAGGCTCACCAAAAGACTCTGAGTGCTCGACTGGATCAATGAAGCACTGGATGCTGATCCTGGTTACCTGTATCTACATCATAAAATGATGCAGGCCAAATGGCGTCAGTACATTGAACGTACAAGCATATGAGGGTAATTCTAAACAACACATAAGTTTGAACTGGAATCTGAAAGAAACACTTACCTTAGCTTTACTTAACTCATAGATACTCAACTCAATGTAGAAATAAACAACAGTAAATATGCAGTTTATATAAAGACTTTAAAACAGTAGATAACATCTCAAAGTGTTGGAAATACAATAATATCTTAGTTGTATATATAAATACAAAACTTAAACTCTGTTTGGGAGATTCTCTAAACGACCACCATTACTATGAGCTATGTGATGATACATCGTCTCTCCCACGCTGCCAGAACTGTCCTATAACTTGCCGGGATATAGAACGCCTCAACTAAGGGGATCCACTAGTCTATGCTAAAAAGCATTAAAGAATCATCTAAAAAGTATGACCCTTTCTATTGACATTGGCTACATGGTTTATGGAGACTTGAGTTATTATGAACTTGTCCCCATATCGGTGCTCAATACTACTCCCAAAATATACTCAGGTCATATGTTTAAAAACATAACTCTTTCTCTATGGTTTGAGATTATTACTCAAAAAGTAGCTTTAAAGCTTTCTTGGAAATCGGTGTTTTCTCTCCTTTTTAAATGTGAAAACATTAACTCTTTGGGAATACTTAGTTCCCATATAATCATTTTGAAGAAAATGAACTTCACTCTTACTCTTACTCAACTCATTACTCAACTCATTACTCAAGTCTTAAAACAAGTTTAAAATATTTGTAAAAGACTTTTGAAAAGACTCTAAGAACTCTCTAGACTTGGCTCGATGTTTAGAAGTCATTTAGAGTAGTTAGAATCAATAAGAAGTGATAGTACGCTTTAGGAGAATTTAGAGGGGCTAAACGACGAAAAAAAGGTGGGGGCAGACGTCCCGGGTGCATTGCTGGCGCGGGGTGCCAACCTCTAAAGTTTTGGGAATCAATTTTGGTGCACTACTGGCGTGCCACTCCACCTCTGCTGGCACATCAGTGGCGCACCGCACCACTCCTCTCCCAATTCAATCCGACAAATTTTTCTTCTCGTTCTCTTACCTTAATTCGGTTAAATTCAATTTTTTTTCTCAATTTTTCTGTAGATTCAGATACCCAAAACATGTCTACAATAATCTACTCATAAATGACTCAAAATCAACAGTATTTCCTCAAGAACTCAACAATCCCGTCCAATCTCAAAAACGATAGTCAATTTCAAGAACACAATTCAAGATCATCAAACTTTCAACTTTCTAGAATGAATTTCATTGAAATAAACATGGTTGGCTCATGGGTGAATGAACCCAACACTATGAAAGTCTCACATTCCTCTTAGGGATTAACCCTTGGCGAATTCCGCAAGCGAAAACTGAAGAACATGAAAACATTGGCTTTTCTCCTCTTTTCTCTTCTCCCAAAGCCCCATCGTTAATTTGGAGTGCGTAAACCGATCCCAATCAGTTTAGACCCCAAATAAATTACTAAAAATGAAATAACTTAATTGGATAATTAAAAGACCAAAATACCCCTCTTAAATCTGGGTGACTTTCCATATCCAGATAGCCCAACTTCAAATGGGCATATCTCCCTCACACGAGCTTGAAAATTAACAAACTCAGTGGCGTTGGAAAGATAATTCCAAGACCTTTTATTTGATACCTCTTAGGCCACCTAACTCATTATGTACTAAGAGTTATGGTTATTTGAAGTTGACCCAAAACTCAACTTAGCATAACTTGCCAAAATTTTCAAATTTGATATTTCCAAATTTGATTCTTTCTATTTTTAGCTCTTTCAAATAGCGAGGTGTTACAGTTATCAGGATGTTCAGTCAAGTGGTGGCCAACCAAGCTGGTTAGTAGAGAGGGGTTTGACAGGATGTGGCTGATACATCCAGAATCCATAAGTTTTCATGGATGAATCCCCAAAATTCATAGGTTCAAGTGTCACTGAGGATCCGAAGAACTTTGTGGAAGAGTTGCAGAAAGTGTTTGAGGTGATGCATGTTGTATATGTTAAGCGTGTTGATTTAGCTGCATACCAATTGAAAGGTGTTGTTAGGGTCTGGTACGAACAATGGAAAAAGAGTAGAGTTGAAGGGGCACCAATTATGAGTTGGGTTGTGTTCAAAGAGGCCTTCACAGGGCGTTTCTTTCCCCGTGAGTTGAGAGAGGTAAAGGTAAGATAATTTCTCACTCTAAAGATGGAGTCCATGAATGTGCATGAGTACAACCTCAATCACTTAACTGTCCCGTTATGCTCCGAAGATAGTTGCTGACAAGAGGAGCAGGATGAGCTTGTTTGTGTCTAGGTTGTCTCGCTTGTCAAGTAAGGAGGGCAAAACAACTATCTTGATAGAAGACATAGACATAGCCAAAATGATGATCCATGTGCAAAAGGTTGAGGAAGATAAGCTGAGAGATAGAGAAGAGATCTGGAACAAGAAGGCTAAGACTGCATTTAATGAGTCCGTACAACACAAGACTTGAAATGTGAACTGGTCATCCTTTCAACAAAGGCCAACTGGACCTGCACCATTATCTGCTAGTGCACCTGCACCAAAGAACAAAGGAGAGTTCAAGAATTAGAATTCGCAGAACTTCAGATCTCGATCTACTCAGTCTTAAGGTAATGGGCGTAAGGGGTTAACCAGACTCTTACATGTGCTAAGTGTGGTAGGAACAAACCAGGAGAATGTCGTGATGGCTCCACTGGTTGCTTCAAGTGTGGTCAGGCAAGTTACTTCATGATAAAGTGCCCTAAGAACAAGCAGGTTAATGTAAATGGGGGCAATAGAGCCCAATCTTCTTCAACTGCTCCGCCAGACAGAGTTGCACCTGGAGGAGCTACTTCAGGGACAGGCAGAGGAGCAAACCGTCTGTATGCTATCACCAGTCGTCAAGAGAAAGAGAATTTTCCAGATGTTGTAACTAGTATGATCAAAGTCTTTACTTTTGATGTATATGCATTACTTGATCCAGGTGCGAGTCTATCTTTTGTGACTCCATATGTTGCTATTAGGTTAGATATTCTTACCGAACAACTTCTTGAACCCTTTAGTGTTTCCACACGTGTTGGTGAGTCTATCCTAGTTGAAAGAGTTTATCGTGATTGTACCATTTCTGTCAATCACAAGTACACCATGGTTAACTTATTCGAGTTAGACATGGTGGAATTTGATGTTATTCTAGGTATAGACTGGCTTCATAGCTATTATGCCTCACTTGATTGTAGAACTCGAGTAGTAAAGTTCCAGTTTCTTAATGAGCCTTTTATAGAGTGGAAAAGTAGTTCAGCACTCCCTAAGGGTCATTTTATTTCATACCTTAAGGCCAAAAAGTTAGTTTCCAAGGGGTGCATCTATCACTTAGTCCGAGTTAATGACTCTAGTGTTGAAACACCAGCTATTTAGTCAGTTCCAGTTGTGAGTGAGTTTCCAGAGGTCTTTCCAGATGATCTTCCCGGAGTCCCTCCTAAGAGAGAAATAGACTTCAGTATA
Organism: Solanum verrucosum; assembly: GCF_900185275.1. NCBI lineage: Eukaryota > Viridiplantae > Streptophyta > Magnoliopsida > Solanales > Solanaceae > Solanum > Solanum verrucosum. Next base: position 705,661 of record NW_026020355.1, read on the forward strand.
GATATTCTTCCTGATACTCGACCCATTTCTATTCCGTCATATATAATAGCTCTAGCTGAGTTGAAAGAGTTAAATAGCAGTTGAAATATCTTTTTGATAAGGGTTTTATTCAACCTAGTGTCTCACCTTAGGGCGCTCCAGTCTTATTTGTGATGAAGAAGGATGGTTCACTTAGGATGTGTATTGATGACTGCCAATTGAACAAGGTTACTGTTACACCCCTTAAAACTATAAGACTAAGCAAGAGCCTAAAGTGTAAACTAGTAGTCTAATTGAGGTTTAATGTAAAACTAAGAGTCATAAAATAACCTCCAGTGCTTAAAATAAATGTTTTTGGGTGTAAACGTGAAGGTACGACCCCCCTAAAGACCAACCAAGGGTCCTTGAGGAGGACCCAAAGGGTGCCCAAAAAGCTGTCAAAAACAGCTTGACCTACGGATGGGCACCCACGATTTGTGGGTGGACCCATTCCCCGTAGGTGGGGGTCATGGGTTGAGGCTGGACCTACCCTGTTCCTCCCAAGTTCTAGTAACAAACCACATTTTGCAAGCACGGCTCGTGGACCCACCCATGGTCCGTGGGTGGGGTTTCGTGAGTGAGCACTGAAAGTTGGTCATTTAGTTTTAGTTAGAGTTAGGGGGGGGGGGGCTTAGGGTTAATTAATTAATTAAGTAGGGTAATTTAATACTAATTAAAACTAATTATATATACCTAATAGACCCCAAAACTAATTCAATTAGTTCATTCATTCAAGACCCCAAAACAAACTTATTCCCTCCCAAATAATTCTCTCTCTAGAAACCTCCATTGGAGAAGAAGAAGTCAAGGTTTAGAGCTCATGAGTTCATCTTTTCTCTTCAGTTTCGTGGAGAATACTCAATCAAGGTATGGTAGTTTTCATCTATAGGTAGCTTTCACCGATAAAGTCCCTTCAAAACATCATTTCAAAGCTTCCAAATTCCCCCAAAAGTTAGGGTTTCAATCTAAGTCACGGGTTCAATTTCAAAACGTTTGCAAAGGTTGATTTATGATGAATTGTGATTGAATTGAGGAATTAATGTTGTTTTATGATGAAATTCCCCCATCAACCCATGAATTCCCCAAAATACTAAATTGTGAATTTATGATGTGGGTTGATTGATTATGGAAGCATGCTAATTGATTATATCTATATTTGTAGAAACATGACCGAACATAAGATTTTACACCATTTTTATTCCTTATATATTTCTTCTAAGTTCTAAGTCTACATTAAATATTTTATTTTTTCATCGTATTTTAGTAAGTTTATTTTAAAATATTTGAAAACTACAAAAATATATGTTTTCTTTTAATTTAATAATAAGCTAGTAATTTAGAGTAGCTATTCATTTATTCTTATATTTTTATTACATTTATTATATTTAATAGAATAAAAACTTACCACTACCTTCACCCCATTACCCATTTCCACCCACATCTTCTACCCCACTCCCCTCACATTACATTCCCTCACCACTACATACCACAAACACGTCTGCACACACATGCCCTACTATATTAACATATTAACAGAAACGTACACAAAAAAAACAAAAAGAGGAAAAAGAAACACACACACAGAACACACACAAGAAGAAAAAAAGAGAACGCATGCAAACAAAAAAGGGTGAAGCAAATTAGAAAACTAGTTGTTTTTTTCATTGCTAAGAAGGTATACTTGCCCTCCTTCATTGTTTCATATCATATTTTTCCCATTAAACTTCCATAATCATATAAAATTAGTTAAACCACCACAGAGACGCCATTAACACAACCCTTTTACACCCCTCAAGCTTTAACTTTTACTGAAAATATCAAGAATACCACAAAATGAGGTGCAAGTTTGAGTTTCTCGTTGAGTTTTCGATCGACACTCCAGTTTAGGTGAGATTTTAATAAAAAAGTATCGTTCTTGAATAAGGCAAGGGAATTTTCTATTCCACAAAAGGTCCATATCTTGACACCATTATAATTTTATGTCATCTCTTTGTAAATTGTTGAATCATTCTTATATGTTAGTGTATTTTTTTTTTGTTGTTGTTATTTTTCTAAGCTACTTTGTCGTAATTCTCAGTATCGTGATTCTTGATACATTGAAAAGTGCCTTATCACACTAACATTAAACTTGTGATTTAGACATTTTAAAGTTATTTTTTTTGAAAGTAAATCGATTTTATGTTTGCTATATTTAGTTTATTTTTATCTATTGAAATTAAATGAGATGCTAAATGTTTAGGTGGTAAAGTAAAATTCTCAATATAATTAATTTTTAAGTCATATTTATATTATCACAATGTGTTAAATTTATATTAACTCTTGGTGTTAATCCGAGAGATGAATGAAAGTCTTGTAATTATTGCTAGGTAGATTTGTCTTATAATTATCCAAACATGTCTTACCTAAATAATCGTTTTCACGATTTTATTGTATCTAAATGTTGATATCCAACTATCTATTATGATTAACATGGTTCTTGACGTATGATCCATCATCACAATTTAGATTGACAAATGAGCTATGTCAATCAAACATAAGTTTATTTTGTTTTAAGTTAATCAAATCCTATGATTTGAGTCTAGATATTTAAAGCTCCATCAATTAGAAAAGAGTGAGATGAGTGGTGGCTCAACCAAAACTCGTTGCAAAATTTTTTTAACACAAAAAGCGAAAAAGGAAACTATAGTTGTCTTAAATTAACCATGAACGAATATATGTCTCTAATAGTAGATGGTAATAAAATTTTCTTAAACAAATAAATTGTGAATCAAAATGGATTTTCCGTAAAGAATGTGGTTCCACATCTTTTTGAGATACTTAAAGACTAGCATAAATTTTCCTTTAAAAAACAATAATAATAAAAACGAGTTTCAATAAAGAATGTGGTTCCACATCTTTTGAGACACTTAAAGAAGATTCAAGGATGCAATGACACATCTTAGCCAAATAATTGTCATATTATTTTTTCTTAAATTAACTAAAATTCGTAGATACAGAATACTAGGTGATGCACTCGAGAGAAGAAAACAATTATGCTTTTAAGTTATTAAATGTCAAAACCAAGAATGCAGTTACGTATCTAGGTTGAGACCAAATAAAAGTTCAACAAATAAAAAATGTGAGCAAATCATGACTTATAAAAATATATTCAAAAGATAGTTAAAATAAGTATAAGTCAATAAAAGCGACCATGTTAGAACCACGGGATTTGAGGGATGCCTAATACCTTTTCCTCGATCAACAGTATTCTTTACTCGAATTTCTAGTTCGCAGATCAAAACTAAAGAGTCATTTCCTATTGATTAGAGATTCAAAAAGGTGACTTGGAACATCATAACTAAATTTCAAGTGGCAACTCCAAAAAATTAAAATAATTCCTTAATCAATACAGTCACTTGAATTGAAAAAACCTTTCTGTCAGTCGAAAAAGAAGTATAACATCTCTGGCGACTCCGCTGGGAAATAACCAGAATTCGAGCTTTGTTATATTGACTTTTACTTAATTTTAATATTGTATTTGTTGGATATATTGTGTATGATGACCTAATATGCCACTTGCTGCTCATTCATTGCTTTTATATTGTTCTTGTAAGAATTGTCTTTTCTGGTGCAATCATCTGAATCTCTTAAAATTAGGGTAGCAGAGAATTTGAGATAAACTGGAGTGTCTTGACACCAATGAAGGATTTTAGTCACACATGTTAGGTGGGGTCGAACCATCAATGAAGTTGAAATAGCGTTGCTACCGATAAGTTGTCCCTCCCTAGATTGACTTGTCCACTCAGGTAAAGCCAGTTTAGACACCTATCTGCTTCAGGTTTAAACCTAGTAGAATTGAAACACATATATGGTTATCCCTTGTAGACTTCGCTTAGTTGCATAATTTGCATTTTTGACCTAGTGAAATTCGATAGAAGGGTCAGATCTGTCTAGGAAATGAGTCTTTTTTGACCAACATATGCATATTTTGTGCTATTTATAATATTATTTGAAAAGTCTTTGCATATTGACCAATTTTATAGTGATCAGTGAAACGAAAAATGTTGACAAAAATTCAATCTTTACATAAAAAATAGAGGAAAACACAAAAAAAAATCTTATTTTAGAAGTTCTCAAGTATTTCTTAAAAATAAAGATAAAAAAAAGATTTTTCACTTCTTAATAATATAAAGAATATAAAAAGAAAATTCAAAATATTTTGCTTTCATAATACTTCAAAAAATATTTGTCAAGTCAATTTTCAATATCACAAAAAAATTAACTGTACAATCTGAACGAACTACGCACACCTGATTCTCTTCTCAATGAGATACGTAGGCAACTCTTTTTAGGTTCGGTGATCTTTATTTAATTTTTTATTTAAAAAAAATCCTTCTTAAAAAATTTAAAAATAAAAAAGAAGAAGAATTTGTAGTATTTATTCAACTAATATTTTTTATTCTTACCTTAAAAAGTTTTATCTTTATAATGTTAAAACGTTTTGAATTTGTCACTCAAACGAAAAAATAAAAAAAAATATTTTTTTGTTTATTTTTATTTCATTTTAGCATGAAGTTCAAGATCAAAAATAGATTTTTTTTTAATTTTCTTTTAATATATCAAGAAAACAAAAGATTTTATCTTAAAGTTTTGAAGAAGATTTTTTTTTAGTGAAAATAAATTATGCAAAGATCTTAATCATTTTCTCAAGCGTGTTATCTTCGCAATCCAAATGAAATTGACCAATGCATTATTTTTTAAATAGATAAAAATATAAAAAAATAATCAAATCATAATAAAACAATAAATATAGTTGAGCGGGTGAGGATTAAACATTAGGCTCTCTAAGTTCATTCTATATATAAAAAGACATGTGTATGCATGACGTGCAACATGTGGTTATAACTGAAGAAGGCCTAACTCTAACAAGCATTATTATGCATGCACAGTTAAATTAAGGTGGTTGGTTTGTGATTAAGCTGATATCCCATCCCTACAATACAAGGTCAAAAGGAGAAAAAGAAAATAACTCACAAAGACAAAAATGAGTCGGACAATGATGAGGTCCAGAATCAGATGATGTCACAAGAAATAGTGTCAACCAAAGAGGTAAGGATACTAAGACAATAAATGGCGGAGATTTACGGAGCTTGGATGAGTGGACAAGCTCCACCATCTTCAATCCGTGACTATCTAAATGCAAATATGCCATCCCCTGTCCAAGTAAGTGTCGATAAGTGATCCAATTTATCCACTTGGATTCGGTCCCTATGATAACACATCCAATGTAGCTGATACTTCTAAGGTGCGATCTTTGAGTACACCTATGACAAGTAACCCACTCTCCGTGCCAACTACGCCGACTATCAGCATCCCGCATCCTTTAATGGAGCCAAAATCCAACAGTGATCCTCCACCTTAAGTTCAATGTGATCGAGATTATACCCCTGAATTGACTTTTAAAATTCCAAGCTCCTACCCTCACACTCATCAATATAATTCCCTTGTTGAAGCTGAAAAAGCTGTTAAGATCGAGGAACATGAAGAAATGGCTAGAAAAATGAAGAGTTTGGAACAAAGTGTAAGAGATATGCAAGGATTGAGAGGTCACAAAAGTGTCTCATTCAATGATTTATGCATGTTTCCACACGTTCATCTGCTCGTTGATTTTAAAACTCCAAAGTTCGAGAAATATGATGGCCATGGAGATCCTGTAGCTTATTTAAAGAGATATTGTAATCAACTGAGAGAGGTTGGAAGCAAATAAGAACTGCTCATGGCTTATTTTGGGAAAAGTTTGATGGGAATTGCCTCATAATGGTTCATAGATCAAGATACTTCTAACTGGCATACATGAGATGATTTGACTCGATGTTTTGTTCAATAATTTCAGTATAACATCGACATAGTTCCAAATCGTACTTCACTTGCCAACATGAGGAAAAATACCACCAAAAATTTCCGTGAATATGCTATTAGGTGGAGGGAGCAAGTTGCTAGGGTTAAGCCACCAATGAAAGAGTTTGAAATGATTGATGTTTTCCTCCAAGCCCAAGAACCAGACTATTTTCATTATTTACTTTCTATTGTTGGAAAAACATTCGCCGAAGTTATTAAGATTGGTGAAATGGTGGAAAATGACATCAAGTCTGGAAAAATTGTAAGTCAAACTGCCTTGAAAGCCCCAACACAGGTGATTAAAATTGGATCAGGAAATCTTGGGGGAAAGAAAATGAAGAAGAACGTAGCAAATGTTGTGTCAGACACACAAAAAGGTCTAAGGGGTCCAGTTTATCAATATGCACCACCTCAATTTCATCCCTATATCCCCATGCAAGACACATAATACTCTATTATCCCACCTCAATATGCAGTCTATGGTGCACAACCATATACATATCCACCAAACTATCCTCAATGATGAGCACCAACAAATCAAAATGTTTGTCCTTCTTCTAGAAATTTTCGAGCACCTTATAATCCCCATCCAAGACAGGGATTTGAAGGAGGTCAAAGACCTTTGAACAATTTCACACCAATTGGAGAGTCTTACACAAGTGTATTGAGAAATTGAAATGTTTGAATATGATAGAGCCAATTCCTTAAAATTACATGGATCCACATGCAAAAGGTTTCAATCCTACAATACGGTGTGCATACTATTCTGATGCTCCAGTGCACAGTACTGAAGATTGTCAAAATTTAAGAAGTAAGGTGGAAGAGATGATTCAAACAAAGAGGATTCTGGTTCAAAATGATGACCCCCCAAATGTTACGAAGAATCCTTTACCGGCGCATAGTGGTGTACACTTTATCGAGATGATATGTGATGACAAAGAATATGACAATTCTAAAGAAAAGACAATTGAAATTGGTGGAGCTTTTACGAAGGCTAATATGCAAAGCAGTGGCTAAGAAGTCAAGTTTGGTGATTGGGGGACACTCTTCTTTTCTCTAAAAAGAGTGTATGGATAGTTTATTTTGTCATCATTTCTGCTATGCAATTCTTTTTTTTTTTTTTAGTAAGTCAAACCTTTCTATTACTTCTCTTATGTGTTTCTTTATTTTGTCATTATTTCTGCTATGTAATTCTTTTTTATTTTATTTTAGTAAGTCAGACTTTTTTTATCATTTCTCGTAGTTTGGGTTATTATAGAGTTGTAACCTAAAGTTTAGTTTGTTGTCTTGTCATCAAGTCTTTTTTTTATCTTAATATAATCTTTATTCTATGTCAGTTTGACCCGTTCTATTTGGCTTTCCATATATACATCTTTTTTCAATTCAATTTTTGTGACATGATATGCAAGAGAATTTGGTAAGATCTTAATTATATCTAGTCATGAAATAAATACACCATAAAAGTAAAAAAAGAAATACATTCGAAAATGATTAAAAAAACAAATTTCATTTAAATCGATGTACATCATTTGTTGTCAAGAAGGAATTACTCAAATGGTGATTTCAAGCTGACAAATATGGAACAAAAATGATGTACATATCCATCAATGCATACGTTGCAAAGAGATAATGTATGATTTTCACTTCACATCTTAAAGGGCATGCTTGTATCTGACATTTTTAGTAATTGATATGATGAAGACATTTCATTCTACTATCCAAACACCGTGTAATCTTTTGCTACCCCTTTTGAGCCTTAATTTTATTCTCTTTCATACCCCTCTTTTGGAATCAAAATATAGTCAAAAAAGAAAAAGAAGAGTCAGAAATTCAAAAAATAAAAAGGGAAAAAAGTCACAAAAAAGAATCAAGAAAAAAAATCAATAACTACAAAAGAACAAACTTCCTGAACTACGTTCTACCTAATTATTGCTTTGGCAAGATACGTAGGCTACCTTATTTTGAGGTTCGGTCCAACCTAGAAAAAAGTCTAGAAAGTCCTTATCACAAAAATTGGGGCAATAATAATAATAATAATAATAATAGTAATAATGAAATTATTATTATTATTTTATTTTACTTTTGAAAAAATAGAGTCGATTCCAAAGTTGTAAGTCTTAACCCTGTTACCACAGTATCTTTGAGCCTTCATGCTAATCTTTTTAGTGTAACCTTGTCCAAAAGCCACGTTACAATCCAAATAAAGACATTCTAATCAAGTTTTAACAATGACAAGTCAAGCAAGCTTTCAGTGTTGATTATCGTATAAGGAAAAATGGCATTTCCCTCGCATAAGGAGTTAAAAATAAGGGAATCTTATCGATGAAAATCATCGAAAGCACTATAAGACATCATTTGTGTTGAGAAAAAGTGAAAAAGAAGAGAGTCTTATTGGTGAAAATCCTCAGGGGACTATAAGACGATGGTGAGTGAGAGACATACCAAATGAGATAGATGGTTAGTTAAAAACCTTTCAAGGCCCACAAGTCTAATGTGAGGCGTGAATCTAGTGCAAAAAATGGATTATAAAAGTCTGACTTCGAAAGACTGAAAGTTTGACAAAGATAAAGTTTAGATTGATTAGACAGATCAAGCCATTTAATCTCACATGAATGTCATGTTCATTAGAATTGACCAACACTCTCAAAGGAGTCCCTTTTTATTTTCATTTTCATTTTCTATCAAAAGGGTCAAATATTATTCTATTTTATTTTTATCGTTCAATTCGATTTGCATTTCTTTTCCTTGAATTAGTCTTCATTAATTGCTACCATCTCTTCAATTGCACAAAGCAAAGTTTGGTCAACATATCAAATTTGACATGGTTCAAGAAATAGTGATATGCATAGTAACTTGTCAACACTTGACAACTTTTAAGAATTTATATGAATATAAGATTCAATAATTGTTGGAGGGTGGAAAAAATATGATAACTCTGAAGTTTGAAGTTCTGAACAACTAGAGATGATTTCAAGATTATCAAGGTGAGCTGACTAGCAGACGAAAGCAGTCTATCTCAAGCTAAAATTAATTTCAAACATGGCAACAACAGGAACAATTATCCTCAAAGCCAATGCCATGAGTCGACCGCCATTAAAAATAAATAAAAATAAAGACTCAAATTTGTAAACATTATTGCAAAAAAATAAAATAAAAAATTACATGCATTTTTTCTCCTAGGATAGACATTTCCTAGTATCAGACATTTACTTCTCATTTTCTCCTAGGATAAACACTTCCTAGTAGGAGACCGTTATTAGTATTGTTTTTTTTCTTTCTATCCTAGAATAAACATTTCTAGTTTGAGATAGTTATTTTTAATTTTTCTCCTAGGATAAACATTTCCTAATCTAAGAATTTTTTTTAAAAACTAATATATATATATAAAATGTTATGGTAATTGTATTAGATGATTTAAAGTAGCAGGACCCTCCTAAAGAATGAGATTAGAGTAATAAGATTCTCCTAAACAATGAGAATTAGAGTAACAAGACCCTCATAAACAATGTGATTAGTGTAGGAGGACCCTCCAAAACAATGGGATTAGAGTAGCAGGACCCTTCTAAACAATGGGAATTAGAGTAGGATGACCCTCCTAAACAATTGGAATAAGAGTACCAGGACCCTTCTAAACAATGGGAATTGGTGTAGCACGATCCTCCTAAACAATGAGAATTAGAGTAGCAGGACCCTCCTAAACAATGAGAATTAAAGTAGCAGGACCCTCCTAAACAATGGAATTAGAGTAGCAGGACCCTCCTAAACAATGATAATTAGAGTAGCAGGACCTTCCTAAACAATGGGATTAGAGTAGCAGGACCCTCCTAAACAATGAGATTTAGTGTAGCAGGACCCTCATAAACAATGAGATTTAGTGTAGCAGGACCCTCCTAAACAATGAGATTTAGTGTAGCAGAACCCTCATAAACAATGAGAATTAGTGTAGCAGGACCCTCCTAAACAATGAGAATTAGTGTAGCAGGACCCTCATAAACAATGGGAATTAGAGTAGCATGACCATCCTAAACAATGGGAACTAGAGTAGCAGGACCCTCCTAAATAATGGAAATTAGTGTAGCAGGACCCACATAAATAATGAGAATTAGTGTAGCAGGACCCTCCTACACAATGGGAATTAGAGTAGCAGGACTGTAACATCTTGCAAATTGAAAGAACTAGTAAGGAGTTAATAATTGGAAATAGTCGTTTGTGGAAAGAAAGAAAATCTGGAAACTATGTTAAGTTAGAATAACTTGAGTTTTGGTCAACTTCAAAACTCCTAGCTCAAGATGCGTTAGGTGTACTTACAGATATGGTATGAAAGATCCTGGAATAATCTTTCAGTGCCACCAATTTTGCGCAATTCCGAGTTCGTATGGGTGAGATTTTCCCTTTGGAAGTTGGGCTGTTTGAATTAGGAAAGTCTAATCCGGATTTTTGAATGGTATTTTAGTCTTTTCCTTACCAATTGTTTTAATTCGTTTTTAGGAGTTTAATTGGGGAAAAGTCAGATTTTAGTCAGTTTATAAAAGTTGAAGTTCACGCTAGGGCTTGGAGAAAAGAGAAAAGAGGAGAAAGGAGAAGAGAAATCAAGAATCGTCAAAAACGTTCGAGTTTAGCTTGTGGATTTTGTCAAGGGGTGATCCCTACGATGTATGTGAGATCACATAGCGATGGGTTAGTTCACCCACGCCCAATCATGATTCAATTCAACAAAGTTTATTAGATTCGAAAGTAAATCCCTTGAATTCTTGATGAAGTTCGTTTGAATCCTTGTGGGTTGTGTTGTTGGAGTTTTCTTGAGATTGATTCATGTTTTTAGTCGTGTTTTTGAGTAGAATCTGATGTATATTGAGGGTATGAATGATTATATGTGTTTTGGGAAAGAACCAATTGAGTTTAGAGGGTTTAGAGATAAAAAATGGAGAAGAAAAATCGTCAAACACCTGAGGATAGGGGTGGGGCGTCGCGCCAGCTAGCGCCCCCCAAAAGGGTCTCTAAATCTTCACCCTTGGGGCGTCGTACCAGTCAGCACGCCCCAGACCAGTCCTTGAATGTTGAAGGCTGGCACCCCATGCCTCTCAGAGCGACAGGGACTCCAGTTCTCCCCATTCGTTCCCCATCTTTTCGTACTTGTTCCTTAGCAATGTACCTATGTTTCTTAGTTGATTCCAACTCTCTTAGGTATACCTAAACATCATGAAATAATCCATAAACATGAGATCATGAACGTTGAATCCATAATTCAATTCAAGGAAAGTTACGAGTCAAGTCTAGAAGTTAAGAAGTAAGTCAAAGAGAAGTTTATAAAGTTTTCAAAAGTCTTTCACAAACGTTTTAACTTTGTTTTAAGACTTAAAGTTCAAGTTGAGTAAAGATAAAGAGAAAAGATTGACGTTCATTTCTTCAAAGAATCATATGGGGACTATGTATTTCCAAAGAATTTAAAAATGTTTTCACATGTGAGCAAGAAAGGGAACATCGATTCCAAGAGAGCTTTTAAGCTAAGTTTTGAGTAATTATTTCAAACCAAAGAAAGAAGTTTGTTTTAAAAACATATGAGCTAAGTATATTTTGGGAGTAGTATTTAGAACCGATATGGGTATACGAGTTCATATTAACTCAAGTCTCCATAAACCATGTAGCCATCATGGGTAGTAAATGATCATACTTAGTTAAGGCGTTCTATATGACGACAAAGTATAGAACAATTCTGGCAGCATGGACAAGACATTGTATCACCACTTAGGTTCATAGTGGTGGTTGTCGGTTAGAGAATTTCTCACAGAAACTATATCACTTTATTATATAAGTAAAGTTGAGTTTGTTAATGCTTTTTCTTTAACGAACTAAGATGTTTTCCACTATTTTACAAGCTTTCTTAATATTGCAGATGTTTTATTGCTTTATATTGAGCAGGAGTTGAGTAAAGCCAAGGTAAGTGTTCCTTTCAAACTCTTTACAAGCCTATGTTGTGTTTAACATTCCTTCTCGCATACTCGTACATTCAATGTACTGATGCCAGTTGGCCTGCATCTTATTATGATGCAGACGCAGGTAACCAAGATCATTACCCAATGCCTCGTTGATCCAGTTGAGCACTCAGAGTCAGTTGGTGAGCCTCCTTACATTCCAGAAGACTTTTTTTACTCTGCTTTCAATATTTCATTGTTAGGATGAGTGAGGGTCTTGTATCGACATCCCTCTTTGTTTTAGAGGTTTCATAGATAGTTAGTAGTTCAGTTGTCTTTACATTATCATTTCATATGTTAAGACTTGAGTTGCCATTTTGGCCAAGTTGAATGTAGACTTTTAAACATTCTAAGTTATTTTATTAAACAATTTAGTAAGTGCATTTGATTATTGTAACAATGCTTAGAGTCTTCTACTGAGTTAGTAAGCCATGCCAAGGGTTCGCTTGGGCCCAACAATGGTTCTCAAGTGCCAGCCACATCCGGGGTGTAGGCTCGGGGCGTGAAAAACTTAGTATCAGAGCACAAAGTTCAAGAGTCGTAAGGAGTCTATGAAGCCGTGTCTGTAGAGTCCTAGTTATCAGTGTGAAGAGCGCCACATGTATAATTAGGAGGCTTCAACACTTAGGAAAATTTCTCACTTCTTTCGCACTCATTTCGTGCATTAGAGTTTGATCTCTAAAATTTTTCCTTCTAATTTGTGCTTGCATGTATTTTCAGATAGTTATGCCTCCACGAAGAGATGTCAGAGGTCGTTCTGCTAGGTGTAATGTTGAGGAGCAAGGGGTACCTAATGCACCTGAAGTGCAACCCTAAGGAGAGGCTACCAATGCTGAGTTCCGTGAGGCTATCCGAATGTTGAGCCAAGCAGTGACTAATCAGGTTGGGCAACATAGAGGAGCTAGACTGGAAATGACTGATACTTCGAGGATCCGAGAGTTCTTGAGGATGAATCTTCCAAGTTTCAAGGGTTCAAACACTACTGCGAACTATAGAGTTTTGTTGAGGAACTGAAAAATGTATTTGAGGTTATGCATATTGCCGATATTGAGCGAGTTGCGCTAGCTGCATATCAACTGAAGAATGTTGCTAGGACTTGGTTTGACCAATGGAAAGAGGGTAGAGCTGAGGATGTACCACCTGCGAGTTGGGCATGTTTTGAGGAGGCTTTCTTGGGGCATTTCTTCCCCCGAGAATTGAAAGAGGCTAAGGTAGGAGAATTTCTTACTCTTAAGCAGGATTCCTTGAGTGTTCATGAGTATGGGTTGAAGTTCACCCAACTATCCCGTTATGCTTCGGAGATGGTTGCAGATATGAGGAGTAGAATAAGTCTGTTTGTTGCTGGGTTGTCCCGTCTATCAAGCAAGGAGGGAAGGGCAGCGATGCTAATTGGGGATATGGATATATCAAGGTTGATGTTCTATGTGCAACAGGTTGAAGAAGAGAAGTTGAGGGATAGGAAAGAATTCAGAAATAACAAAGCTAAGACAGGGAATGAGTTCGGGCAACAGAAAAGTAATGTTAACCGTTCGTCCTTTCAGCAAAAGCAAAAAGGACCTGCACCATCATCTGCTAGTGCACCTGCACCCAGAAACCAAAGTGAGTATAATGGTCAGAATTCCAACACTTCAGAGCTAGACCTCCACAGTAGCAAGGTAGTGTGGCACAAGGAGGTAACTAGGCTCATGCATGTGCTAGGTGTGGTAGAACCCACCCAGGTAAGTGTCGTGATGGCCAGTCAGGTTGTTTAAAGTGTGGACAAGAGGGTCACTTCACGAAAGAGTGCCCTAAGAACATGCAAGGTAGTGGAAATCAGGGCAATAGGGCCCAATCTTTATCGGTTTCTCCACTAGACAGGGTTGCACGTAGAGGAGCTACTTCCGGTACTGGCGGAGGAGCAAACCGCCTTTATGCGATCACTAGTCGCCAAGAGCAAGACAACTCTCTAGATGTTGTAACTGGTATGAACAAAGTCTTTACTATTGATGTTTATGCTTTGCTAGACCTAAGAGTAAGTTTATCTTTTGTAACCCTTATATTGCAAATAGTTTTGATGTTCTTCCTGAGAAACTTTGTGAACCCTTTTGTGTTTCTACACCTGTTGGGGAGTCTATTCTACCTGAGCAAGTATATCGTGATTGTGTTATTTCCATCAATCACAAAGACACCATGGCTGATTTAGTTGAGTTAGACATAGTAGATTTTGATGTCATTCTAGGTATGGACTGACTTCATGCCTGTTATGCGTCAATAGATTGTAGAACTCGAGTTGTCAAGTTCCAAATTCCTAATGAGCTAGTCATAGAGTGGAGTAGTAGTTCATCAGTGCCTAAGGGTCGTTTCATTTCATATCTTAAGGTAAGGAAGTTAGTTTCCAAGGGTTATATCTATCACTTAGTTCGAGTTAATGACTTTAGTGTTGAGATACTTTCCATTCAGTCAGTTCCAATAGTAAAAGAGTTTCCAGAAGTCTTTCCAGATAATTTACCCGGAGTCCCTCCTGAGAGAGAAATAGACTTCGGCATAAACATTCTTCCCGATACTCGTCTATCTCTATTCCGCCATATAGAATGGTACCAGCTGAGTTGAAAGAGCTTAAAGAGCACTTAAAAGATCTCTTTGATAAGGGCTTTATTCAACCAAGTGTCTCACCTTGGGGAGCTCCGGTCTTATTTGTGAGAAAGAAAGATAGTTCCCTTAGGATGTGTATCAATTACCATCAGTTGAGCAAGGTTACCATCAAGAACAAGTATCCTCTTCCGAGAATTGATGATCTTTTCGATCAACTTCAGGGTGATTCTTGTTTCTCTAAGATAGATCTCAGATCAGGCTACCATCAGTTGAAAGTAAGGGAATGTGATATTCCCAAGACAGCATTTACGACTCGTTATGGTCATTACGAGTTTTTGGTCATGTCTTTCGATTTAACCAATGCACCACCAACATTCATGGACCTTATGAATAGAGTATTCAAACCTTATTTAGATATGTTTGTTATCATCTTCATTGATGACATACTAATCTATTCAAAGAATGAAGAAAATCATGCTAGTAATCTCAGAATAGTCTCCAGACTTTAAAAGATAAAGAGTTATATGCCAAGTTCTCTAAGTGTGAGTTTTGGCTTGAGTCTGTATTGTTCTTGGGCCACATAGTTTCCGGTGATGGAATTAGAGTTGATACCCAAAAGATAGAGGCAGTGCAGAATTGGCCTAGACCCATATCTCCAACTGATATTAGGAGTTTGTTGGGTTTGGCTGGATATTATAGAAGGTTTGTAGAGGTGTTCTCATCTATTTCATCTCCTTTGACCAAGTTAAATCGAAAGATAATGAAGTTTCAATGGTCTGAAACTTGTGAGAAAAGCTTTCAGGAATTGAAAAAAAGGCTAACTACTGCCCCAATATTGACCTTACCAGAAGGTAGTCAATGGTGTATTGTGATGCATCTAGAGTTGGTTTAGGTTGCATGTTAATGCAGAATGGCAAGGTTATAGCTTATGCCTCCAGACGGATGAAAATTCATGAGAAGAATTACCCAACCCATGACTTAGAGTTGGCTGCTGTAGTATTTACTTTGAAGATATGACATCATTATTTGTATGGTGTTCATGTTGATGTATTCACTGATCACAAGAGCCTTCAGTATGTGTTCACTCAGAAAGAACTTAATCTCAGACACAGGAGGTGGTTAAAATTACTCAAGGATTATGACATGAGTATTCTTTATCACCTAGGTAAGGCTAATGTTGTTGATGATGCTTTAAATAGGTTGTCTATGGGTAGTACCGCCCATGTTGAGGAAGAAAAAAAAGAGTTAGCGAAAGATGTGCATAGACTTGCACACTAGGAGTCCGACTAATGGATTCCATAGAAGGAGGAGTAGTGGTGATGAATGGGGCTGAATCATCATTAGTATCAGAAGTAAAAGAGAAGCAAGACCAAGATTCTATTTTGCTTGAATTGAAGGCAAATGTTCATAAGCAAAAACAATTAGCTTTTGAACAAGGAGAAGATGGCGTATTGAGATATCCAGGTAGATTGTGTGTACCAATGGTGGATGGACTCCAAGAGTGGATCATGGAGGAAGCTCATAGCTCCAGATATTCCATTCATCCGGGTTCCACAGAGATGTATCGTGATTTGAGAGAGGTCTATTGGTGGAGTAGTATGAAGAAGGACATTGCTGAATTTGTCGCTAAGTGCCCGAATTTGTTTGGCTCAAAGGCCCGATGGTTTGGCTCAGAATATATAACTTCCGGAATGGAAGTGGGAGATGATTAATATGGATTTCATCACAGGTTTACCAAGGTCTCGCAGCCAACATGATTTTATTTGGGTGATTGTCGACATAATGAATAAATCTTATTGCTGCTTTCATATCTAAAGCTCTACCCCCAATCATTTGCTGGGAACTCTGGAGAACTAGGTGTCAGCAATAAATTTGAGGTTGTAAAGCCTTCTTTTTTCAGAACCAAAACTAACATCACTTACACTCTATTGCAGGTTACACAGAAGAATTTTGGTCAAGCAAAGATAGGGGAAAACTGGAATAGCCTCTGTCAAATCTTTGAAGCAGACATCAATCAAAGAACTTCCATCATAGTCAAATGGCTCAAACCACCTAGAAATTTTATTAAGCTCAACAATGATGGAAGTTGCGTTCAAGGAAGCTGTGGTGGAGAAGGGCTAATCGGAGACAACCAAGGCAACATGATGTTTGCTTACTCTTTAGGTCTAGGCCAAGGTACTAGCAACATGGCTGAAGCCCGAGCACTACTATATAGACTTAAATGGTGTGCTAGTAGAGGTTATGATAGGGTTTGGGGAGAAACAGATTCCCTACTCTTAGTTAAATGCATAAATGGAGAATGAAGAACGCCTTGGAGATTGGACAAATTGATTCAAGAAGCACAACAAATAGTTGAATCTCATGGATTTATCATCAGTCATTGCTTTAGGGAAGCCGACAAACTTGCTGATATATTAGCATCCAGGAGTTATAGTGCTGATGCAATACACGAGTTCAACTCTTTCTCTGATCTCCCGAGGGAAGTTAGGGGATCAATTAACACAGATAAATGGGAGCTCCCTTCCTTCAAAATGCAACAGGTTAAACCTTTTAATTTTATTTACAAACCCCCCTGAATCCTCTTTGTCAAGGAGTCATGTTAGTAGCGTAATAGCTAACTTAGACTCCCCACTTTCTTTTGGTGTTAACTTGTAGAGTTTATCTAACTCTAGTTCTACCCCAAGATCTTGTATTAAGTATGGTATACCAAACTTCAAAATGCAACTTTTTCATATCAATGATCATTGGAGGCAGTTAAAAAAAAAATCAACCCACTTTTTGCTGGTAAAGACTACCCATTCAACAGAAGATTATGCTAAGTTGTATCTTCAAGAGGTGGTAACACTTCATGGGGTTTTAGTCTCCATTATTTTAGACAGAGGTGCGTAATTTATTACACAGTTTAGGAAGTCATTCCAAAAAGGCTTGGGTTCAAAGGTTAACCTAACTACCGTATTTCACCCTCAGACTAATGGGCAAGCAGAGAGCACTATTCAGACCTTAGAGGATATTTTGAGGGTTTGCGTGATTGATTTCAAAGGTAATTGGGATGAGCACCTACCTCTTATCAAGTTTGCTTACAACAATAGTTACCGCTCTAGCATCCAGATGGCTCCTTATGAAGCTCTTTATGAGAGAAGATACAGATCTCCTATTGGATGGTTTGAAGTTGGTGAAGCTGGGTTGATAGGACCAAGTTTAGTTCATCAAGCTATGGAGAAGGTGAAAGTGATTCAAGAGAGGTTGAAGATGGCGCAGAGTCGTCAGAAATCCTACACTGATGTTAGGAGAAGAGAGTTAGAGTTTGAAGTAGATGATTGGGTGTATTTAAAGGTTTCACCCATGAAGGGCGTTACGAGATTTGGTAAGAAGGGGGAATTTTAGCCCCCAGTATATTGGACCTTATCGAATAGCCAAGAGGATTGGCAAAGTAGCTTATGAATCGGAGCTACCACAAGTGTTAGCAGCGGTTCATCCGGTATTTCACATCTCCGTGTTGAATAAATGCATGGGTGATCCTTCATTGATCTTACCAACCGAAGATATTGAGATCAAGGATAGCTTGTCTTATGAGGAGATTCCTGTTCAGATTTTTGATCGCCAAGTTTGCAAGTTGAGAACAAAAGAGGTAGCATCAGTCAAAGTCCTTTGGAGGAACCAATTTATTGAGGAAGCTACTTGGGAAGCTGAGGAGGATATGAAGAAGAGATATCCTAGTGGTTCCACATCTTTTTAGATACTTAAAGATGAGCATAAATTTTTCTTTAAAAAATAATAATAATAAAAACGAGTTTCAATAGAAAATGTGGTTCCACATCTTTTGAGACACTTAAAGAAGATTCAAGGATGCAATGACGCACCTTGGCGAAATAATTGTCATATTATATTTTCTTAAATTTAAACTAAATTTATAGATACAGAATACTAGGTGATGCACTCGAGAGAAGAAAGCAATTATGTTTCTAAGTTATTAAATGTCAAGATCAAGAATGCGGTTACGTATCTAGGTTGAGACCAAATAAAAGTTCAACAAATAAAAAATGCAAGCAAATCATGGCCTATAAAAATATATCCAAAAGATATTTAAAATAAGTATAAGTCAATAAAAGCGACTATGTTAGAATCATGGGACTCGAGGGATGCCTAATACCTTCCCCTCGATCAACAAAATTCCTTACCTGAATTTCTGATTCGCATACCAAAACTAAAAAGTCATTTCTTATTGATTAGGGATTTAAAAAGGTGACTTGGAACACCATAACTCAATTCCAAGTGGCAACTCCAAAAAAATTAAAATAATCCCTTAATCAATACCGTCACTTAAATTGGAAAAACCTTTTTGTTAGTCAGAAAAGGGGTGTGACAATTTGATTGAGTTATTGAATCATGATATTCCTCTTCTCTAATGTAGTATTCTAGATGTTTTGATTGAGATTGATTCATAGCCTTGGAGGGAAAATCATAAAGAATTGATGTATAATCATGATGCTATGTATATTCTTCATGATTTAAATAAAAGTAATATGACCATGACTTCAATGCAATTGTGTTATTATTGAAAGGTTATTCTCAATTATACACTTGTGAATTATGATGGTATGTTGTGAAGGGTTTCTTCAATGTAATGTTATACCTTGAATTGGTAGGATTAGGGCATCCTCTTCTTGTGTAATTGAAAGTGATCTTGATTGATGTACTTTAAATTGGTCGGCTTAGGGAATCCTTTTCATATAATGTAATGATCAACATGAATCGATAGGCCAATGGCATTCCTTTCATAAATGACTAATGAAGTTTTCTAAGGCTTTGTCTTGAATCAATAGGACATTGACATTCCTTTCATAATGAGTCAATGAACTAATTTAATGATGAATCTTGAATCGATAGGCCAATGACATTCCTTTCAGGAGGATTCAATGAGCTATTCTAATAATGTACCGTGAATCGATAGGCCAATGCCATTCCTTTCATGTGTGTAATAATGTACCTTGGGTTGATAGGCCGATGGCATTTCTCTCAAGTATAATAATGTTAATGAGAATGAACTACTCTATGGGAATGTAAGCTTAGCACCGGGTTGATATGATAAGATGGAAGCTCTTCCCACGTTAGGTCGAGTTTCAATGAACATCTTTCTTATCCCAAAACTATATGCCCACATAGGTCATTAGTTAGTGGATCCACCTAAGCTAAATTACCGGTTCTACCTTAGGCAAGTAGACCAACCCTTACGGTGTGGGACAGTGTATCAGATTCCATGGTTTGCTCACATGGTCTATGTCGGTTAATGCTTATTCCCATCATGTGAGATATGTTCTATGGTTACTTAATAGGTTCTATGAAGAGTGGGTGGTAGTATGGGATGCCATCCATGCATTGCATGAGTAGGCTTTGAGAGTGGTTGTGGTGTGATTCTCTAATGTATCAATGTCTAATGAAAAGAATGTGCTCATAATGAAGCTTATGAGAATGTTGACTTAAAGGCTTAAGGAAATGATGAATGCTTAACTTGGAAATGTTATCATGAGTTGCTTTCCATTTCATGCCTTATTAAATGTGAATTTTCCTTGTCTATGATTATTGACTAAAGAGGAGAATGAAGAATGGTAAGTATGTTATGGTGGCCTCAAAGTGGTACTTAGTATGAATGGTATTATGGGATGTCATTCACACATTGCACAAGTATAACTTAGGGTTACTTTCATGATGGTTCTATTATGTTCTAGTGACTTACATGATGAATTTTCTTATGTCTTATGTGTTTATACTAAAGATGCATGATGATTTTCAAACTTGACATAAAGTATGGTTTTCAACCAAAATGTTCATTTTTGCATGATTTTTGCATGGCTATCATACTTAGTACATTTTGTGCTAATCCATATTTCTTCTACATTTTTCTACAAAGTGTAGGTTCCGGCTTTTGAGGTGATTTCTTCTAGTTCAAGCTTGGATTGACTATTCTCCAAAGCTTGTGGTATGTCCTCATGGATCCGAAGACAAGTGCTATGTTTTTGTTTCATTCCTTTTATTGTATTAGACTTTCAGATTTCCTATTGTAAGGGCTGTGACCCTATTTTGAGACTTTGATTGTAGTAGATGGCAATGTGAGACTATGTCCAGACTTCCGTTATTTTAAGTAAAGTTTTCGATTGCATGGATTAAAATTTTAAAATTTTGTACCATTTTTCTTATGTCTTATGTTATGAATGCTATGAGGCTTGTATGAGGCTTTTCGAAATCTTGTATGCCTTGTCACGTCCGGGGTGTAGGCTTGGGTCGTGACAATTACTATTAAGAATAAGAATCCACTTTCGAGAATTGATGATCTATTTGATCAACGTCAGGGTACCACTTGTGTTTCTATGATAGACTTGAGATCGGGAGATGATTAGTTGAGAGTAAGAGAAAGTGACATCTCGAAGACAACATTCAGGACCCGTTATGATCATTATGAGTTTCTTGTTATGTCTTTTAGTTTGACCAATGCTCCTGTAGAGTTCATGGACCTTATGAACAGAGTGTTTATGCCTTATCTTGATATGTTTGTTATTGTGTTCATTGATGACATTTTAATATATTCAAGGAATGAAGAGGATCATGCTAGTCATCTCAGTGTAGTTCTCCAAACTCTCGGAGATAGGGAGTTGTATACCAAATTTTCCAAGTGTGAGTTTTGGCTTGAGTTAGTGGCGTTCTTAGGCCATATTGTTTCTGGTGAAGGGATTCGAGTTGACACATAAAAGATTGAGGTAGTGCAGAACTGGCCTAGACCCACATCTCTGACTGATATAAGGAGTTTCTTGGGATTAGATGGTTATTATAGAGGGTTTGTTGATGGGTTTTCATCTATTTCATCCCCGTTGACTAAGTTGACTCAGAAGACAACAAAGTTTCAATGGGCTGAAGCTTGTGACAAAAGCTTTTAGAAATTGAAAACTCAGTTAACTACTGCCCAGTGTTGACCCTACCGAAGGGTACACAAGGCTTTGTTGTGTATTGTGATGCGTCCAGAGTTGGACTCGGTTGTGTATTGATGTAGAATGGTAAGGTTATAGCTTATTCCTCCAGACAACTTAAGATTCATGAGAAGAATTATTCGACTCATGATCTAGAGTTGGCTGTTGTAGTATTTGCCTTGAAAATATGGCGTCACTCCCTCTATGATGTTCATGTAAATGTGTTCACTGATCACAAGAGTCTTCAGTATGTTTTCAGCCAGAAAAAGCTTAATCTCAGACAGAGGAGGTTGTTGGAGTTACTCAAGGATTATGATATAAATATTCTCTATCACCTAGGTAAGGCTAATGTTATTGATGCTTTTAGTAGATTGTCTATGGGAAGTACTGCTCATGTTGAGGAGGGCAAGAAACAATTAGCCAAAGATGTGTATCTACTTGCACAATTGGGAGTCTGGTTGTTGGATTCCAATGAAAGTGGAGTGGTGGTGATGAATGGGGCTGAATCATCACTAGTGTTTGAAGTGAAAGAGAAACAAGACCAAGACTGTGTTTTTCTTGAGTTGAAGGCAAATGTTCATAAGCAACAAGTGATAGCTTTTGAACAAGGGGGATATGGGGTGTTGATGTATCAAGGTAGATTGTGTGTACCAAAGGTGGATGAACTCCAAGAGAGGATCATGGAGGAAACTCATAGCTCCAGTTATTCAATCCATCCCGATTCCACAAAGATGAATCGTGACATGAGAGAAGTCTATTGGTGGAGTAGTATGAAGAGGTGTATTGCAAAGTTCGTTGCTAAGTGCCCGAATTGTCAACAAGTTAAGGTAGAGCACCAAAGGCCCGGTGGTATGTCTCAGAATATAGAGATTCCAGAATGGAAGTGGGAGGTGATCAATATGGATTTTATCACTGGTTTGTCGCGGTCTTGCAGGCAAAATGATTCGATTTGGATGATTGTAGATCAGATGACGAAATTAGCCCACTTTTTGCCAGTAGAGACAACCTATTCAGAAGAAGATTATGCCAGATTATATATTCAAGAGATAGTCAGACTTCATGGATTTCTGGTGTCTATTATATCAGACAGAGGTGCGCAATTCACCGCTCAATTTTGGAAGTCTTTCCAGAAAGGTTTGGGTTTGAAGGTAAATTTGAGTACCGCTTTCCATCCTCAGACTGATGGTCAAGCAGAGCGTACGATTAAGATTTTAGAGGATATGTTGAGGGCATGTGTGATCTATTTCAAAGGTAATTGGCATGAACACTTATCTCTCATAGAGTTTGCTTACAACAACAATCACTCTAGCATTCAGATGGCTCCTTATGAGGCAGTTTATGGGAGAAAATGTAGATCTCCTATTGGATGGTTTGAGGTTGGTGAAGCTGGGTTGATAGGGCCAAACTTAGTTCATCAAGCTATGGAGAAAGTGAAGATAATTCAAGAAAGTTTGAAAACAATGCAAAGTAGTCAGAAATCCTATACCGATGTTAGGAGAAGAGACTTAGAGTTTGAAGTGGATGATTGGGTTTACTTGAAGGTTTCACTGATGAAGGATGTTATGAGATTTGAAAAGAAGGGTAAGCTTAGTCCCCGATACATTGGTCCTTACAAGATATCCAAGAAGATTGGTAATTTAGCTTATGAGTTGAAGCTACCGCCAAAGTTAGTGGTAGTCCATTCGGTATTCCACATTTCTATGTTGAAATAGTGTATGGGAGATCCTTCACTTATTGTATCTACTAAGAATATTGATATTAAGGATATCATATCTTATGAGGAAACATGCATTCAGATTCTTGATCGTCAGGTTCACAAGTTGATAACCAAGGAAGTTGCATCAGTCAAGGTCTTATGGAGGAACTAGTTTGTTGAGGAAGCTACTTGGGAGGCTAAGGAGGATATGAACAAGAGATACCCACATCTCTTTTCTTTCGAAGAAATTCTATACCAAGGTACTGACTTTTTGTAAAATATTGTTTAAATTGATATGCTATGTTGTGTTAAATAACATGTTCGGTGTTTGAGTTGGGTGTTAGATGTTCCTACCCCCAGTTCTATTTAGAGCGATCTCATTCGAGGACGACTGTTCCCAAGGGGAAGATATTGTAACACCTCGGTCTTAGAAAGGGCTAATTTTAGAAAGAACTAAATTAGATATAACCAATTTGAGATTTGTGCAAGTTAGTGTTCAATTGTGAGTTTTGGGTCAGCTTCAAATGACTATAACTTTCATTACAGGATGAGTTAGGTGGCCCATGAGATATCAAATGAAAGATCTTTGAGTCCTCTTTCCAATGTCACCTAGTTTCCTAAATTTTGAGTTTTGATGAGGGGGGTATGTCAGTTTGATTTCAGCCTGTCCAGTTAAGGAAATCCATCCGAATTGTGGAGGGGTATTTTGGTCTTTTCCCTATCCCACTAAGTCCACACGTTTTTCCACCCAAATTAGGGGTTAAATCTGATTAAAATCAGTTTACACTAAAGTCTAAAACGTTTGTAAAGTTAGGGCAAAGTTCAAGGGGAGAAAAGAAAGAAAAGCTTCAAGCATTCAAGATTCTTGCGATCTTTAAGGAATTTCGCCAAGGATTTGATCCTTACGAGGTATGTAAGCTTTCATAGTGATGGGTTCATTCACCCTCACACCAATCATGAGTTTCTTTATCAACTTCGGCCATGAAATTTGTGTCTTGAAGTTCTTGATGAGTTTTCTTGAAGTTTCATTTTTCACTCTTTATTATTGGAGTTTGATGAGTTATTGAGATGAGGGTTTTGAGTTTGAGGGTTGTTCTTGAGGAAATTTGAGTAGATTTTAATTTAATTATGATGGGCTTATGAATCTAAGGGGGTTTGAAAGAAATTAATCGATTCTAGGTGAGTTAGGGCCAAAAATCAAGAAGAAAAATTCATCAGGATGCTCTAGAAACAGGTTGGGGCACCGCGCCCCCAATGCGCTAGCATGCCTAGTGTGGGGCACCAGAAGTGCACCAGAAATGGCCCCCAGTAATTGGATGCCTGGAGCGACGCGCCACTCCTGCGCCCGAAGCGTCAGACCACTTTTCTTCTTCATTCTCGTTTCACACTTGTTTCTATGAGTTGAGCTTTCGTTCTATTATTAATTCTAACTATTTAAACCTTCATTAATTATCGAGAGATCTTATATATCAAGAATCATAACTCTTGAATTCACATTTCAAATTCAAGATAGAGTTAAGAGTAAAGTTCGAAGGAGTTCTTTGAGTCATTTTAAGAAGTCTTTTACAACCTTTTAAAACTTGTTTTTGAAGACTTGAGTACTTAAGCATGAGGATGAAGAGAGTTCAATTAATTTTTTCAAAATGATTATGAGGGAACTAAGTATTCCCAAAAGTAAATATTTTATATTTAAAATGAGGGGAAACTTTGATTTCCAAATGATTTCATGAGGAGTTTTGAGCACAATCTCTTTTAAGAGAATCTTTTGAGTTATTTCAAAGTTTGAGGATGAGGAAATATTTTTAAACATATGAGCATGAGTTATATTACTGGGAGTACTATTGAGCACCGATATGGGGACGAGTTCAAACAACTCAAAGTCCTCATAAACCATGTATGCCAACATGGGTAAAAAGGGTCATACTTTTTAGATGATTCTTTATTGCTTTTAAGCATAGCTTAGTGGATCCACTTAGTTAAGGATGTCCTATACTCTAGCAAGGTATAACACAGTTCTGGCAGCGTGGGAGAGACGTTGTATCATCACATAGCTCATAGTAATGGTTATCAGTTATAAAATCTCTCAAATAAGAGTAAAAAGAGTTATTATTATACTTTTAAATACATTGAGTTATTATCTATTGTTTTAAAAGTTTTCTTTATAATGCATCTTTATTGTTGCCTTTATATTGAACTGAGTTGAGTATTTCTGAGTTTGAGTATCTTTGAGTATCTTTGAATATCCTTGAGTATCCCTGAGTTGAGTTGAGATGAGGTGATTATGTTCTTCCTTTTTATCAGTTCAAACTTATGTTTTTGCTTTAGAGTTCCCCTTGCATGCTCATACATTCCATGTACTGACGCCATTTGACTTGCATCTTTCGTGATGCAGATACAGGTAGTCAGGGTCATCAACAGGCGCTCCGTTGATACCACTTGCAGTTCCAAAGTTGCTTTGTTGAGCCTCCTTGCTTCAGAGGGTTTCACATCTACTTTCAGTATTGTTAGGAGGTCGTGGGTCTTGTCCCGACTTCCCTTATAGTTATTAGAGGCTTCATAGACAATAGTGTTTTGAAGAGTCTTTTTCATTTTCATTGTTAATGTTTAAGACTTAAAAGTTGCCTTCTTTTGGCCAGTTGAATGTTTCTATACATTTCTGAGTTATTTATTTGACACATTTGAGTTAAATCTTTGCTTTGAGTTCATGTATTTTTGATAAAGTCTTCCGTTGAGTATTGAGCTAGGCCAAGGGTTCACTTGG
Organism: Solanum verrucosum; assembly: GCF_900185275.1. NCBI lineage: Eukaryota > Viridiplantae > Streptophyta > Magnoliopsida > Solanales > Solanaceae > Solanum > Solanum verrucosum. Next base: position 731,515 of record NW_026020355.1, read on the forward strand.
GGACCAAAATGGTTCTCGAGTTCCAATTACACCCAGGGTGTAGGCTCGGGGCGTGACATAGAATCCATTGGAATCATAAACCCAACACAATTACAACGAAATCAACACAAAACCCACCAAGAACAATGCTCATTCGCAAGACCCTCACCTCAAGAACCCAACAAGACTCCATTGTTAAAGAATGAAGCTAAAACCTCAAGAATTTCTCAAGAATTCAAATCAACCAACCTCAAGGATGAATTTATGGATAAAAATCACATAATTGGCATGAGGGTGAACAAACCCAACACTATGAAAGCTTACATACATGGAAAGAACCATGTTCTTGGTGAAAATCAATGAATCTTGAAGAACGCTTGAAAACCTCGCTTTTCTCCTCTTTAAACCTCACTCTAAAAACCCTAAGTGTTTTGAATGTGAATGGGTTATTAGAATCTGATTAGACCCTTAATTGGGTTAGAAAAAATGTTTTAAGACAAGTAGGAAAAAGGAAAAGATCAAAATACCCTTTCCTAAAATGGATGGAAAGCCTTAAATGGAGAGGCTTCACTCAAACGGGCATAACTTTTTACTCAGAGTTTGAAATTTAGAAAACTTGGTGGGTTGGAAAGAGGACTCAGAGACATTCGATTTGATAGGTCATGGGCTACCTAACTCTTTATGTGTTGAAAGATATGGTTGTTTGAAGTTTACCCAAGAAAAATCTCATAGTGAAACTCAATCGTTTAGAAAGTTTTCAACTCAACTTTATGATAGGGAATTCTAGTGACCCTAACATCTAAAAAAATTCAGAATCACTCGGTACAAATCTTATTCACCATAAAAAAATACTCGAGTTTTCACTTAGAAATTTTTGGGATGTTACATAATATAAAAAAATAATCCTCTTACTGTTAGGATTTGAACAAAATAAGTTTAAGAATATCTATGCACATACAAATTAAAATATATTTTAGCTATTCTTTGTCTTTTTCAATTGTCGTGTAAGGTATAATAAAGTGATATGACATATTTTTATGTTCAAAGTTTCATATTTATTTATTTAATTATTTTTAAGTATTTTATTTTTAAAAATATATTCATAACTCACCTCTTGTAAAATACCTAGATACATAATATGTGTCAGCACGGGGCCCAATATACAATACTATTTTTGTTTTAGTTTATGTGATATACATATGTAATTTGAAGTTAATCAATTTGTAACATATTTTTAAATATTTTAAATTATTAATTATTACCATTTATAGTACGTTTTACATGTAATTTTTACATGATGGAGTATATGTTACTCCTTTTGTCCCAATTTAAGTGATACGGATGAATTGGAGAGTCAACAAATTTATATTTATATATATATATATATATATATATTAGTTTCACTGTGCGTGCATTGCACGTATATATATATTAGTTTCACTGTGCGTGCGTTGCACGTATATATATATTAGTTTCACTGTGCGTGCGTTGCACGTATGTATCATATCATATAGTATACGATATTATAAAATGGAAATGGAATTAATATTACTAAATTAATTTTTTTAGTAAATAATTATAATTGAAAGAACATAAAAAAAGTGCTTTTAAATGATTAATACAAATTGTAATAGAGTTAGTTATTTTTTGAGATCAAAATGACCAAATATCATTGAAACATTTCAAAATACATTCAAAGTTTAAATATGGGGAGAAAGTGACATTTCTTTAGTAGTAGTATTTTTTACTTCACTCAATTTTGTAAACAAATTTTACCAAAAAGATAGAAAAAAATATCAATTTAAAAAAGGTAGTCAATAGCCATTTCTTTTAAGGTTATGACCATAAATGATGGACATCATTTAAGTGCAATTTGTTTTCTTAAATATTGATGCTTGAAATTTAAAATGTGCATGACACTAATAATGATTACCATAAATATTCAAATGTTATATCTTTATATGTAATATATATTTTAAAAATATATTTTTACTAAATTAATATTTGAGTAAGGCTATCATAGAGAGGTAAATTTACGAAAAAGGTACTTTTATAGTGAATGTTAACATTGTTGTAAGTAGAATGTTATAGAGATAAATAAAAAAAAAAAATATAAAAAATGAGTTCTAAAAAAAATTAGATTGTTACAGTGAAATATTGTTATAATGTATGTTATATATTTCAGTAGCATAATTTAATGTTAATATATGAACAACATCACCTATGGTGTAAGATATTTCATTTCTTTATGTTTCTACCATATCTTTGTGGAATTTTAGTCTTCTCCTTTTTTTGTCGCATATATATCATATAATTGTTGTCTAATCAAAGTATCTAGTGTCTAGTATATAATAGGAGTTGTATTGTGACATAAAACGTAAAACTTTTTCAATAAAAAAAACTAATAGATGAATAAAATTTAAAGTATTATTTATAGAATTTCTTTAATTTGATTTAAGATCATTTTATGATCAATCACTATTTTCTTATATAATTTTATATAGCTAGCAGGGAGTGTATCTGGTGACATAACATTTTCTAAGATTAAAATGAACGCAAAATAACAGGAAATTCATACTTCAAATTTTTTACATTTAATATAAATATACAAAAAGAAAAAATATATGGAACACAATGTGTAGACAATGAAGAAGGAAGATGAAAATATATGTTCATGCTATATTTACTCGAGTGTTCCATTTGATTGAAATTTCTCGTCACCAACACTTTACATTCTCCGTTCACTTTTACTTACACATATCTATCAAAAAAATATCTATTATCATTGCTATATTATCATATTATAGGTAAAAGTGATAATCCATTTTTTGAAATAGTGGACTTAACATCAAAATGAATAATTCAATGAACTACGTTCATGCCCGCTATTTGAAAATTTTTTTAGGAAGAAACTCCTTTGTTTGATGGTAAAAGAATAAACAATGGAAAAACAAAGAAGATCATGTGCCTTTTTTGTATTTTTTTAATTATTATTGTCTCTATTACAACTTGATGTATTAATTTTATTAGAAAATATAATCCTCAATGTGCTCATTTGTCACTATTCACTCATTATGTGAACACTAATTATTAAATTCTCTCTCAAATGAAAAACCAAAAGAAATTAATTGAAGAAACAAAACAAGAAAATGAAATGAAAATTCTCACTATGCATAGAAGTTTTTTGTGTGAAACAAAGTTCACAGTTATTTGGACATTTCTCTGTTCTTTTTTTTTTCCTTATTTAATAGAAAGATAATACCTAAATTTCTATGCGAAGAACTTTGGCGAACCATATCAACGGATTGCAGTTGAATCATTTATGAAAATTTTAAATGATCTCAATTTGTTGCAAAAAAGAGATCCCAAAGAATTTATAAGAAGTGAATGGTTGTGATTTATGACCGAAGAAACATAAAGATTGAAATTGTTGTCACTAATTCATAGTAAAGAAGTCTTTTTTTTAATAAATAAAATATGTAGGTTCATTAAAAGGGTGTTAATGTTCAGTAAGAATACAAACAATATTGAAGTATGTATGTGATGAAAATCGTAAGAGTTAAATATGAGTGTGACTTGATGAATAATTTTCTACTATATATTCACCAACTCTTTCTTATGTGGTATCTCGAATTTCATTGAATTTTGAACTTAATAAACTGTTGCAAATAACATTTGAGATTTCATAATAAGAAGAAGAGCATAAAACTTAAAAAATCGTAGATTAAAAATGAGAGGAAACCTCTCTATTTATAGCTAAGAAATAGTAGTATTAATAGGTACTTATCAGAAAAGTCACAACCTTTCGAAAAAGTCACTTCTCATCGAAAAAGTCACAATTCATCGGAAAAGGCACAACACTTTGGAAAATACACAACCATTTGAAAAAATCACTACCCTTCAAAAAAGTTGGAACTCATCGAAATTGTCACGGCCCCTCAAAAAAGTCACAACCTTTCGAAAAAGTCACAACTCATTGAAAAAGTCACAACTTTTATATGTGAAAGGTATCTAGTTTTAATATAATATAATAAATTAAATGAATATATAAATAAAATTGATTGGGGGTATTATAGTAATTTAACATTTAAATTTGAGAGTTCATGTTTTTAAGGTAGTATATGGGAGAGAGAGTTGTTTATTATTGTGATTTATAGTTTTTTTACGTAATTTTTCACAATATATATTACTCTCTTTGTATTGATTTATGTGTTACAAATGAAATTTCAAAAGTCAATCAATTTTTTTTTCAAGTTCTTTTTTAGAGTCAATTCCCTAAATGGTCACCCAAGTTTAGGGAATTGCCTTGAAATATCACTAAACTATCATTATTTTCCTCTAAATATACTTAACACTTCAAAAGTTTCACGCTCTCCTATTTGGCATGCCATGTCATTGAAGCTTTTTTTTTAAGAGTAGACTTATTTAATTCATCAAACCCATTTAACTAAAATAATGATTTCCTTATTTTCTAAAAAGTATATATTAGTTTATTAAGAAGAAATTTTCATGCTAAAGAATCTTTTATATGTTATATAATATATTGTGGATGTCCACTACATCAAAAAGTTACTCCATTACTTTCCTCCATTATGAAGATGACTATAACCTCCATAACCTCCACCTTTATAGTCATTATTCTTGTAACCTTTCACTTCCATAACCTCCCCCATTATATTCATGTTAATGTCATGTTTATGACTATCCTTTTGTATGTCTCTATGTTACACTATAAATAGATGCATAAGGGTTCATATCGTATATACTTAAAGATTTGGTGAATACTTGAAAGAAAGAAAGTTATCTCATGTTGTTCCTCTTGTGTTATATTCTTCTTCTCTTCATCTTTATATTGTTCTTTTGTTCTTAAGTTTTACAACACGTTATCAGAACAATTGTTCTACTATTGAAGAATTGAAGCAAAGTAAATATAAAGAATGTAAAAATATTTGTGTATATTTTTCTCTCTGAAACAAGGTAAATTACTATATAATCTATTTTATATTTTACTTTTGATTATGCATCATTAGTTTTCTTACCATCTCAAAATTATATAAGTCCAACAGTTTGATCACTTATATATTTAAAAAGTAAAATTAGATTTGTAAGTTAATAATTTGTAAAGAAATTGGTCTTTATGATCTTGTTTTATTAAAAGATAAGTTATTGAGTTATGTGGCATATACATATTGATTGGATCATCATTATTGGTTACTTTTGCACCTCTTTATTTTCTTTATTAAGTATTTACTTGTTGAGTTATTAATATATTATTTGTACTAACAAAGTTTGTTTTGTGGTTATTTTAAAATGGTTAGTAAATTATGTTAATCTTCGTAACAATATTGAGAAGGAAATTATTTAAACTTGGAACTTTTATATGATTCCAACATGTTGTTCTAATTAATTGATTTTGTTCATTTTTCTTGTAATTTAAGTCAAATTCAGATTATATTTATGGTTTTCGATAATTATTTTTTTGGTAACGTATTTGGTTTATCAAGAAATTGATTGAGGGAAAGACAGTGAATTCAAGTTTCACCACACCAAGTGGGTAAGACACAAAGTTAGTCTCGGTGCACCATGATAATAAGAAGTTGGGTTCAAGTCCCATTGATTTATGACCAAAGATGTTTTATATGGGTAAGACATTGGGTTTAAGTCCCAATGCACTATAGTGATGATATGATGAAGACTAACATAAAGTTGTATACTTTTGACTGAAAGTCATGAAATTTGCCCAATTAATTTTCTCCATTCTCTTATGTGAATGTGGTAGCAGTGCATAATATGTCTGAAAAATGACAATGGTTAAATGTATGAATATGAGTGTGGTAAAATGTTAATGGTCAATTGTGGTAATCAAAAGGAAGAACATCATGAGTTCTTAAGATGGTCCTTCAAATTTGAAGGTAATTTTTATCCATCAAAGTGGTAAGAAAAGATATTGGGCACATTGTTGTTAATGCAACCCAATTTGAATGTTTTGTAAATCCTTCATCAAAATAAAGAAATACAAAGTGGTAGTACATTTAGTACTTTTAAAGTGATGTTGAAGTGGGTCAAATAAATTTGATAATGTCAAAGTATGACTAATAAAATGTACAAATGGTTATGGTCATTTCTTGAAGAGAATGTGACTTGTGTTCGTATGGATAAGGACATGTTCATGTATGGTTGGATAAATGCCACATCTCACCTCTATCTGAGGTTTGAGATATTGAAAAACTATATATATTGACATAAATGGTCATTTTGGTTATATACTTTGAGTACTACACAAATATTGTGGTATGTTTTATTATGAACTATTGGAGGACACAATAAAGAAATAATTCTTTTCTATAAAGGTTGTGGTCATGATCAAAATAAATGTTGCCGTGTGACAACACAAATTTGTCATTGGTTGTCAAGAAATAAGTCTTGCATGTAATGATTTTAACCATGACAATAATAATAATTTTCTCCTTGATGGAGATGATCCACCATAAGAATGGTGTTGTGAAATTTGTGTCAATACACAAAATTAATTAAGAGTTTGGAAGGACTAATTTGCTATTATTCGAAAAATGAAAATAGTTCATAATATTAAGGTTGTAGTAAGTCTCAAAAGAAATTTTTTAAGTTTCGGAGGAATTGAAAAAAAATATTATATTGAAACTGTAAATTATTGAAAGATTAAATATCTTCTGATTACTACAATCAAAGCGGGCTATGAATATTTACATAAAAGGTACCCGCCTTTTTCTTGTTTGTTGAATAAAAATATGGGGATGATGAAGGAATCACATGCAAAAGTAAACTAGAAGTTTACTAGAATAAATATCAGTTGGCATAACCGGTTTGCCATTTCGGATCAAATGTGATGCAAAATAAAATTGAGAATTCACGTGGATATATATATTTGAAGAAATAAAAGATTCTTCAAGAATTCTCTTGTGTTGCTTCTTCTCATGATAAAATGATCATTGTACCAGCTAAGGTTGGGATTGTATCCCCTGAAATTATTTGGAAATATAAAAAGGTGAATATAGGTCCGTTCACCTGCCATGTGGACCGCTTACTATTATGATTTAATAGATGCATCTATGGTATGGTCACATTGAATTTTGTAAGGTTGTGTGCTCAAATTGTTAAATTAAGAACATAGTTTCAAACAATAAAATTATATTGATAATACTGGTTGGTTTAGCAGAAATTATTTGCCTCCAATTATAGATAGACCATTGATTATGAGAATAAAATCTCAAATAAAATTTGGTGTGAGATGAGTTTATTTAACATGTATGCATCAAGCCAACAAGGTTCTCCCATCATAATTGGTTTAGGGTCAGGAACCAAATAATTTCCATCTAAAAATTTGATGTGTGCACAAATAATTTTATTTCTCCACTACGCACAAAGATGGATCCTAAAATGAGGTTGGGGGTAAATGTTAGATTTTCTAACATTAGGGGGAGATGTGTTTAGCAGCTGAAAATTATGTGTGAGGTGAATTAACTAGATCCTCGTTAAAAAAAATGTGAACTTGAAGTTCAAGAGATAATTCATTTGCAAAATATTGCAAATAATTTGCCAGATGTATTTGTTGACCCAATATTTTAATTAAGTTGCAAATACTCCAATAAATAGTCCTTGAAGGACAAAGTCTATGGTACGCCAGAAGCGTGATAGACCAATCGATTCCAAACGTAAAACTCCTTGAGGAAGGAGATGAGCAAATTATCAAAATGGTCATGATAATGAGGTACGTGCTTTGAAAGAGCACTATGACATAACACTTCATAAAACCTTGGAAAAGGTTCAGGTACCTGAAAATGATGAAAAATGAAGAGATCTCTATAAGTTATGTCGTATTGGAATCGATTCAAATGACTGTTGATTGTATCTTTGATATGAAGTAGCACTCAATGCTATAAGTGGTTACGAGGATCTTAAATTCGAATCTATCATATAATGTGGACATATAAATGATTGGCCAAATAAAATGCACTATTCAAGTATATTTTGTTTCACTTAGAAAAGTGATGTTTTTGAACTTATAGTTCATAGATCAAAATATATGTCATTGGGTACAAATGAATCATTGTGCGAAAGTATAACCGTAAGATATAAAGTACGGTTTGTGCCTCGGAGTATAAAGGGTTTTAACAAAAGTCTTGACATTATTAAATAGAGATATATTCTCTAGTAGTGGATGCAATGAAACTTATTTCAGTCTGGCAATAGATGAAATACTTGAATATGTATAGTGACTGATTATCATGTCTAACTAGATGATGAAGGTTATATGAAAATTCTTGAAGGATTTAAAAGGTCTTAACACAATTCCATTGAGCACCCAATGGTTCTGAAATTGCTTAACACAGAGAAATAATCTTTTCTGCCTCATGAAAATGATTAAAAATATCATGTATTAGTGCAATTGGTGCACTTACAAATTACTGGTTATGCAAATATTAGAAGATTATTTGATATATATATATATATATATAAAGTTATGTGAGGAGATTGTCATATTATCATTCAAGTTATGCCAAGAAACTAACAAAGTAAGCGAGTTAACACATAGAAGATGTGTGATTTTCTTTGAGAAGAAAAGACGAGCTTCAATAAAATTGATCAATCTTTGAGTAAAAAATGATTTGATTATGTAGATGCAGAATATTTATTTGATCTACATAAAGTTCGATCGCAAATGAGCTATTTACTTACATATGGAGGCACAACAATATCTTGGCATTCAAAGAATCAAACATTGATAACCACTTCTTCAAATTATGCATAAATAATATTGATCTATGAAGTAAGTCGGGGGTGTGTTTGGTTGGAATCATGATCTATCATATTCAGAAAATATGTGATTTTCCTTTGGCAAAGGGTATTCCAGCCACCATATATGAAAATAATATATAGCTATATTGAAGGGAGGACACAATCAAAGGAGATGGGACAAAGCATATTTCACCAAAAGTCTTTTTCACACATGATCTTCAACAAAATGGTGAGATGGAGATTCAAAGATCTATTCAAGTGATAATTTTGTAAACTTATTCACTAAAGATTGCCAACATCAATATTTGAGAAGTTGTGATACAAGATTGGAATGCATTGTTTTCAAGATATCAAGTAAAGTTTTTATCAGGGGGAGAAAAATACGCGTTGTACTCTTTTCCTTAACCATGGGTTTATCCCATTGGGTTTTCTTGGTAAGGTTTTTAATGAGGCAACATTCAAAGCGTATTAAAGGATATGTGTACTCCTTTTCCTTCACTAGGATTTTTTCCCAAGGAGTTTTTTCATAGTAAGGTTTTAACGAGGCATATTATCTATGGACATCCAAGGGGGAGTGCTATAAAATAATATATTGTGGATGCCCACTACATCAAGAAGTTACTCCATCACTTTCCCCCATTATGAAGATGACTATAACCTCCATAACCTACAACTTTATAACCATTATTCTTGTAACCTTTCACTTCCATAACCTCCCCCATTATATTCATGTTAATTTCATGTTTATGACTAACCTTTTGTATACCTCTATGTTACACTATAAATAGATGCATAAGGATTCATATTGTATACACTTAAAGATTTGGTGAACACTTGAAATAAAGAAAGTTATCTCATATTGTTCTTCTTGTGTTATATTCTTCTTCTCTTCATCTTTATATTGTTCTGTTCTTCTTAAGTTTTACAACATTATCATAGTTATTTTTAATTTTTTATGCTATGAAGAATAGGTTTTTAAAACTTACTATGATGTCATCAATTTTGAATACTTATAAATACATATATTCAAAAAAATATTGATATATAAATCACTCATGAATGTCAACTTACATCAATTAATCATATATTATATAAAGGATCAATAATATTAAAGGTCAATTAATTATTAAAAAATAATTAATTGTATACTTTGAAATTCATACTTAGTATAAACTAAAAGATAAAAAACTAAATATTAAAATCAGAATATAGCCTTCTATTACTGAGTAGTTGGCAATTTCAAAGTTTGTTTCATTCCTCCATTCACTTCATTAATTTATGCAATTTATGTGATAATTATTTTTATTACTCCCTCTGTCCTTTTTTATTTGTCCAATTTTTACTTTTTATTTGTCTCTTTTAACTGGTTATTTTTGACAAATAAAAAAAGACAATATTTATTACCTATTATACCCTCAATTTATTTAGAGAGGTAATGCTTTTTAAAAAAAGGGAACCTCTTTTAATGAGTAAATTAATTTGAAATTCTATCAATTAATAGGGGTAAAATGGTAAACTCACTATGTCAATTTTTTTTTTTAATAGGTGTATCAAGTAAAAAATGAACAAGTAAATAGGACAGTGGGAGTATCAAATAAGGAAAAAACTCAAATATGTCATCAAACTTTGATAAAAGGGTTATCTATACCATCTGTTAAAAGTTTGGCTCATCTATGCCATTTTTTGTTTGAGAAAAGGATCATACATGTCATTATTTATTAACGGAAAACAATTCCAATTTTACAAAACCATTTCTACACGTGGTCAATTATCATTCGGTCACGTCATTAAATTAAATAATTTTTAAAAGAAAAAGAAATCAAATATTCCATCAAACTTTGAGAAAAGGCCCATTCTAAGTCATTCGTTAAGAGTTTGACTCATCTATGTCATTTTAGTTAACAAATAATGACATGGATGAGCCTTTTCTCTAACAGAAATGATATAAATGAACCAAACTTTTAATAGGTGACATAGATGATTTTTTTCTCAAAATTCGATGACATATTCAAACCTGTTTTCTACCAACTATATATATTAACACCATAAAGGAGTAATCTTTAAACTTTTGACGAAAAGGTTCATTTCTAGCTTTCAATCGTCACCAAAGCAACAAATTATACATGATATCAAATGATTACACAAGTCATGCCAACTGATTAGTCTAAAAAATGAAGCAAAATCAGTGAATTAATCAAACAATTGTTTTTTGTCTTACTTTTATTTTAAGACCGTTTCAAAAAGAATATTTTTAATTATTTTTTGGTAATTTTTTAATTTTAATTTTTCACGTATCATGTTTAAAGCCACAAAATTAAAGAACATTTTTTACTTTCTTAAACTCCGTATTAAGTCAAACAGAACAAACAAATAAAAATAGAGAGAGACTAAATAATATATTTCACACTATTTATATTCACTTGCAAAATAAAGTTGTAAAATTTTATTATTGGGCTTGGTAATGAGAGAGAAAAAACTCAAAACTAGTCAAAAAGTTCATGTTGGTGGTCCAATTAATACAAAAAATTGTGCCACAATTGGACAAAATTTGACTTTTCAACAATTGAAGTTGACAATACATTCTTCATCTAGTTATCCACAAAAAGATAAAAAACATTAGAACTAGAACATAGTATATACTATATAGAATCTAGGATGATAAATACTAAAGTAAAATAAAGGTCTAATTTTCTATTATTGAATGAATGATGGACAATTTCAAGAATTTTTTTTCTTCATTCACATAATTAATTTATGCAATTAATGTGATTTCGAATTTAGACATGCTACCTAAAAAGTAATAATAATATATATAGTACACACTTACATTTAAATCTAAAAATGTAAAAAGTATCACAAAAATTGGGACAGAGGAATCGAGAAAATGATCAAAATGGCCTTTAATGTATGGGTAATGTTTAATATTGGTCCTTAATACATTTTACTTGATTGAAATGGTTCTTAATGTGTAACAAAAGATGTTCGTTGAGGTTCTTAATATATTTCAGTCAATTGAAATGATCCTTAATGTATAACAAAAGGTGTTCATTTTGGTTATTTACTCTAAACCTAACAGATTTATCAAAAAAAAAATGTTAAATTTAACTATGAACCTTTTGTGGCTAACAAAGTTCACTATCGTTGTTGTCACGACCCAGACCGTCGTGATATGTACATTCTCATAATCATAAAATCATGTGTTGATTTATGGCTTACAATAGTTTATTCATACTCATTTGCATTAGGTGTGATCAATAGTGCAACATTCTCATATATACATGCATTACAATGAAGCAAATACTAACATAGATCACACAAACATGACATCAAACTATCACCTACCTCGAACCCAAGTTTGAACCCCCCTAAGGCACTTGAATCTTCCCTTTATGAATTCTTTCCGCTTGGTCTTGGTCTACAAACAACAATTAATGCAATGATCAATAAATTATGCCTAATTACACGGATTACAATCGAAATCATCAACCCTAGGCTAAACCCAAGATCCCAATACCCAACTTAGGGCTTTCTCCACCATTAACTTCAGATCAAAACCTTTCCCCAACAATAATTACCTAAGAATATAAGTTCTACGGATCGAAATACGGATTAGGGGAGTAAAATCCTTACCTGTAGTGCTACAAGAGGTGGAAAACCTTCAAGAAAAAGCCCTGGGTCGTCTCTTAGCTCTCAAGAACGAACCTTGTAGAATAATAATATTTTTGGGGTTTATTTTTGACTTAAGTCGCGTCTGTCACGCTGTGAAGGACCCTACCCCGCTACAACAGCCCCGCCCTGGTGGCTTGCATGGAGATAGAGAGTCAAATTTGGAGTTCCAAACCCCCATTTCACGACACTCCTTCGACCCATAGCATTCAAACAATACCTGTTCACGCTAAGATCAGTTTTAGGAGTTCTACTCACCCGAATTAGATTCCATAAAGTCGTACGGGTTCCTTAATGTCTTAGCTATCTACTCTTGTGAAAAAAAAATTATAATTAGATCTCTCATTAATTACCAGGTTTTCCTATACCTCACTGACTCTGATGTCGTCCAAATTTGAAGTAGGCTAGGAATTCTCAAGTTACTACTAAAAAGATTTCCGGCCCAAAATTTTTCCCCGTTGGCTTTTCTATAACGACAGGAGAAAGTCGTTACCGTTTTCTTCTTTTTTAGTTCAAAAGAAAGAACAACATAAAATCTAACACTATTTTTTTCTACTTTCTCCAACAAAATTTACTATGTTATCTTTTCCAAAATATTATTCCACCGATTTATGTTTTAAGTAAGAGAAAATAATAAATTTTGTTAGAGAAAGTAGAGACAATGATGTTATATTTCATGAAGTTCTTTCTTTGGAACTAATAAAGAAGATAACAATGATCGATTTTGTTAGCCACGTGGGATCCACAGTTAAATTTAACACATTTTTATTGGATAACTTACAAAAATTCTACTAGTTTTGAAGTTAGTACTTAGATGCATGTTAGTTTGCAATATCATGAATCTTACTAAATTTTGATGTGACAAGATACGTCTATAAAACATGTATTTCGTGATACATGAGATCAAATTTAGGTGTAGTTTGTTCTAGATATAATGTATCCAAATAGATTCGCATGTATCTAATATACATAGACAAATCTCGCTCACCTTCCTCATATATCACTTGCCATTCTATATATCGCTCACGTATCGGTATCCCGATTACATGCAAATCACATCAAATATATGTATCTAATGTGATTCACATGTATTTGATATATATAGACAAATCTTGCTTGCCTCCTTCATGTTCTTGCTTGTCTCTCTTCCTATTTCAGTATATCTGGTAGCAAAAATATGTATCTATATGTATCTACTTAAAATCTGATAAGAAATTATTAATTAGTCAAACAAAATATAATAATTTCAAATTATAGAGACAATTAATAAATATAGTTGGAATGTTGTGTAATTAGATAGTTTCTCCTTTTATATTATATAAAACTGTTAGGTTTAGGGGAAACGACTAAAATGGACACTTTTTTATTATTTAGAATCATTTCAATCAAGTAAAATATAGAAAGAAATGATAATAAATGACTATTCGACTATTTCCGTTACCAAAATTTTAGCTAAAATTTGAGAAAAGGCACAAGTACCTCCTACACTATGACCTAAATTCCAGAGACACACCTTAACTAAACTAAGGTCATATTAACCCCCCCCCTCCAAAAAAAAACTCATTTGTTTTGTAATTTGATACACATTTCGGCTTACGTGGCACGGTCCATGACACCACACAGTTGAGGCACGTTGGAGATGTTTGAATGTCACGTAAGCTAAAAAGGTGTACAAAATTTCAAAAATAATGGGCTGGGGGGGGGGGGGGGGGTTAGTAAGACCTTAGTTTAGTTAAGACATGTCTATCAGATTTTGGTCATAGTCTAGGGGGTACTTGTACCTTATCTCGCTAAAATTTCAAAATTACTAAAATTGGCTAAACCTTCTACCTCTTCTTCTTCTTCCTTCCAATTTCGCCATTAATAAATTCTTTTCCTTCTTTCTCCCCCCCCCCCCCCCCCCCCCCCCTCTTTTTTCCTTTCATGCGTCTTCTTAGTTATTTTTTCCTTTTCTTTAAAATTTGATGTACTGCAAACGTGAATAGTTTTGAGGGAATAATATATCAAAAGACTCGAAACATCAAGAGGATATCATATCTAAAATTTGAGATTATTTAGAGGTGAATTCGAGTTGATCGAGATTGAATAGTCAATGTATACTTCATGTATAGTCAATGTATACTTCATATATAGTTAAACTATATTTAGTTTTTTGAGTGTATCATAATGTATAGTCAGTGCATAGCTCATATATAGGTATATATCATATAGTCAATATATACTTTATATGACATTTAGCAAACTATAGCATATATTCAATGTATATGTTGAATAGTTTTTTGTAATTATATACCTATATTTATTGTAAACTAATTACTAATTTATTATATATATTTGAAACTATTCCTAAGATATAAGACCAAAATAAAATATTACTATTAAATTAAGTGTCATTTTAGTTATTTTCTCAAAAAGTCTCACATAAAGACAAAGGAATTAACTCATATCCTACTCACACTCTTTAGTTATTTAGTGCCAAAACAAGTTTGAAGAAGCAAAAGCCGCCATTGGAGGGTAAATCTCACGATCGTTTCCTTCTTTGTTAACCTACATTGCTTCATCAACCTCCAATTTCTATTGCAGATTCCTACCTGTTGCTGAAGATGGATTCCTGCAAGTTCTTTTACTCATCGGCATTACTTGTTTATCAGTTGAACGTTGCTCTGTTTTTGAAAAAATGAAAATACTAAACACATTTGAGATGTGGATGAAGTTTGATGTTTTTTTCTGGTGAATTGGTTGGCGGAAGGACCTTTTTTAGTTTTTATTATGTTTAGAATTAACATACGGGGATGAAAAACATGATTTTTTTTCTGTTTGTTTTTGTATCCTCAATTCTGTTTTGATGAAACTAGGGTTAGGTTTTTTTTTTTGTGTGTTTGTGTGGAGGAATGCATGATTTTGCTAATAGATTTTCTATATAAGGGAGTTTGGCCATAAAAATTGAGAGAATTTGAAGAAAAAAAAGTACTTTTTTTCACTCCAAATCATTTGCAAAAACTCAAAAATAATTAACTCCAATTTATAGTCACAACCAAACACAACTTTGATTTTCAATCATCGTTATTCACTTTTTGATAGTGAATAATGATGATTGAAAATTGGACTTGTGTTTGGTTGTGAATATAAATTGGAGTTAATTATTTTTGAGTTTTTGTGAGTGATTTGGAGTGAAAAAGTGAAAACAACTTGAATTTTATGGCCAATCGTGTTTGTTTTTTGGAGTCTTTCTTCCTCTGACACTAATATCAGTGGTAGAGGAAGAAAAGAAATAAAGTTATTCATAAATTTTGAAATGATGTTATAGAATGAAATTATATATAAAGTTTCTTTTCTGGTAAAAAATTGAATTTGAAATAAAGGTATGAAATTCATAGAGAACCATAAACTAGTGGAATGAGTGATGCATATCACTTTTGTCAGAATGTAAGCCTCCACTATCAGTCAATGGACCAGGTCCCTTGACACAGTAAGAACAAGATTATACGTGAAAGCAGTAAAGTAAACAACACAAACAATTTACGTGGAAACTCCCTTGCTCAAGGGCGGTGAAAACCACGACCTGTACTCACAAGATTTCAACCCAACTCCATTTAATTATAAAATGAGCGATGATTTAGATTACAAACCCTTGCAACCTAGGAATTGAACACTAAATCCCTTCTCCCTAAATGTAGCAACTCTACTACAAAGAAAGAACTTAGTGATGCTTATCGTGATCAACGACACAACTTCTGAAGCAAGTGTCTACGATCGATGATAATATAGTAACCTAACTGAGAGTTGGGGTCGTATCCCAAGGGAGCAGTTTTGAAAATTAGTAGCAAACTAGAATTTAGTTCTAACTAGTCATAGCTAAAGACATTAACGATCAAAAACATAATAAATTAAAGGGGGTGACACAAAAGTGTCAAATATCGATTTGGGGGTTTTGTCACAAGTATAGCAAAAACAGTAAAAATAACAAAGAAATCTACGAATGAGAGGGGAATTCTTGGGATGTGATTGGACATGGGATAAACGAGATTGTTGGGTACATGCTTTTGATAGAAAACTTGTAGAGTAATTTTGACTAGTCTAAGCTTTAAATGGAAATAAGTTCTCTCTCGAGTAACTTACCTCGTTTCAAATGGGTTCCTCTCAGACACCCACTTGCCGCATGAAGACCAGCCTACACCTTACCCCATTCACTCTATCGAGTTGAGTGTTAAGATAAGGGACTAGGGTTCACTCTCTCGAGCTGAACCTCATGTCGACCCACTCCTTAGGCCATCAATTTAGTAGTCTTGGTTTCACGACTTCTCTCTCGAGCAAGTCGAAAATACATGAGTGAACTTGTATTTGTAACTAAAAATCCATTAGATTCATCCACAACTACTAAATGAAATCAAAATAAAACTACATTTAAAGTATTAGCAAGCAAGACCCAACAACTAATCTAACCCATATTCACAAAATCACACCCCAAGAAATGGGGTTTTTAGCCACACATCAAGAGATAGAAATTTATACCTAAATGATGTTGCATTCAAATGGGTATGAAGATTTAAGTCTCAATTTAGGTCAAGAATGAAAAATCCAAGAGACCCACTCCCAAATTGAAAGAGATGAAACCTTTTTCTTCTTCTTCTTCTTTTCAAATCCCTCTCAAACTTGAGAGTAAAATATTGTATCTGATAGTAGTAATTGATATTCAATGATCGTAATTTTTTGATATCTAAAATAAAAGCTACAACTACTATTTATAGTTTTCAGAAAATAGTGCTGCAACGGATCACCCGGCGAAGTTAGTCGGAATCGCCCATCAAGTCTGCGATTCGCCCTTTGGTGCAGTTCATCACCTTCCGTTCTTGCCTACAACATCTTCTCATCTTGGACCATTTGGCGATATAGTACTGCTTCGCGGAACTGTTCGGCGACACGTCGACTGCTCCTCTTCACCGCCGATTTGATCCTTTTCTTCAGGGCTCGGCACACTGGAATAAAAGGCGAGGTAATACCCTTCGGCGACTCGCCAAGTGGACTCGGCGATGCTCAAGTCTTCATTTCTTTATTCTCTTTAGCCTTTTTGTTCCTTTTTGCAACATATGGTCCCAGCTCTCCTTAAATCTTCAAATACCTGAAGCTTAAGAGTTTTCATCAAATATTGAGATAAAAGAAGCATTTGAGGACACTAATTCTTTTAAAATATGGCCCTAAATAAGTCCAATTTGTGGACTCATCAACACTCTCAACTTAAACTTTTGCTTGTCCTCAAGTAAAACTCAAGTTCAGCAGTTCAAATAGGATGTCTCAAACAGTGCTACACAAGACTCAATCATGAATATACACAACAAGACTTAATTTACTCATGCAATAATCAATTGTGTACTCAAAGATTCAAGTTGTGACACACTATTACCAAAGATTCTCATGCTCGTAATACTTGCTTCAAATGCAAGTTCAAGTGCAACAAAAGTATCTAAATGCCCTCACACAAAGAACGATTCCATTTTCACACACAAAGGTTTAATCATTTGAAGATCAGGAATCAAATTCAATGCTCACACTAAAAAAGAGGAACATAATGCACGCTTTCACCCTTAGGTTTTCCCATATTTTCTAGTTAACATTTAGTTCCGCTCACTCAAGATCACAAATGTCTTTTCAAGGCTTGTAATGGGGCTGAGTGCAAAGGTATGATCATTTACGCTTCGTGACTTTTCATCCTCATGAAATGTGGTGCTCTCAACACATTCTTTTCTCTTCCTTCATTATTTTTTCTTCTAGTGCTCATAAGTCATCCTATTATTCACTCTCCATGGATTGCTTGGAAACCCAATTTATTTTGTACTTTATTCCACTACTTTCTTTTTCATTTCTTTTCTTTTCTTTTTTTTTTCTTTTTTTTTTATATGGGGGGTTTCCATTTTTCGCAACACCATGGGTTAAGGGAGACTTTTCTTGCACTTCCTGATTTTCCCTTTCCCTTTTCGCCACACCCCCAACTTAGGCTTTTGGCCTAAGTTGGCTATTTACTAAACCACAAATCAAGAGGATTATAGGTAGTGGATTAAGAAAGGTCTAGGTTTCATCAGGTTTGTTCCAAAGAAAGGTAAGGTTCAAGAGGTGTTCAAGAGGTGTTCAAGAGGGGTTCACACACTCACGGGTAGGCCACAAAAGAGGTACATGTCAAATTGGCTCACACTCTTTAAAGTTTCCTAAGATCATCTCAAGAGCAAGCCTTACTTAATCAATCGGACTAACAGGGTAAATTGTAGGTGTATTCATGCATGGTTCAAAGTAAGCTCATCACACAAGGCATTGCCACTAAAGTCAAACAAGACTCCACACTTTAGCTAGTTTGCAACGGTCATCACAAGAGAATCAATTTGATAAATGGCTAATCACAATGAAATGCAAAGAGTTCACATATTGTCTATGCAACTTCATTTGGTCTCGTTGTAGTCGTACATTCATGTTTGTTCGATTGAGAGCACTATTCAAGTAGTCGATATTGATCAAAACCAAGACTCAAATTTGCAAGAGAACGACCACTTTAAATCACAAGAGGTGGTGAAAATTTTCCAAAAATAAATTTCTTTTGGAAGGGTCAAAATCGCTTTGCAATTTAAAACAAAAAGGAGCCACAAGCTCAAACATTCGCACAAGCAGTATAAAACAATTTCAAGCAAAACAACCCAAATATGTATGCAAGACAACATTCAAAACAACACACAAAGGTAAGCCTCACCCCACCACAAATAAAAAAAACATTTGTCCTCAAATGCTAAAAACAGAATATCCAGAAAGTAAAAAAAGAGAAACAGAGAGGGGATCCTATTTAAGTAGTCGCTCCATCTGTCTGGGCATCAGTGCCCGGAGTGTTGTCATTCTAGTTCGGTTATATTTTTCTCTTCGCTCTGCTTCAACCTCTGCGGCGATATTAGCCTCAATCATCTTATCTATCCAGTGAGCTGCTCTAAAGGCATGAACTGCATTAATGAACCCTCGGGCCCACGAAAGGACATTAGGATCGATGACATGTAGTTTTTATGAGCTTTTGTGCTCATATGTGTTTGGGTGGCACGTTTCGTCCTGCAACTTTTGGTCTGGCCATGTCTGCAAAGTCTTAAGAGAAAGTGAGAACACATTTGAAAATCAAAACAAAGATAATCAACAATAGACAGTCTTAATCATCTTATTCGGCAGATCTCCAAACACATTCGGTGAGCTCGGAGTTATCCGCTAAAGTTCCCAGTGCAAAATTGTAAATAGGGGTGCATACAAAGGGAGATCAAGAAGACATTCGGTGAGTCACTGATTACATTCGGCGATCAAAAGCTTCTCGCTAAACGTAACATATCCCACAACATCTAATACATGTAAATAAGGGCCATATAGGGTCAGTAGGCAAATCGCTGAGTCGTTCGACGAGCTTGACCCAGCATGGTGAACGACCCAACGTGCCCATTTTCAACCCACATTCTCGAAATCGACCTTGCAAACCCCAAAAACCAAATCAAATCATGCAATAGTGCAATTAAGCATGGAACCATAGTACCCATCACTCCAGAATACTCAGATATTTCTCAGTTTTGCCAAATTTGGACATTTGACGATATTTGCTCTTAAGGATGGGATCGCCCGCTCTATCATTAAGAAATTTTTGTCGATTAGCGCAAACAAGGGCTACTAAGACTTCACCCCAAATGATCTAACTAACATGCAAGCACAACCCAATGAAATTTCAATCAATTTAACACACAAATGATACGGGCATTTGACAATCAAAGCAATACGGGTAAGATTTTTAAATTAAATTAGGCATGTAAACATTCTAATCCTAGCAGAGAGGCCTAGTACACATCAATATGATAATAATGTTGCAAAATAGTACAAAATTTTCAAAAATAAATTCGGGGCTTTAGGAACTAAGCTTTTGTGCCAATTGAAAATATGATTAAAATGCTATGCGGCAAAGAAATCCTAATCTTGAGCACCAATCACCAGCTAAAACACTAGTTGAAAGCCAAAATATAGAAAATACTACATTGGTGTGATTTTGTAAAGTCTGAAAGCAAGGAAAAGTGAAGAAGTTCAAACTCTAAGTCTCTGGATTGTTATAAATCATCCAGTTCGCTTCCATTCGGCGATGTTAATTTTGTTCGCCGACCTACTCGGCGACACGCCGAATGATCTATTACTTCGTCGAGTTTTACAGGACCTCCAGTGTGTGGAGGACCAAACGGCGGACAATAGTGGGATCGCCAACCATTTCCGCGATTCACCTACCGGATCCTCCGTTTGCCAACCTAAACTTTTCAACACATTCCTCATTCTGTCCTACAAAATCAACACACCATTATTCTAACATACTACTTTAAAGCGATAAAACCTTGGGTTGCCTCCTAAGAAGCGCCATATTTTACATCGTGGCTCGACGTGAGCTACCAGTCAAGCCTCATTATTGGGTTAGACCTAATGCCACTAGGCAACCCTCCTTTTATGCTAGGGTAGAGATGAGGCAATGCGTGGTCTAGGAGGTCTTCAATCAACTTGATTGATATCGAGTGAGAACCAATCATTAGATCTAGTACCTCCACTCTTTCCTTCATTGCCTCTAGCATTCTGTCTTGCTCATGAAGCTTTTGGAGAATAATCAATAGCGTATCTTTTATACGTTTATTTTCATTGCTCCTAGACCTTTCTTGCTCATGAGGAGGCATGTACCTCCCTTGGCATTTGCACTGGGTTTCCACCTAAGATATTTTGGTGGCCAAGTCGTCAGTTGAGATACTAGCGCAGTTAACTTAAAGTCGATTTCTTGATTTACCTCAACCGACTTGCCACCCTTTCCCTCAGCCATGCTCAGGGTGCATGCATACACAAACAACTCAAAAGAAAACAAAACTAAAAATGAAGTTAGTAAAACTACAACTACTAAGAACAAAAATTCTTCTTGTCTAAAATTTTTCACATAATACCACTCCCCGGCAGTGGTGGCATTTTGATGCTTATTGTGATCAATGACACAACTTCCGATGCAAGTGTCTACGATCGATGATAATATAGTAACCCAACCGAGGGTTGGGGTCGTATCCCAAAGGAGCGGTTTTCAGAATTAGTAGCAAACTAGAATTTAGTTCTAACTAGTCATAGTTAAAGACATTAACGATTAAAAATATAATAAATTAAAGCGGGTGACACAAAAGTGTCAAATATCGATTTGGGGTTTTTTTCACAAGTATAGCAAAAACAGTAAAAATAACAAAGAAATCTATGAATGAGAGGGGAATTCTTGGGATGTTATCGGAACATGGGATAAACAAGATTGTTGGGTACATGCTTTTGATAGAAAACTTGTAGAGTAATTTTGACTAGGCTAAGCTTTAAATGGAAATAAGCTCTCTCTCGAGCAACTTACCCCGTTTTAAATGAGTTCATCTCGAACACCCACTTGCTGCATGAAGACCAGCCTACGCCTTACCCCAATCACTCTCTCGAGCTAAATGTTAGGATATGGGACTAGGGTTCACTCTCTTGAGCTGAACCTCATGTCGACCCACTCCTTAGGCCATCAAATTAGTAGTCTTGGTTTCTCCACTTCTCTCTCGAGCAAGCCGAAACATATGAGTGAACTTGTATTTTCAACTACAAATCCATTAGATTC
Source organism: Solanum verrucosum (assembly GCF_900185275.1). Lineage (NCBI taxonomy): Eukaryota > Viridiplantae > Streptophyta > Magnoliopsida > Solanales > Solanaceae > Solanum > Solanum verrucosum. Next base: position 753,587 of record NW_026020355.1, read on the forward strand.
ATCCACAACTACTAAACGAAATCAAAATTAAACTACATTTATACTATCAGCAAGCAAGACCCAACAACTAATCTAACCCATATTCACAAAATCACACCCCAAGAATTAGGTGTTTAGCCGCACATCAAGAGATAGAAATTTATACCTAAATGATGTTGCATTCAAATGAGTACGAAGATTTAAGTATCAATTTAGGTCAAGAATGAAGAACCCAAGAGACCCACTCCCAAATTGAAAGAGATGAAACCCTTTTCTTCTTCTTCTTTTCAAAACCCTCTCAAACTTGAGAGTAAAATATTGTATCTGATAGTAGTAATTGATATTCGATGATAGTAATTTTTTTATATCTAAAATAAAAGCTACAACTATTATTTATAGTTTTCAGAAAATAGTGCTACAGCGGATCACTCGGCGAAGTTAGTCGCAATCGCCCATCAAGTCTGCGATTCGCCCTTTGGTTCAGTTCATCGCCTTCCGTTCTTACCTACAACATCTTCGCATCCTGGACCATTGGGCGATATGGTACTACTTCGCGGAACTGTTCGGTGACACGCCGACTGCTCCTCTTCACCGCCGATTTGATCCTTTTCTTCAGGGGTCAGCACATTGGAACAAAAGGCGAGGTAATACCCTTCGGCGACTCACCAGGTGGACTCGGCGATGGACAACCCTTCATTTATTCATTTTTTTTTAGCCTTTTTGTTTTTTTTTGCGACATAGTGTCCAAGCTCTCCTAACTCTAGATGAGTCCAATTTGTGGACTCATCACTAAGAAATTACTTTATTGCCCACAGACCACCATACTCTAGATGATTTAGACTTCAACTAAGCAACAAATCTGTTGCCCAGTAAGCCACTTAACTCTAGATGATTTAGACTTCAACTAAGCAACAACTCTGTTGCCCACTAAACCAATAAACTCTGAATGACTTAGATTATTTTTACTCAATCGAACAAAGATCTAATTCCTTTATAACACAGGAATAGATTTACAGTGATAAGCACTGAAGTATAAACCCTAAGACAACTAAGACTCAAATAGCTCTATGAGGCCACTGTTGTTCTTGAGGAAGATACTCGTCGAAAAGATAGTTTTTGCTTGAGTTCTTGAATATTTCAGGAATGCAAAAACTAAGGTTGTGTCTATTGAGAGAAACATTATAAAATGATAGACACAACCTTAGAGACCATGCTATTGGCCAAGGACTCTGCCACATTGTTTAGGAGTCGTGCACAAACTCCTACAAGCCTATAGGTGACACAGACTGCAGTGTACTTTTTCCAGCTGTCCCTTTCTCACATATTACCACCAAGGGATCAGGCCCCCTATAAGATCCTTTTATTTTTGAAATCATCAAAACTCAAACTAACATTTTCCCCCTTTTTGATGATGACAACACTATACCTCCACAATATTTTCCCCCTATCAAACAATCTTCTCCCTATTATCAATACTATCAACACTTCTTCCCTTGTGAACTAGCCAAATCTTCTATTTTATATGCAACCAAGACAGATCTTCTATCCTATATGGAGGTAAATAATTTCTCCCTTTTGGCATCGTAAAAAAGAATGACAGTAAACCAGGATTAAGAGTAAGCCTGCAAGTGAAGATCATAGCCTATTGGCAACACATCATAACAGAAAAGAAGAGAAAGAAGAATGATCAACATCGATCAAGGATCCATTTCATTGCACAAAAGAAATCATTCAATACATTAGATTTAAACTTCTAAGAGAACCTCGGGACACTGCCCACACAAGAACAAAAAGATGAAATAAAAGAAAGGACTAGGATAAGGGAGGTTTTTGAGTGAGACATTGGATGACAAGAGTAAGTCGATCATTGGCAGCATCATTTGGTTTGATCAGCTTTTCCTGAAGATCAGCATTCTGAGCAAAGAGGGTTGCATTCTTCACCGTCAATTCAGTGACTTCTGATAAACTAAGTCCCTCTGTTTGTGCTTTTACCAATTGAGCCTTTAGTAAGGCTATCATCTCCTCCAGTTCATGCTTAAGTTGACTCTGCTCAACCACTAATTGTGACATCTTGCTCAGTTGCCTTGTTCTGCCTTCCATGCATTCACACTCAATGAATGTGTTTAGGGAGAAGGATTGTTTCACTGGTCCCATAATACCTTCTCCCAAGGGTACCTCCAAATGCTTGAATAACTTGGGGATGAAGTAGCCATATCTCATGCCATGTTTGCCATTTTGCTTGATCATTGTTTTGTACATATGTTCTAGCATGAGGGATGGAAGATTTAGAAGATAAAACTTGCAGAGTGCCTCCATCAAAAATAGATCAGCAGTTGAGGAAACTATTCTTTTCTCGGATCTGGGAAGAATCGTCTTGTTAACAAACTCAAACAACAATTGGTATTCCCCTTTTAAGAGTTTCTTGGGAATTCCTGCACAGTTCATCTTTGGGAGTTTGGCACACTCATTGACAAAGCTTTTGCTACAGGTCTATCCTACAACGGATTTGATCCCCTCTCTGGGCAGTTCTAAGATTTCCCCCAATCTTTCCTTGTTCAGATAAAATAATTGATTCCCATCCTGTGTATTAAGGCTCCCATTCTCAGTGAATTCAGCATTGTAGTAAAATTCCTTCACTTGTTCCTCATGCATTATAGTAGATTGGGTCATGAACAAGTGAGTCCAAGATTGAATTTCGACTGCATCAACCAATGTGCTCATACCAGGTTTTCTGATGATCTCCGGATAAAAAACTCTTCCACTCAAAACTTTCTGCATTCTCATATTGTCGACAATATCCGTCTTGGTTTCATTCTTTTCCACTTTCTTTCTTTTGGAACAAGGTCCCCTTTATGATTTCGGCTTGGGATTTTCAGTGGGTATTTCTGTATCTGGAGAAATTTCTCTTCCCCTTGTGGATATCTCTTTTCCTCTCTTCTTCTCTGGCTCCTTCTCATTTACCTTTGTTGTAACATCAACCTTTTTGAATAAACGCTTTGTTGATTTAGGTTTTCACTTCTTCTTTCCTTGTCCCTTCTTTATTCTCTTTTCTGTAGCAGGAACGATATCCTCATACACTGTATCACTTTCTGATTTTTCATTTGAAACGTCCACAACCCCCTCAACTGGAATCACAATTTTCTCTTCTCCAGTCTCCCTTCTTCTTCTAATCTCAGCAGTATTGGCCTTACTTATCTTCATTGCGTCAGTCCTAAGTTTTTGAGTGGCACCCCTGATAAATGGTTTCTTGTTGGTGTTTCCTCCACAACTTTCTCTTTTCCTTTGTTGGTTATAAGGACCATTCTTCTCAGTATGGCCCAACGTAGAGGAGCATTATCCTCTTCATCATCCTCTGAGTCACTGGAGGGTGGTACTCTAACTTCAGGAGTTTTTTCAAATACGGGCTCAATATCATCAAGAAGATTCTCTACAAATCTGCTTCCTTCATCATTTCTTACTCTTTCTCTCATTTTTGTAAGACTTTCCACAACTAAATTCTCACTTGCAGCGAAAATGTTAGATTCAAAGTACTTATTCTCCGGAAGATCTCCCTCAAACAAATAGTCAGATAGCACAGATGGAGGAGGATCAGGTTGAGATGAAGGCGCTAGATCAGTTAGATGTATATTCGGGTCTAGATGAGGAGGAGAGGGTTCAGAAATGTTGACTGGAGGATTGGTCGACACTTCTATTGGAGAGGGAGCACAAAAATAAGTGTAGAAGGCTACAGGGTCTATTTTATTTAGAGATTCCATCATAATGAAGATGGTGATTGACACATATTTGAGAGGAGAATCAGGGGGAATGAGAGAGAAAGAGATTGGGGTTATTAGAAAACTTAGGGAAAAGAGTTTTAAAAGTGTGGGAATAGAAAGGGAGGGAAGGAGTATAAAATGAAAAGAAAGGGTATGTCAGGTCCTTGATTAGACGCCTCACTTGGAGTTAAAGCGATGGGACAACAGTCAAAATGACCGATAACTAACACATGTAGGTCACACGATTCTCAGTATCAGTTTACAAAATAATGTATAGAGTGCTAAACTTTAGACAGGACCAGGTCCCTATCTGCAATCTGAGAATGTTGATCCCTGAATTGTTATGACCTTCATTTATTCCTGTAATTCCTCATGAGTGTATACCTACAAAGGTACACGCTTAATCTTACCAAAGCAAAACATTAAAATTAACAAGGATACATGTCCTCCTAATCATATCCAATGAGGGTTGGATGCTTTGGATAAGATCAAATCAGTCAATTTTCATCATTCCCAACTTCAATCTGTTAATTTCAAACTGATCCTTGCTCAGAGCTTAGGTGAAAATGTCAGCAATTTGGTCTTCAGTCCTGCAATATTGCATGCAAATGTTCCCCTTTTCCACATTGTATCTCAAAGAGTGATGTCTCAAATTTATATGCTTGGTCCTTTTATGCTGGACTGGATTTTTCCCCATATTGACAACACTTGTATTGTCACACAAGAGTAGAATGGTGTGAGTGAACACTCCAAAGTCTTCAAGTTGCTGTTTTATCTATAGAAGTTAGCAATAACAGGATTTAACTGCTACATATTCTGCTTCAGCTATAGATAGAGCCACTGAATTTTGTTTCTTGGTTCCTTAGGATATGAGGGAGGAACCTAAAAAATGAGCCATTCCAGAGGTGTTTTTCTATCAACTTGATACCCTGCATAAGCTACATCCGCGTATCTAACCAGTTCAAAGAAGTCTCATGCTGGATATAATAGAACTAGGTCCCTTGTCTTCTTAAGATATCATAGAATCTGCTTGGTAGCATTCAAATGTGACTCCTTGGGACAAGCTTGAAATCTAGCACACATGCCCACACTAAACATAATGTCAGTTCTACTTGTAGTCAAGTATAACAATGATCCAATGATACCTCTATACTTGGTTTCATTCACCATAGGACCAAAATCATCCAACCCAACTTTGAGTTTGTACCCATGGGAGTATCAATAGGTTTGGTATCCATCATGTGGAATTTCTTCAGCAGCTCTTTTATGTACTTCTCTTGACAAATAGAGGTGCCACTTGAAGTTTGCTTGATCTGCAATCCCAAGAAGAAGCTCAACTCTCCCAACATACTCATTTCAAATTCACTTCTCATCAGTGAAGCAAATTTCTCACACAAGACCTCAGAAGTTGCTCCAAAGATAATATCATCAACATACACCTGAATGATGAGCAATTATTTGCCTCTTGTCTTCAAGAAGAGAGTATTGTCTATTTTTCCTCTTTTGAAACCATTTTCCAGAAGAAATTTAGACAGTCTTTCATACCAAATTCTAGAAGCCTGTTTCAGTCCATAAAGAGCCTTATCTAGTTTAAGCACATGATTTGGATAGTCAACATCCTCAAAAATAGGTGGTTGCTTTACATATACCTCTTCCTTCAAGTAGCCATTCAAGAATGCACTTTTTATATCCATTTGAAACAGATTACTGTAAAGGCATAAGAATTTTGATTGCCTCCATTCTAGCTACAAGAGCAAATGTTTCATTATAGTCAATGCCTTCCTCTTGATTATATCCCTGAACCACCAGCCTTGATTTGTTTCTTGTGATGATACCATTTTTATCAAGCTTGTTTATGAACACCCATCTGGTCCCTATTACAGTTCTGTTAGGAGGTCTAGGTACCAGGTGCCATACTTTACTCCGCTCAAACTGATGAAGCTCCTCTTGCATGGAATTTACCCAATTAGCATCTTTCAAGGCTTCCTTGATACTTTTGGGCTCAACATTAGATATAAATGCTGAGAATGCCACCAGATTTCTTGTTTTGGATCTGATTTGCATTCTAGAATTCAATGGAGAAATGAGATTATCAAGAGAATGAGATGACTGATGTTTCCATCCAAACTTAGTAGTTAGGGGTTGCTGTTGATCAGCTTGCTCATTTTCATCTTTGAAATCATTCTCCCCAGGTTGAGGTGAATCCTCAAGTTCAACATTGTCAGATAAACCAGATCCCACGTTAGGCTTATCATCTTCATTTACTTCTTCTGTTGAAACAAGTTCGAAACTATCAAAATTGTGACTTCTTTCAGCTTGTGACTCATTCACCCTATCTCACTGAATCTGAAGACGTTCTTCCAGCTCATAATCATCCTTTTGCTTTAGATCTGTGAGGTCACCAGTTTTATCAAAGATCACATGAACACTTTCTTAAATGCACAATGTTCTCTTGTTGTAGACTTTGTATGCTTTACTAGAAGATGAATATCCTAGAAACACTCCTTCATCACTTCTAGGATCGAATTTTCTTTGATCATCCTTCCCAATGTTCAATACAAAACATTTGCACCCAAAAGACCTTAGATAACTCAGCTTGGGGCTTTTTTTGTTGAGTAACCCATAATGAGTTTTGTTCAATAGAAACCTGATCAAACACATGTTGGTCACATAACAAGCAGGGTTGACTACTTCAGCCCAAAAGTTCTTTGGAAGAGTTGAGTCTATGATCGTGGTTCTGGCAATGTCGACCAGATTTCTATTCTTCCTTTCAACAACACCATTTTGCTGAGGTGTCCTAGGAGCTTAAAAGTTATGATGAATTTTGTTTTCAACACAAAAATTGTCAAACTTTTCAAACTCAGTTCCATGATCAGACCTGATCCCTGCAATCTTGCAGTTTAGCTTTGTCTGAATCATTTTGACAAAAATCATCAGTACATCATATGTCTCATCCTTGGACTTAAGAAACATAGTGCAAGTGAACCTTGAATAATCATCCACAACCACCAGAATATATTTTTTTCCACGTCTACATTGAATCTTCACAGGCCCACACAAATCAATGTGGATTAACTCGACAGGTCTTGATGAACTCACTTGCTTCGTTGATTTGAATGGTGATCTGGTCTGTTTGCCTTTGACACACGCATCACATACCTTATTATCACTGAACTTCAGTCTTGGTAAGCCACAAACTTGGTCCCTGGAGACAAGTTTATTTAGCAAAGAGGAACACACATGACCAATCTTCTATGCCATAAGTTAGCATTTTCACTTTGGGCACTGAGACAACTTATATCATCTCCTTGAGCAATATCCATGTCAGCCACGTACATGTTCTTTCACCTTCTGGCTATTAAAATCACCTCATTTATTGAAAATTTAGTAATAATGCACTTTTCTGATATATATCTAACCTCATTGCCTTTATCACATATTTGAGACACACTGAGAAGACTATATTTCAGCTCACTCATATAGTACACATTCTCAATAGAGTGTTTAACTGATTTTCCAATTCTTCCAACACCAAGAATATACCCCTTCTTTCCATTTCCAAAAGAGACACCTCCACCTTGAAGTGCCTTGAGTGAGAGGAAGTTTTCAGTCTTTCTATTCATATGCTTGAGCATCCACTTTCTATGAACTAGCACTGACTGCTACCTCCTCCACTCCCCTGCAACAAAAATTACGTTAGACGTAGGAACCCATTTCAATCTGAGTTCCAAGTAAGGAGATAGAGGCATAATCAGAGAACTTCTTGTCCAATGAGGCAAAATAGTCTTTCTTATGTTATAAGGTATAGGAATGGAAGCAGGTCCCTTGTTCTGAGTGACTTTCTGTCTAAAGTAGACTAAAAGTTTTTCTTGAGAGCTTTTCCAAGCTGGACTATCCTTCTTCAGAATACCATTGCGACAATAATGAAAGCATAACAAATTGTCAGACACAGACACATACTTACTATGAGAATTATAAGGAGGACTGATGTTTAAGCTTCCTAAACTCTTCTCGTTACTGTGACCGTGACTGGTAATGTTGGAGAGTAGTTTTGAGGAGTTAGTCTATATTAGAGATTTTTTTCAGTTCTTCTCTAAGGCCGACCAGGTCCCTTTCTATCTGATCATTTTTGTTCAAGGCTAAAGCAAGTCTGGTTTTAGCAGTATTCAAGCTAGTTTCTAGCTTAATTTTCATGCTGCTAGCCTTTCCCTTGCCTCTGCCACATTTCTCACTCACCGTTTTTAGTTTTTCTTTGAGTTCTAGATTTTCAGTCTCCAAAACTGTCAATTGTTCCTCCACAATAAACATATAATCAACCAAGGCTAAATATTCTTCATGAATAATATCTAGGTTGTTGTTCTTCGAGTCTTTTTCAATTGTTAACTCAGTAATAAATTCAATCAACACAGTAGCAAGATTCCTCATCTTTCTAACAAAGTAAACATTCAAGTTTTGTTTAAGGTCAGAAAGGGTTACCTCTTCCTCAACTTCTTCATTGTCAAATTTTGCCATGAAGGCAAACATGGTATCAAACACATCTTCGTCGTCTTTAATAGCAAGCATGGATGCATCTTTAGGACGTTTTGACTCTTCTGATTCAGTTGAGGAATCACCCCAGACAGCAAGAGCTTTCTTCATAACATAGTCAGTTGCACCTTTTCTCTCTTTCTTATCAGGGATCGGGTCCCTTCTCTTGTCTTTATATCTTCCAGGCCTTGGGTAGTATCTGTGTTCAACCTTGTGCATGGGACAGTCTTTGATGAAGTGCCCTCGCTTTCCACACATGTGACACACGTCGTTTGCATTTATAGCCCTGCTAGAGTTCCCTCCTTTTCAAAAACCTCTATGTTTCCTGACTATTTTTTAAAATCTCCTAATGAGGTAGGCCATGTCCTCCTCTTCATTAGAGGTATCACTTGATGCCAACTTAAGAGCTAGAGACTTGTCTTTATTTACCTCATTCTTTACCGCTTATTGATTTTTGTTCATTTCATGTATTCGAAGGTTTTCAATCAGAGCATCCATCGTCAGCACCTTCAGGTCCTTGGCTTCAGTAATAACATCTACCTTGCTTGCCCAATACTTAGGAAGAATTCAAAGAATCTTCCTAACATTTTTACTTGGGTGAACAGGTTCTCCCAAACAATGTGGCTCATTAGTGATGGAGGAGAATCTAGTATACATGTCATGGATTGTTTCTCTCTCTTTCATTGTGAATTTCTCATACTGGGTAGTCAACATATCTACCTTTGACTCCTTCACTTGCTCCGTACCCTCATGAGCAGTCTTGAGGCAGTCCCAAATTTCTTTTGCTGATTCACAGGTAGAAATGCGATTGTAATCTTCCGCACCTACACCACACACCAACAATTTCTTTGCTTTGTATTTTTTTCAATATTCTTCCTATCAGCCTGATTGTACTACTGTCGAGTCTTGGGAATGACTCTAGTAATTTTTCCTTCCTTCACTTCTGATGTAGGAACAAAAGGACCATCCAACACTATGTCCCACAAATCATTATCTTCTGCCATTAGAAAGTCATGCATCTTTGTAATCCACCAGCTGTAGAACTGGCCATTGAAACGAAGTGGCCTGGTAGATAATTGTCCTTCTTCCAAGTTCAGTGGAGCAACCATTCTTCCACAGGATTCTCTCTTGGTGTTAACCAGCTAGAGAGCCCCCGTTCTGATACCAAATGTTAGAATGTAAGCCTCCGCTATCACGCAATGTACCAGGTCCCTTGACACAATAAGAACATGATTATACGTTAAAGCAGTATAGTAAACAACACAAACAATTTACGTGGAAACCCCCTTGCTCAAGGGCGGTGGAAACCACGACCTGTACTCACAGGATTTCTACCCAATTCCATTTAAATCTAAAAGGAGCGATGATTCAGATTACAAACTCTTGCAACCTAGGAATTTAACTCTAAATCCCTTCCCCCTCAATGTAGCAACTCTACTACAAAGAAAGAACTAAGCAATAACTCTATTGCACACTAAAATACCCAACTCTAGATGATTTAGACTTCAACTAAGTAAAAACTCTATTTCCCACTAAACCACTTAACTCTAAATGATTTATACTTCAACTAAGAAACAACTTTGTTGCCCACTAAACCAATCAACTCTAGCTGACTTAGACTTTTTTTACTCAAATGAACAAAGATCTAATTCCTTTATAACACAAAATAGATTTACAATGATAAGAACTAACGTATAAACCTTAAGACAACTAAGACTCAAATAGCTTTATTATGTCCCTTCTGTTCTTGAGGAAGACACTTCTCAAAATGATGATTTTTGCTTGAGGTCTTGAATATTTCAGGAATGCAAAAATTAAGGTTGTGTCTATTGACGAAAACCTTATAAAATGATAAACACAACCTTAAAGGACATCCTATTGTCGAAGGACTCTGCCACACTAGTTGGGAGCCACGCACCAACTCCTGCACGCCTATAGGTGACAGAGATTGTAGTGTTCTTTTTCCAGTTATCCCTTTCTCACATATTACCACCAAGGTATCAGGTCCCCTATAAGATCCCTTTGTTTGTTAAATAATCAAAACTCAAAATAACAAGTTTTTTTGGAAGCTATTTATTCCCTTTCCTTTTTCTTTTGGGTGCTCTTTTTTGAGGAGATGAGTATTAGAATGCCGAAATTTGATACTTATGATATGTTTCTTGTGACTAGTTGTCAGAATGGATAAATGTGATTTAGAGATGGTGGATGCCAAAAAGAATATCCCTGCTAGTGATGTCCTAGTGTCTAATGAGTCACCGGTCAAGTACGAAAATGATGTTAAGATAGAAGGCTTGATTGGCATATGAAATGATGAGGACAAGACAAATGATCAGAGTGATTCAAAGGGAGAGGACTTGAAGAATGCTAGAAGTGAGACAGAGGACTAGATCAACTCTAAGAGTCAGCCAGAGGCACACGGCAATGAAGTTGGTGAGGACAAAAACAGTTTGCAAGGCCCAAAAAGTCCTAAAAATGTTGAAAATTGAGAAGGGGAACTTGAACAAAATGTGCTGCTGTAGAACAAAACACCTACTATTGATGCTGGAACGGATGATATGGTAAGTGGCTATTTGAAGGTGATTGATGATGAAGTAGAGAAGATTGATGAAGGAGAACTGAATGTTCATCAGAATGAGAAAATGATCTATGAGGTCAATCAGAATGGTAATAATATAATGGTTGATAGACAAGAGGACCATCAAATGAAAACAAATGCTACAACTGTTACCACTGATGGTGCTAGATTGGATGAGTTTCCAAAAGTGAAAATCAAATTTACTGATTTTTTGGCATTTTTCCAATAAAAGAATCAGTAAATTTGATTTTCACTTTTGCAAACTCATCCAATCTAGCACCATTAGTGGTAACAGTTGTAGCATTTGTTTTCATTTGATGGTCCTCTTGTCTATCAACCATTATATCATTACCATTCTGATTGACCTTATAGATCATTTTCTCACTCTGATGAACTTCATTCAATTCTCCTTCATTAATCTTTTGTACTTCATCATCAATCACCTTCAAATAGACACTTACCATATCATCCGTTCCATCATCAATAGTAGGTGTTTTGTTCCTTAGCAGCACATTTCGTTCAAGTTCCCCTTCTCCATTTACAACATTTTTAGCACTCTTTGGGCCTTGTGAACTATATTTGTGTTCACCGACTACATTGTCGTCTGCCTCTAGCAAACTCTTAGTGTTGCGTTGGTCCTCTGTCTCACTTCTAGTATTCTTCAAGTCCTCTCCCTTTGAATCACTTTGATTATTTGTCTTGTCCTCAGCATTGCTTATGCCAATCAAGCCTTCTGTCTTAACACCATTTTCGTACTTGACCGGTGACTCATTGGACACTAGGACATCACTAGCAGGGACATTCTTTTCGGCATCCACCATCTGTACATCATCCTTATCCATTCTGACAACTAGTCACAGGCAACATATCATATGTATCAAACTTTGGCATTCTAATACTCATCTCATCAAGAAAGAGCATCCAAAAGAATAAGTAAAAGGGAAGAAATAACTTTCAAAAAAAATTATATGCATCACTCATTCCACTAGTTATATGATTCTCTACAAATTTCATAACTTTATTTCAAATTCCATTTTTTACAAGAAAAGAAACTTTATATCTAATTTCATTTTATAACTTCATTTCAAAATTCATGAATAACTTAATGTTTTTTCTTCCTTTGCCAGTGAAATCAGTGGATTCAGTGGCAAAGTAAGACTCCAAAAAACAAACACGATTGGCTATAAAATTCAAGTTCTTTTCACTTTTTTCACTCCAAATCACTCACAAAAACTGAAAAACAACTCCAATTTATATTCACAACCAAACACAACTCCAATTTTCAATCATCATTATTCACTATCAAAACGTGAACAACGATGATTGAAAATCGGAGTTGTGAATATAAATTGGAGTTATTTGTTTTTGAGTTTTTGCGAGTGATTTTGAGTGAAAATAGTTCTTTTTTTTAAAATACTCTCAATTTTCATGGACAAACTCCCTTGTATGTAAAATCTATTAGCAAAAGCATGTATTCCTCCACACAAACACACACAACAAAACCCTAACCCTAGTTTCATCAAAACAAAATTGAGGATACAAAAACAAACAGAAAAAAAACTTGTTTTTCATCCCCGTATGTTAACTCTAAACAGAATGAAAGCTAAAAAAAAGGTCCTCCCACCGACCAATTCACCGGAAAAAAACATCAAAACTTCATCCGCATCTCAAATGTGTTTAGTTTTTTCATTTTTATCAAAAAAAGAGCAACGTTCAACAGATAAACAAGTAATGCCGATGAGTAAAAAAACTTACAGGAATTCATCAAATTCAGCAACAGGTAGGAATCTGCAATCGAATTCGGAGGTTGATGAAGCAAAGTAGCTTAAAAAAGAAGGAAATGATCGTGAGCTTAACCCTCCAATGGTGGCTTTTGCTTCTTCAAATATTTTTTGGCACTAAGTAACTGAAGAGTGTGAGTAGGATATGAGTTAATTCCTTTGTCTTTATGTGAGACTTTTTGAGAAAATAACTAAAATGAAACTTAATTTAATAGTAATGCTTTGTTTTGGTCTTATATTTTAGGAATAATTTCAATTGTATATAATAAATTAGTAATTAGTTAATAATAAATATAGTTATATAATTATAAAAAACTATTCAACATATACATTGATTATATGCTATAGTTTCCTAAAAGTCATATAAAGTATATACTGACTATATAATATAGCGTAACTATATATGAACTATGCACAGACTATACATTACGATACACTCAAAAATCTAAATATAGTTTAACTATGTATGAAGTATACATTGACTATTCAATCTCGATCAACTTGAATTCACCTCTAAATAGTCTTAAATTTTAGATATGAAATCCTCTCGATGTTTCGATTCTTTTGATATATAATTCACTCGAAATGGTTCATGTTTGCAGTACGTCAAATTTTAAAGAAAAGGAAAAAACAACTAAGAAGACTCATGAAAAGAAGAAAGAGTAGGAGGGGGGAGAAATAAGGAAAAAAAGTTATTAATGGCGAAACTGGAAGGAAGAAGAACAAGAATAGAAGGTTTGGCCAATTTTAGTAATTTTGAAATTTTAGCAAGATAAGGTACAAGTACCCCTTAGACTATGACCGAAATCTCATAGACACGCCTTAACTAAACTAAGGTCCTATTACCCCCACCCCCACCCCCCAAACCCATTTTTTGGTAATTTTATACACCTTTTTAGCTTATGTGGCATCAAACATCTCCAACGCGCCTCAACTACGTGGAGTCATGGAGTATGCCACGTAAGCCAAAAGGTGTATCAAATTACAAAAAAATGAGTTTAGGGGAGGGGGGATTAATAGGACCTTAGTTTAGTTAAGGTGTCTCTGGGATTTCGGTCATAGTGTAGGAGCTACTTGTGCCTTTTCTCAAATTTTAGCTAAAATTTTGGTAACATAAATAGCCGAATGGTCATTTCTTATCACTTTTTCTATATTTTACTTGATTGAAATGGTTCTAAATAATAAAAGGTGTTCATTTCTGTCGTTTGCCCTAAACCTAACATATTTATAAAATAAAAAGGGAGAAACTATCTAATTACACAACATTCCTACCATATTTATTAATTGTCTCTATAGTTTGAAATTATTATATTTTTTCTCACTAATAAATAATTTCATATCAGATTTTAAGTAGATACACCTAGATACATATTTTTGCTACCTGATATACTGAAATATAAAGAGAGACAAGCAAGAACATTAAGGAGGAGAGAAAGATTTGTCTATATATCTCAAATACATGTGAATCACACTAGATACATATATTTGATGTGATTCCCATGCAATCGGGATACCGATACGTGAGCGAGATAGAGAATGGCTAGTGATATGTGAGGGAGGTGAGCGAGAGTCGTCTATGTATACTAGATACATGCTAATCCACTTGGATACATTTTATCTAGAACAAATTACACCTAAATTTGATCTCATGTATCACGATATATATCTTTTATAGACGTATCTTGTCGCACCAAAATTTAGTAAGATTCATAATATTGCAAACTAACATGCATCTAAGTATTAATTTCAAAACTAGTAGAATTTTTGTAAGTTATCCAATGAAAAATGTGTTAAATTTAACTGTGGATCCCACGTGGCTAACAAAATCGATCATTGTTATCTTCTTTATTAGTTCCAAAGAAAGAACTTCTTGAAATATAACATCATTGTCTCTACTTTCTCTAAAAAAAATTATTGTTTTCTCTTGCTTAAAACATAAATCGGTGGAATAATATTTTGGAAAAGATAACATAGTAAATTTTGTTGGAGAAAGTAGAAAAAATGGTGTTAGATTTTATGGTGTTCTTTCTTTTGAGCTAACAAACAAGACAACAATGGTGAACTTTGTTAGCCACAAAAGGTTCATAGTTAAATTTAACTTTTTTTTTTATAAATCTGTTAGATTTAGGGTAAATGACCAAAATGAACACCTTTTGTTATACATTAAGGATCATTTTAATTGAGTAAAATATATTAAGGACCACAACGAACATTTTTTGTTACTCATTAAGAACTATTTCAATCAAGTAAAATGTATTAAGGACCAAGATTAAACATTACCCATACATTAAAGACCATTTTGATCATTTTCTTGATTTCTTTATCCCAATTTATGTGAGATTTTTTCCATTCTTAGATTTAAATGTAAGTGTGTGTGTGTGTGTGTATATATATGTATATATATGTATATATATGTGTATATATATATATATATATATATATATATATATATATATGTATATATATAAATTTTCATGTCTAAATTCAAAATCACATTAATTGCATAAATTAATTAGGTGAATGAAGAAAAAAATTCTTGAAATTGTCCATCATTCATTCAATAATAGAAGATTAGACCTTCATTTTACTTTAGCATTTATCATCCTAGATTCTATATAATATATACTATGTTCTAGTTCTAATGTTTTTTTTTTCTTTTTGTGGATAATTAGATGAAGAATGTATTGTCAACTTCAATTGTTGAAAAGTCGAATTTGTCCAATTGTGGCACAATTTTTTGTATTAATTGGACCACCAACATGAACTATTTGACTAATTTTGAGTTTCGTCTCTCTCATTAGCAAGCCGAATACTAAATTTTACAACTTTATTTTGCAAATGAATATAAATTGTGTCAAGTATGATTTACTCCCTCTCTATTTTATTTTGTTTGTTCTGTTTGACTTAATACGGAGTTTAAGAAAGTAAAAAATGTTCTTTAATTTTATGGTTTTGAACATGATATGTAAAAAATTAAAATTAAAAAATTACAAAAAAATAATTAAAAAAATATTCTTTTCGAAACGGGCTAAAAATAATAGTAAGACAAAAACAATTGTTGGTTAATTCACTAATTTTGCTTCATTTCTCGGACTAATCAGTTGGCATAACTTTTGTAATCATTTGATATCATGTATAATTTGTTACTTTGGTGACAAACAAAGCTAGAAATGAACTTTTTTGTCAAAAGTTTAGAGATTACTCTTGTATGGTGTTAATAAATAGTTGGTAGAAAAAAGGTTCGAATATGTCATCGAATTTTGAGAAAACATTCATTTATGTCATCTATTAAAAGTTTGGTTCATTTATGTCAATTCTGTTAAAGAAAAGGCTCATCCATGTCATTATTTGTTAACTAAAATGATATAGATGAGTCAAACTCTTAAAGGATAACATAGAATGGGTCTTTTCTCAAAGTTTGATGGAATATTTGATTCTGTTTCCTTTTTAAAATTATTTAATTTAATGACGTGACCGAATGATAATTGACCACGTGTAGAAATGGTTTTGCAAAATTGAAACTATTTTCCATTAACAAATAATGACATGTATGATCCTTTTCTCAAACAGAAAATGGCATAGATGAGCCAAACTTTTAGCATATGGTATAGTTACCTTTTATCAAAGTTTGATGACATATTTGACTTTTTTTCCTTATTTGATACTCCTGTTGTCCTATTTACTTGTCCATTTTTTACTTGACATACCTATTAAGAAAATAATAATTGACATAGTGAGTTTACCATTTTACCCCTATTAATTGATAGCATTTCAAATTACTTTACTCATTAAAAGAGGTTCTACTTTTTAAAAAACAATAACTCTCTAAATAAATTGAGGGTATAATATTTAAAAAATAATGTCTTTTTTTTTTATTTGTCAAAAATAATCAGTTAAAAGGGACAAATAAAAATGACAGAGGAGTAATAAAAGATACTCACTTTGTCCCTAATTACTTGTCCACTTTTGAATTGACACACCTATTAAGAAATCAATAATTGGCATAGTTAGTTTACCATTTTACCCCTATTAATTATGAAGTGGATGAATTAAAAACTTAATATTATCAAGAAGTTCTACATTTTCCAAAGTAATTAATTGAGGTATAATAGGTGAAATTTTTTTTTGTCCTTTGTTGATTTGTCAAAATGGACAAGTAATTAGAGACAACTATAAAAGAAAATATGGACAAGTAATTAGGGACATATGGAGTAGTTATCACATTAATTGCATAACTTAATTAAATGAATGGAGGAATGAAACAAACTTTGAAATTGCCAAATACTCAATAATAGAAGGCTATATTCTGATTTTAATATTTGTTTTTTCATCTTTTAGTTTATATTTTACATAGCTGCTCTAGTTGAAATGATGTTGTAGAATGAAATTATATAAAAAGTTTATTTTCTTGTAAAAAGTTGAATTTGAAATAAGGGTATCAAATTTGTAGAGAATCATATAACTAGTGGAATGCGTGATGCATGTCAATTTTGTTAGAATGTAAGCCTCCACTATCAGTCAATGGACCAGGTCCCTTGACACAATAAGAATAGGATTATACGTGAAAGCAATAAAGTAAACAACACAAGCAGTTTACGTGGAAATCCCCTTGCTCAAGGGTGGTGAAAACCACGACCTGTACTAACAGTATTTCAATCCAACTCCATTCAACTCTAAAAGGAGCGATGATTCAGATTCAAAACTCTTGCAACCTAGGAATTTAACTTTAAATCCTTTCTCCCTCAATGTAGCAACTCTACTACAAAGAAAGAACTAAGCAATAACTTTATTGCCCACTAAACCACCCATTCTAGATGATTTAGACTTCAACTAAGCAACAATTTTGTTGCCCACTAAACCACCTAACTCTAGATGATTTAGACTTCAACTAAGCAACAACTCTGTTCCCCACTAAACCAATCAACTTTGAATGACTTACATGATTTTTACTCAGACGAACAAAGATCTAATTCCTTTATAACACAAGAATAGATTTACAATGATAAGCACTGAAGTATAAACCCTAAGACAACTAAGACTCAAATAGCTCTATCAGGTCCCTGCTGTTCTTGAGGAAGATACTTGTTGAAAGGATGGTTTTTTCTTGAGTTCTTGAATATTTCAGGAATGCAAAAACCAAGGTTGTGTCTATTGAGAGAAACCTTATAAAATGGTAAATGCAACTTTATAGGCCATGCTATTGGCCAAGGACTCTACCACATTGTTTGGGAGCCGCGCACCAACTCCTGCATGCCTACATGTGATAGAGACTGTAGTGTACTTTTTCAGCTGTCCCTTTCTCGCATATTACCACCAAGGGATCAGGTCCACCTATAAGATCCCTTTATTTTTCAAATAATCAAAACTCAAAATAATATTTTCCCCCTTTTTGATGATGACAAACACTAACAAACAATCATCTCCCTATCAGCAATACCAATAATCTTCTCCCTAATATCAATACTATCAATACTTCTTTCCCTTGTGAACTAGCCAAATCTTCTAGCTTATATGCAACAAAGACAAATCTTTTATCCTATATGCAGCCAAATAATTTCTCCCTTTTGGCATCATAAAAAAGAATGATAGTAAACCAGGATTAAGAATAAGGCTGCAAGTGTAGATCATAGCCTATTGGCAACACAACATAACAGAAAAGCAGAGAAAGAAAAATGATCGACACAAAACGAGGATCCATTTCATTGCACAAAGGAAAGCATTCAATACATTAGATTTAAACATCTAAGAGAACCCCAGGACACTTCCCACAGAAGAACAAAAGGAGGAAATAAAAGAAAGGACTAGGAGAATTGAGGCTTTTGTGGGAGGAATTGGATGACAAGAGTAAGTCAATAATTGGCAGCATCATGAGCTTTGATATGCTTTTCTTGAAGATCAGTTTTCTAGGCCAAAAGGGTTGCATTCTTCACCCTCAATGTAGTGACTTCTGCTGAACCAGGTCCCTCTGTTTGTTCTTTTGCCAACCGAGCCCTTGGCAAGGCTATCTCAGCATCATTTTTACTTACCAGCACAGTCATCTCCTCCAGTTCATTCTTAATTAGTTGACTTTGCTCAATCACTAATAGCGACTTCTTGCTCAGTTGCCTTGTTCTGCCTTCCATGCATTCTGATACGCTCAAATTACACCTCTTTTCAGAAGCATAAGCGATCGTTATCAAGTAAAGAACCCAACTTGTAGGTTGGGATCGATCCCACGAGGAAAATGGTTTAGACTTTACTTTTAACCGACAATTATATTCGATTAGTCAAATTATTTCCAGAAACAAGTAATAAAAAGGGGGGTTGTGCTTGTGTAAAACAAATAGTAATACGAAATATTGTAATCAATAATTAAACTCAACTTTGGTTGTTATCAAGATAAAAGAAATAACTAGGGTATACGTGTTCCCCATAATCTCATAACGCAGTAATTCTAGTAATAGCAATCCTCTTCTAGTGTACTACATGCAAAGTGATAAGTTAGGTATCTTTAAATCCTTGGTCCGGCATCTAGAGAATTTCACCCCGCACCTTGGTCCGGCTACGTGTGTATAATTTACTAACCCTTACCTTTACCTCATATTAGACATCATAATCGATGTTTGGCTTAGTTATTACTTCGCACCAATCGACACTAGCCTATTAGATAGTATCACACTAAATCTATGTTGATAATTCTTTTCTTGTTAATTACCTCATTGGTCCGGCAAGTAGTAACAAGGCGAGTTCTAACGTTGGCCACCGTTAAAAAGACTTCTAAACGAAAGAATTATCAATGCATGCAAAATACTAGTCAAGAATTGCTTATTTACTATTCATACTTTGTTAATTGATCATGGTTCCCACAACCCTAGTTGTGGATTTAGTTACTCATATTAGCAAGAACACAATTCATAATTGTAGATGGAGAAATCATGAACTTACGTAAAGAGAATAATAAACCCAGAGAATTAACTTGAATTGCAAAGCCAAAATCTTCAAAACGAACTTGGGACATCAATAATTGCTAGGGTTGCAAATTAATCTCCAAAGTTCCAAAGTAAAAAATAGAATAATAGTGTCTAACCCCCAAAAACGAGGTTTACATGTCCTATTTATAGAAAACAAATCCTAACTAAAAAAGGAAACAAATTAAGGAAAGTTTTGTTCAGGTACGCGTCTTCGATCCACGAGACTGACTTACGGACCGTCGATTGATCTACGGTCCGTAAGTCCCTTCCGTCACTCGGGACTTAGAAAATATTTCGGCATCCAAAAATCAGCTTCTCTGAAGCAAACGACGGACCAACAGCACGGACCGTAGATCGATCTACGGTCCGTCAATCCCTTCCGTAGCTCCATACTTAGAATCTTCAAAAATCAGGTACTGGAACCCTCACAGTCTCATCCTACGGATCAACAGTACGGTCCGTAGATCCATCTACGGACCGTAAATGGGCACCGTTGTTCCACACTTGGTCAGATTTCCCTGATTTGTCCTCAACACATTCCTGCTGGTCTACGGTCATCACCTACGGACCGTGAATGGAACTACGGTCCGTAGATGACCTCCGTGGATGCCTTTTTCTGCATTTCCTTCAGCTGTCTCTAAACTTCCGCGCCTGAACACCTTTCCTGCAAAACATGATAGAATACATAAAAACCAATATAAAAAGGCCCTAGACACACACAACTTGTAAGTGAAATGTATTAGAAATACCGTAAACTCACGGTATATCAACACCCTCAACTTAAATTCGTTGTTTGTCCTCAAGCGACGCACTAGAACTCTAAACGACACTTGTATAGAAGCAAGAATTTCTAACTCAAGCAATCACATGGCTCTCAACCTCCTCATTGTTCGGGTGCACATTCGTTCTTTTAGACTCGATAAGCCAACTCATGTGGATCCCATCATGACACAGACCAACCAACTAACACACAACAGACACCTTCTCACTGTCACCCAGATACCAACTTTCCAACAATGGAACTAGTGCCCTTACTTCAAACGAAATCCTCTTTTAGTAAAAAATTCGATTTCATTCATGGTACAAGGATTTATTCAACACTCACGCTCAGAAGTAATTTCAAATACAGTTTGTGCTTACTGCCATAAGCTTGCCCTTATTTTCACTGCTCAGACTTTTCAAACTAGACTCCAGGATCACTATAGGACTTTATTGGCTTGTAACGTAGGCTCAGGGTCAGGTGTGGTACATTTGGGTACTGTTTAGTGACTTTCTGCCCTCCTTGTCATTACACTAGGCTTTTAACCTCTTTTGCCCTACTTTTGTCATATTATTGCTTTACCGCTTTCCTTTGATTTTCTTCAATCACGGAAGTGACTTTAAACTTTAAGCTCAATTCCTTTTTAATTGCTCCTTTCTCTTTGAATAATTCACATCTTTTCCTTACGTTTCCCCCAAATTTATTTATTTATTTTTATTTTTATTTTTTTATTTTTATTTTTATTTTTCACTCTTTTCATCCCCATTTTTCTTTCAGTTTCCTCTTCATAGCCACCCTCAACTTATGGATTTTCCGTTAGTTGAGGTTCACAATACCCGATGTCAAGTCAGGGCCAAGATTGAAGTTACTTTTTACATTAGCCACCCTCAACTTAGGCTTTTGGCCTAAGTCAAAGTGCACATGTCCAAGGAGGGACCGGGGCCAACATAGTAGATTATGGGAAGGTGAGTTCGGGGTTTTAGAAAGAAATGTTTATTTTTAGGCTCAAAGTGGGATCAAAGGGAACAGTTATTTCATTTGGTTGAATCCTTCTAGGCAATTTATGGTTTTTTCAGAACAACGGCCTATGATCACTTCCTATCCTCTAGATTGAATTGTCTTAGCAGGACTAACCGGGCAAGTTCTAGTTTTGCACAAAACTGTTTGAACAGTCAATGATTCTCACCCACTCTTGGCACAAGTTTCATTATCAGATTATCAGACTACCCAGTTCAAGTTTCAGGTTTATCATGCAATCAAGTCGATTGTTACTATGTCATATCAGAGCCAACACAATCAACAATCGTAGTCTACTTCTAGCATACAACCCAGAATCTGACGGGTATCATTTTTTCTAAGCCATCATGCTTCGTTCTGTATCATGCTTCTACACACACAATCCTAAGACATGCCGGTTCAACAAAAATTAAACAGTCCTTGGGGTAAAAGAACACAGGCAAGAAAACCCCAAGAGAGGATACATGAGTTGGGTTACTCAGGCTTTACCCTATCACTCACGATCCATTTACCCCACCCCCAACAAAATAGATGCAATTGCCACAATGCATACATAGACAGTAAAAGTGAATGGATTTGAGTGAAGCAAACCTGTGGCGCAAAGCGCCGGCGAATCATCAACAAGCAGGGGGATCCGGTTTCCCGGAGCCCTCTGGAACATCAGTGGGGGCACCCTCAGTAGTGCCCACCTCACATCCTAGCATCCTCAGTAGTGCGCTATCAACGCTCCGCACCATCAGTGGTGCACCGACGCCTCCCAAATAGGCTGATCCTCTGCAACGGAGCAGAGCTCGATGCCCCTGCAGCTCTCTCACGCACCCTCTGCTGGCGCAACTCTTCATCTGCAATCGAGGCCCTCCTAGCCTCCTTCTCCTGCCGCGCTGTCTTTTCTGAGCTTTCTCTTCCTCCGTGCGATGAGACGGTGCCGCTTGCCCTTGGCATGTGTCGGTGCAGGCCCCTCCTCGGCGATGCCACTGAATAGAGCATCTAGCACTGTATCATCAGCCAGTGCAGTAGGAGCCGCCGGAGTCTCAACTGAAGGTGCAGCAAGAATGGCATCCACATCAGTCCGGAGGCTGGCTATGTCAGCCTGCAAAGCAGATAAGTCTGTGGCCGGAACTGATCGCTCGAGGACTCGCAACTCAAAGGCGTCAAGCCGCTTATTAACCGCCAGGACCTTACGGTCCATCATCCCCTCCATCCTGCGCTCCAATCTAGCCTCGGACTCGGCAATTGACTTTTGCATCCAAGGCTGGATGTGATGCAGCAGTGTGGCCATCTGCGCCTCTAACTTTTGTACTCTGGCCATCGGGACAACCGTCGCTCCTAACGGTGGTGTAGACCGGGAAGAACTAGGGGCAACACTAGCTGCCTGAGAAGAGGAGCCTGGGACAGTGTCGGTGTGGTCTGGGATAATAGGGTCACCGCCCTGTGCCTGCCCCACAGTGTCTGCAAGATCGGAGCTCAAGGGGGGTACCTCAATCTGGGGCTCTCTGCGAGGTGCTGCCACATTCGCGTCATCCCGAATAAGGCCGATGTCCAATGCCCCTGTAGGGTGGACTAGCCTGTCACAATGCCAGATCGGCACTCCAGAGTCCCTGCACAAGTGAAATATCAGACAGGGGAAAGGGTAAGTAGTGGAGGTCCTGAAAGCTCTCTCGTGGATCTCTGCCAGCAGCATTCGGGCAAAGTCGATCTCTACTCCCGCCACCAATGCAGCAACCATCACCGCTCTGTCCCAAGTGACCTGATTGTCAGCTTTTGTGGGCGACACTCTGTTGCGTACCAATAGCCAGAAGAATTTTGCGGCGAAGTTCAATGTGGCCTTCCGGATGCCCAACCGTGGAGCAGCGACCCATTCTGCACGCTCGCCATCTGCAGCAATGTACCTGGCCAGCCATAGTATCACAGCCTCTCGCTGCTCAGTATTCCTCTGGAAAGTGCCACTCCGCACGATGTCCCAGCGGTAATCAAATTCCGACGTGTTAGGAGACCAAGAGTGGCCCGTGGTAGGACCATAGAGAAACCGGCTAATGGTGGCGGGTGATATATCTACCGGACACCCTCGAACCAAGGTGGAAGTGAGCGGGGCCTGCGCTAGTGGCTTTGACCGCTTGGAAATGGACCCGCGGAGAGTGGCAGCATAGGAAGCATAGAACTCCCGGACAATCTCCTCGCTATACGTCCCTGGGTCTCGAGCCATCCAGTCACACTTGTGAAGTTTGAAAAGCCGGTGAATATCTGGCACAGTATGCAAGCTCCCCGTGAGGACTCTGCGCTCCTCTTGTATTAATCGGGCCATTTTCTGTTTGTCATTCACCATCTTTGCATCCCGATAGATCTGCCATTGACCCTCGACACACCACCTATTCAGCTCCCCTGCTACCGGAGCGGGTTCATCATTCCTTGGTGCAGGAATGGCCTCTGAACTAGTTGCCTCATCAGACGAGGCTGCTTGGTCATTTCTCCAGACCCTGTGGACGATTTGGCGTTGGACCTGTAGCATGGACAGACTCTGATTGTGATGAGTGGGAGCCTGATGCATGGTAGACTCGGAGCCGGACATAGGACCCTCTGAACTGGAAGCAGCCCCAGTTGGTGACCCGATCAGTGTGTGCTCCTCATCAGACTGGGAGACAGTGACTACGTCGGGGATCACCTTCCGGGGGGTGCTCCTGGGTGCTGCGCGAGAGGCCCTAGGGTTTAGAGGCACATATGCGGGGTCAGAGTCGTTCTCGGTGTCCTCATCAATTAACCGGAAGCTAGGGGCAACCGATTTGGACTTGCCCCGTTTCGAGTAGGTGACCATCTTCTTGGGTGCCATCGTACCTGCAGGAACGTCATTAGTGCCAAAACTAACCATATGCAGCAAAAGAACTCATGTAGAGTTGGTAACGACCCAAACTATGTCCAAAAAAAATATTTTGACAGATGCTACAGAAGTCATCCACGGAGGAGATCTACGGTCCGTAGACTGATCTACGGTCCGTGGATCTCTTCCGTGGATCAGGGTGCCTGAAATATAGGTCGCAGATGAAAACCACGGAAGTGCAGAACGGTCCGTAGATGGATCTACGGACCGTAGTCCACATCCGTGGTTTTACACTTGGTGAAAATTTGCAGGTGCATCAAATGACGAACCCCATCTACGGTCCGTAGATGGATCTACGGTCCGTAGACGGGGTATCGTGGAAGCAATCAGTGCCAGGTATCATACATTTTTGGCATTTGGTTTCAACATTAACACAACCTAGTTATGCATATACACCATTGAAACATGCTAGTTCGTCATTCTTAAGATTCCTACCGATTATTATACCCAACAATTTAGACTAGATGTGGAACCCTAAGTCGAAACTAGCATATAGTATTTATGAATACATAAGTTCACATCACAATTAAAGCTACACAATCACTATCTATCATTCCAAGGGCATTGTACTACTCAATTTATCATGCAATATCATCTAACAATTACCCAAGGTTAAGACCCACTCCCGACCCTCTATATTCAATCTATGAATTGAAATTCAAAGTGAAGAGAAAGTCTATTACCTTACAAGCAACAAGGAGTGGGGTGATTGCGTGATGGTACTATGATTTAGCAAGACCAAGGATTCACCTTTTCGTCACTGACCAAACACCGGACTCTTTTTATCAGATTATGGAGTGGGTTGATTATGGTATGGAAAGGGTTTAGGGAATATATGGAAGGGAGGATATTATGTGGTGGTTATGGAGTGATTTGGGGAGTTTAAAGAGTGGGAAAACGGTTGTGGGAGCAATGGAGGGAAGGGGAATGATTTGAAACAATGGGTGTTTTAAGTAATGGGGGTCCGGGTCGGGTCAGTCAACTGTAAGGTGTGGACTCACGAGACCCCGTCTACGGTCCGTGAGTCTATCTACGGTCCGTAGATCATGACCGTAGATCTCAATTATACTAAGACAATGTTAGGGACTTACCTGGGATCTACGGATACCATTGACGGTCCGTGGATCAAACGACGGACCGTCGATGGGGTCCGTAGACCTCTGCACCAGACCATTTTCTGCAGATTTCTTGCATTTGTACCTGCACATGAAGCAACCAATCGGCTATTTTTTTACATTTTCTGGACACTTTTTAGACACGGACCCTATATTACTTCTAGCCAACACTAAGAACTAAAATACTGAAACCCCTACCTACATTGATACAAAAAATGCAAGTAATCGAAGAAAGCTAACTACATAATGTAAAACAGAACCCTATTGTTGGCTAGATTTTACATCTTGGGTTGCCTCCCAAGCAGCGCTTGATTTAACGTCGCGGCACGACGCAGGTATCTTGATTATTCAAACTTCATCAAGATTGCAGGCCTCAATCACTTCTTGCACAGTTTCAGCATTTCCCAGATAGATCTTTATCCTTTGCCCGTTCACCACAAACCTTGTTCCATCCTTATTTTCAAGCTCAACCGCTCCATGCGAGAGCACTTTTGTGAGCAAAAATGGCCCAGTCCACTTGGACTTGAGTTTGCCTGGAAACAAGCGCAACCTAGAGTTGAATAGCAGCACATGATCGCCAACCACAAATTCTCGCTTTTCAATTCTTTGATCATGATACCTCTTCATCTTCTCTTTGTATAAGGCTGAACTTTCATACGCTTTTAGGCGAAACTCATCAAGCACGTTCAAGTCGTTCATCCTTTGATTAGATGCAGTGCCCCAATCAAATTTAACTTCTTCATTGCCCACATTGCTTTGTGCTCTAACTCTACTGGTAAATGACAAGATTTCCCATATACAAGTTGGTAAGGCGACATACCTATGGGGGTCTTGTATGCAGTGCGATATGCCCATAGAGCATCATCAAGCCTCCTTGACCAATCAGTTCGATTGGCGTTCACAGTCTTCGCCAATATCTGCTTTATTTCTCTGTTGGACACCTCAACTTGACCGCTAGTCTGTGGATGATAAGGAGTGGCTACATTGTGACGGACACCTACTTCTCAAGTAGTGTTTTGAACAACTTGTTACAAAAGTGAGAGCCTCATCGCTAATAATAGTCCTTGGTGTACCAAATCTAGAGAAGATATTCTTTTTCAAGAATGCGGTGACACTTTTACCTTCGTTGTTGGGGAGTGCTACAGCTTCTACCCATTTCGATACATAATCAACCGCGACCAGAATATACTTCATCCCATATGAACTCACAAATGGCCCCATGAAATCAATGCCCCATACATCAAACAATTCGATCACCAATATGGGATTTATAGGGAGCTCTTGTCTCTTTGAAATTCCTCCATCTCTTTGGCACCGATCATAAGACTTGGCGAAATCATGAGCATCTTGGTGGATGGTAGGCCAGTAGTACCCACACTGCAAAATCTTATGTGCAGTCCGAATTCCACTATGATGCCCACCAACAGGTGATGAATGACATGCTTCAAGTACACTCAGCATTTCAACCTCAGACACACAGCGACGAATAATCCCATCAGCACAACTACGATACAAATAAGGTTCGTCCCAAAAGAATTTCTTCACATCATGCATAAATTTCTTTCTTTGGTGAAAAGACAAATCGGGTGGCACAATGTCGCTTGCCAAATAATTAGCAAAGTCTGCGAACCAAGGAATCAAATCATGAGAAGCAGCCAATACCTGTTCATCTGGAAACGCATCATTAATTTCAGCCCTATCTCCAAGCTTTAGCATGGCCTCTTCCTCTAATCTGGACAAGTGGTCGGCAACTTGATTTTCGGTTCCCTTTCTATCTTTTACCACAAAATCAAACTCTTGCAACAACAATACCCATCTGATCAATCGTGGTTTTGCATCCTTTTTCGCCATCAAATATCTTAATGCAGAATGGTCAGTATGCACGATGACCTTAGTACCAAGCAAGTAGGAACGAAATTTTTCGAATGCAAAAACCACTGCAAGAAGTTCTTGTTCGGTCACTATATAATTCTTCTGGGCCACATTCAGAGCTTTGCTAGCATAGTAAATAGGATGAAAAATTTTCTCACGCCTTTGACCCAATACCACACCAAGCGCCACTCCACTCGCATCACACATTACCTCAAACGGTTGTTCCCAATCTGGTGAAATAATGATAGGTGCTGTAACCAACTTTTCCTTCAACTCTCCAAATGCTCTAAGACAAGCATCATCAAAGCAGAACTTATTCTCCTTCTCGAGCAGTTTGCACAAGGGATGTGCAATTTTTGAGAAATCTTTGATAAATCTCCTATAGAAACCTGCATGCCCCAGAAAACTTCTAACACCTTTTACAGAGATAGGTGGCGGGAGCTTTTCTATTACTTCGACTTTAGCTCTATCAACCTCAATACCTTTCTCTGAAATTCGATGACCCAACACTATACCTTTTTTTACCATGACATGACATTTCTCCCAATTCAGCACCAAGTTGCAGTCTTCACATCTTTTGAGCACCTCGGCCAGATGTTTTAGACAGTGATCAAACGAATCACTTACCACTGAAAGAGACAAGAGCTCCCTATGAATCTCATATTGGTGATCGAATTGTTTGATGTATGGGGCATTGATTTCATAGGGCCATTTGTGAGTTCATATGGGATGAAGTATATTCTGGTCGCGGTTGATTATGTATCGAAGTGGGTAGAAGCTGTAGCACTCCCCAACAACGAAGGTAAAAGTGTCACCGCATTCTTGAAAAAGAATATCTTCTCCAGATTTGGTACACCAAGGACTATTATTAGCGATGGAGGCTCTCACTTTTGTAACAAGTTGTTCAAAACACTACTTGAGAAGTATGGTGTCCGTCACAATGTAGCCACTCCTTATCATCCACAACTAGGGTTGTGGGAACCATGATCAATTAACAAAGTAACTTTATTTTTCTTTTTTTTTATCTCACCTCTTTTACATTTTTTTTATTTCTCTTATTCTTTCATATCTATTTTTCTTTTTATTTTTTTATTTTTTACCACTATCATACAACCCAGAGTCTGACGGGTATCATTTTTCTAAGCCATCATACTTCATTCTGTATCATGCTTCTATACACACACTCCTAAGACATGTCGGTTCAACAAAAAAATTAAACAGTCACTTGGGGGAAAAGAACACAGGCAAGAAAACCCCAAGAGAGGATTCATGAGTTTGGGTTACTCAGACTTTACCCTATCACTCACAATCCATTTACCCCACCCCCCTGTGTGTTGATGATTCGCCGGCGTTTTGCGCGGGTCTTCCTTCTTCTGCACCAGAGATCTTGTAGCAATAGCACTACAATGCTGCAATATATCATCATCTTCAAAACTCACAGACCTTTTCTTTGTCACCATATCTTTCATGAATTTTGCATATCCAGGCATTTGCTCCAAGGCTTCTATCAAAGGGACATTGATAGAAAGCTGCTTCAACATAGTGATAAACCTGCGATATTTCCCATCTTCAGTCTTCTTCACTAACCTTTAAGGAAAAGGTGGTGGAGGTCTAGGTATGGGAACCACTTTCTGAGGTACCTCCACTTCTTGTTCTGTCACAACCTCTGACTCCTCTCTAACTTTCACCACATCATCTTCTTTTCTATTCTCAACTTCTACCATAGACGGCATAGGTGGATCTACGGTTTGCTTGCCTTCTCGAGTGGTAATTGCCATACAATGCCCATCATTCTTCGGATTCTGGATGGTGTTGCTAGGAAGAGTGCCAGGTTGACGCGGGTTCACTGTAGTAGACAACTGCGTCATCTGCTACTCTAGATGCTTTATTGACACTGCATGGGCATCAACCTTTTGACCAATACCAGATAAGTCGTTTCTCATCTCCTTCACATTCTCATCAGTGGCATCAAACCTTCTCATCATCTTCTGCAGCATATCTTCAATACGCGTCATATTACCTCCAACTTCCCTAGCACCAGATTCCCGATTTTGAGGGGGAACATAGGGTCCAACCCGATCGTTTCTGTTGCCAAAGTTGTTCCTGTTGTAGTTGTTGTCACGATTGAAGTTCCCATCTCGGACATAGTGACCCTCTCGGTTGTAATTTCCATAGTTCCGACCTTGGCTCCCTTGACCTTGGCGCCAATTTTCCGTGTTGGGTCCTTGGGCGTTTGGTCGGAAACCCCCGTCTGATCATTCACCGCATAAGTGTCCTCTTCATAGTAACACTCCTCAACTGGTGGTGGAGTTCTAGTTAAGTAATTTACAGCATTTACCTTTTCTGCTCCTCCACTCACATGCTTCAATACTAACCCCAACTCTGTCCTCATCTGAGCCATCTCCTCACGAATATCATCTGTAGAGTTAACAGTAGCATTATGAACAGCAAATGTGTTTCTCCCAGTATCTGACCTTCTAGTGCTCCACGCTTTATTATTGCGAGAGATCCTCTCCAATTTTTCAGCAATCTGTGCGTATGTACAATCACCATATGAACCTCCAGCAATAGTGTCAAGTACTGCTTTATTGTTATCATCCTGACCTCGATAGAAATATTCCTTCAGTGACTCATCATCAATACGGTGATTTGGGACACTTCTTACGAAAGTAGTGAATCTGTCCCATGAGCTACTCACAGACTCTCCAGGTAATGCCACAAAATTGTTGACCCGATCTTTGTGATTGAGCTTCTTAGATACCGGATAGTACTTTGCTTTAAATACCTCTGCTAGTTGGTCCCATGTGAAAATTGAGTTATAAGGAAGTTCAGTGAACCATACTGCAGCATCGCCTGTCAGTGACAGAGGGAACACTCGTAACCCAATGACGTTCATATCCAAGTCTGGTCTGCCTACACAACTTTTGCAAACCACCCTGAGCTTGGCTAAGTGAGCATGTGGATCCTCCGATGGCGATCCTGAAAATAAGCCTATTGCTGTAAGCATCTGCATCAAACTACGAGTCACTACAAATGTGTGCCCTGGAGGTAGAGGAGGTAGGACGATGGGTCCATCGGAATCTGCTATGTCGACGTTGCCCCGATAGTTTTCATGGTGTTGCGGGCCTGGTGGACCATGCACTCTTAGTGCATCTCCCAATTGATTTTCAGCTAGACCCCGGTTTTCTCCACCAACTACTCTTGGCTGCTGTAACTCAACTGCTTCATCTAGATTTCCTCCGATAGGATGAACTGGAAGTCCTTGATTGTTCATTTTTCGCAAAGTTCTGTTCAACTCTGGATCGTACGGAGTAAGTGGTTCTCCTTGGCTCCGTGTAATTGGCATACACTAGAGTCTAAACCTGAGAGAGACAAAAACAAAGAAAAAAAATAAAATTAGGAAATATTTGACTAACGTTCAATATTGTAGTTAAAACTAAATCTAAAAGCCAAAATTTCCCCGGCAGCGACGCCAAAATTTGATACGCTCAAATTACACCTCTTTTCAGAAGCATAAGCGATCGTTATCAAGTAAAGAACCCAACTTGTAGGTTGGGATCGATCCCACGAGGAAAATGGTTTAGACTTTACTTTTAACTGACAATTATATTCGATTAGTCAAATTATTTCCAGAAACAAGTAATAAAAAGGGGGGTTGTGCTTGTGTAAAACAAATAGTAATACGAAATATTGTAATCAATAATTAAACTCAACTTTGGTTGTTATCAAGATAAAAGAAATAACTAGGGTATACGTGTTCCCCATAATCTCATAACGCAGTAATTCTAGTAATAGCAATCCTCTTCTAGTGTACTACATGCAAAGTGATAAGTTAGGTATCTTTAAATCCTTGGTCCGGCATCTAGAGAATTTCACCCCGCACCTTGGTCCGGCTACGTGTGTATAATTTACTAACCCTTACCTTTACCTCATATTAGACATCATAATCGATGTTTGGCTTAGTTATTACTTCGCACCAATCGACACTAGCCTATTAGATAGTATCACACTAAATCTATGTTGATAATTCTTTTCTTGTTAATTACCTCATTGGTCCGGCAAGTAGTAACAAGGCGAGTTCTAACGTTGGCCACCGTTAAAAAGACTTCTAAACGAAAGAATTATCAATGCATGCAAAATACTAGTCAAGAATTGCTTATTTACTATTCATACTTTGTTAATTGATCATGGTTCCCACAACCCTAGTTGTGGATTTAGTTACTCATATTAGCAAGAACACAATTCATAATTGTAGATGGAGAAATCATGAACTTACGTAAAGAGAATAATAAACCCAGAGAATTAACTTGAATTGCAAAGCCAAAATCTTCAAAACGAACTTGGGACATCAATAATTGCTAGGGTTGCAAATTAATCTCCAAAGTTCCAAAGTAAAAAATAGAATAATAGTGTCTAACCCCCAAAAACGAGGTTTACATGTCCTATTTATAGAAAACAAATCCTAACTAAAAAAGGAAACAAATTAAGGAAAGTTTTGTTCAGGTACGCGTCTTCGATCCACGAGACTGACTTACGGACCGTCGATTGATCTACGGTCCGTAAGTCCCTTCCGTCACTCGGGACTTAGAAAATATTTCGGCATCCAAAAATCAGCTTCTCTGAAGCAAACGACGGACCAACAGCACGGACCGTAGATCGATCTACGGTCCGTCAATCCCTTCCGTAGCTCCATACTTAGAATCTTCAAAAATCAGGTACTGGAACCCTCACAGTCTCATCCTACGGATCAACAGTACGGTCCGTAGATCCATTTACGGACCGTAAATGGGCACCGTGGTTCCACACTTGGTCAGATTTCCCTGATTTGTCCTCAACACATTCCTGCTGGTCTACGGTCATCACCTACGGACCGTGAATGGAACTACGGTCCGTAGATGACCTCCGTGGATGCCTTTTTCTGCATTTCCTTCAGCTGTCTCTAAACTTCCGCGCCTGAACACCTTTCCTGCAAAACATGATAGAATACATAAAAACCAATATAAAAAGGCCCTAGACACACACAACTTGTAAGTGAAATGTATTAGAAATACCGTAAACTCACGGTATTTCACATTCACACTCAACCAACATGTTTAAGGAGAAAGACTATTTTACTATTCTCACAGTACCTGCTACCTAGGGTACCTCCAAATGCTTGAACACCTTGGTGATGAAGCAGCCATACCCTATGCCATGCTTGCCATTTCGCTCGATCACTGTTTTGTGCATATGTTCTAGCATGAGGGACGAAAGATTTAGAAGATCGAACTTGCAGAGTGCCTCCATCTGAAACAGATCAGCAACCGAGGAAACTGTTCTTTTCTCAGATCAGGGAAGAATCACCTTGTTAACAAACTCAAACAACAATATGTATTCCCCTTTTAAGAGTTTCTTGGGAATTCCTGCACAGTTCATCATTGGGAATTTGGGACACTCATTGGCAAAGATTTTGCTGCAGGTCTGTCCTACAACGAATCAGATCCCCTCTCTGGGTACTTCTAATATTTCCCCTAATCTTTCCTCATTAAGATGAAACAATTTATTCCTATCTTGTGTATTGAGGCTCCCATCCTCAGTGAATTCAATATTGTAGTAAAATTCTCTCACTTGTTCCTCATGCATTACAGCAGATTGGGTCATGAACAAGTGACCTGCAAATCTTCTTCCTTCCTCATTTCTTACTCCTTCTCTCATTTCTATCAGACTTTCCACAACTAAATTCTCACTTGCAGTGAGAATGTTAGATTCAGAGTACCTATTCTCGCGAAGATCTCCGTCAAACAAATAGTCAGAGAGCACAAATGGAGGATGTCCAGGTTGAGATGAAGGCGCTGGATCATTTAGATCTATAGGCAATTCTACAGTAGGAGGAAAAGGTTCAGAAATGTTGACTAGCAGAATAGTCAACACTTTTGTTGGAGAGGGAGCACACAAGAAGTGTAGAAGGCTATAGGGTCTATTTCATTTAGAGATTCCATCATCTGTTGAGATGATGATGGTGATTGAGACATATCTGTGAGGAGAATCAGGGGGAATGAGAGAGAAAGAGATTGGGGTTTTTAGAAAAACTTAGGTAAAAGAGTTTTAAAAGTTTGGGAAGAGAATGGGAGGGAAGGAATATAAAAGGAAAAGAAAGGTTATGTGAGGTCCCGGATTAGATGCGTCGCTTGGACTTAAAGCGATGGGACAACAGTCAGAATGACTGATGACTGACACGTGGAGGCCACATGGTTCTCATTATCAGTTTAAAAAATAATGTATAGAGTGCTAACCTTTAGACAGGACCAGGTCCCTATCTGCAATTTGGGAATGTTGATCCCTGAATTGTTATGACCTTCCTTTATTCCTGCAATTCCTCGTGAGTGTATACATGGAAAGGTAAACGATTGATCTTACCAAAGCAAAACATTAAAATTAACAAGGATACATGCCCTCCTAATCATTGCCAATGAGTATTGGATGCTTTGGATAAGATCAGCTGAGTCCATTTTCATCACTCCCAACTTCAATTTGTTACTTCAAACCGATCCTTGCTAAGAAATTTGGTGAAAATGTCAGCAATTTAGTCTTTAGTCCTGCAGTACTGCATACAAATGTTCCCCTTTTCCACATTGTATCTCAAAAAGTGATGTCTCACATTTATATGCTTGGTCTTTTTATGCTGGACTGGATTCTTCCCCATATTGACAAAACTTGTATTGTCACACAAGAGTGGACTGGTGTGAGTGAGAACTCCAAAGTCTTCAAGTTGTTGTTTTATCCATAGAAGTTGGGTACCACAGGAAGCAACTGCTACATGTTCTGCTTCAGCTGTAGATAGAGCCACTGAATTTCGTTTCTTGGCTCCCCAGGATATGAGGAAAGAACCCAGAAAATGAGCCATTCTAGAGGTGCTTTTTCTATCAACTTGATACCCTACATAATTTGCATCTGCCTATCCAACCAGTTCAAAGAAGTCTCATGTAAGATAGAATAGAACCAGGTCCCTTGTCTTCTTCAAATATCTCATAATTCGCTTAGTAGCTTTCAAATGTGACTCCTTGAGACAAGCTTGAAATCTAGCACACATTCCCAAACTAAAGACAATGTCAGGTCTACCTGCAGTCAAGTATAACAATGATCCAATGATACCTCTATACATGCTTTCATTCACCATAGGACCAGAATCATCTAACCCCAACTTCGAGTTTGTACCCATGAGAGTATTAACAGGTTTGGTATTCATCATGTGGAATTTCTTCATCACGCATTTATGTACTTCTCTTGACAAATAGAGGTTCTACTTGAAGTTTGCTTGATCTGCAATCCCAAAAAGAAGCTCAACTCTCCCATCATACTCATTACAAATTCACTTCCCATAAGTGAAGCAAATTCCTCACACAAGACCTCAAAATTTGCTCCAAAGATAATATCGTCAACATACACCTGAATGATGAGCAATTATTTGCCTCTTGTCTTCAAGAAGAGAGTATTGTCTATTTTTCCTCTTTTGAAACCATTTTCTAGAAGAAATTTAGACAGTCTTTCATACCAAGCTGTAGAAACATGGTTCAGTCCTTAAAGAGCCTTATCCAGTTTTAGCACATGATTTGGATAGTCAACATCCTCAAAAATAGGTGGTTGCTTTACATATACCTCTTCCTTCAAGTATCCATTCAAGAATGCACTTTTTACATACATTTGGAACAACTTACTACAAAGGCATAAGAATTCTGATAGCCTCCATTTTAGCTACAGGAGAAAATATTTCAACATAGTCAATGCCTTCCTCTTGATTATATTCCCGAACTACCAGCCTTGATTTGTTTCTTGTGATGATATCATTTCCATCAAGCTTGTTTCTGAACACCCATCTGGTCCCTATGACAGTTCTGTCAGGAGGTCTAGGTACCAGGTGCCATACTTTACTCCGCTCAAATTGATGAAGCTCCTCTTGCATGGAATTTACCCAATTAGCATCTTTCAAGGATTCCTTGATACTTTTGGGCTCAACAATAAATATAAATACTGATAATGCCACCAGATTTCTAGTTTTGGATCTGGTTTGCATTCCAAAATTCAATGGAGATTTGTGATTATCAAGAGGATGAGATGGCTGATGTTTCCATCCTGACATAGTAGTCAGGGGTTGAGGTAGATCAGATTGCTCCTCGTTATCTTCAGAATCATTCTCTCTGGGTTGAGGTGAATCCTCAATTTCAGCAGTGTCAGATAAATCAGATCCCTTGTCAGGCTCATCATATTCATTTACTTCTTCCGTTGAAACAAGTTTAGAAGTATTAAGAATGTGATTTCTTTCAGCTTGTGACTCTTTCACCCAATCTCTCTGAATCTGAAGAAGTTCTTCCAGCTCATCATCATCCTTGTGATTTAGATCTGTGAGGTCAATAATTTCATCAAAGATCAGATGAACACTTAATTAAATGCACAATGTTCTCTTGTTGTAGACTTTGTAAGCGTTAATGGAAGATGAATATCCTAAAAACACTTTTTCATCGCTTCTAGGATCGAATGTTCAACACAAAACATTTGCGCCCAAAAGCCCTTAGATAACTCAGCATGGGCTTTATTTTGTTGAGTAGCTCATAAGGAGTTTTTTTCAATGAAAACCTGATCAAACACATGTTGGTCACATAACAAGCAGTGTTGACTGTTTCAGCCCAGAAGTTCTTAGGAATAGTTGAGTCTATGATCATGGTTCTGGCAATGTCGACCAGAGTTCTGTTCTTCCTTTCAACAACACCATTTTGCTGAGGTATCCTAAGAGCTGAAAAGTTATGATGAATTCTGTTTTTAGCACAAAAATTGTCAAACTTTGCATTTTCAAACTCATTTCCATGATCAGACTTGATCCCTGCAATCTTGCAGATCAGCTTTGTCTGAATCATTTTGACAAAAATCATCAGCACATCATATGTCACATCCTTGGACTTAAGAAACATAGTCCAAGTGAACCCTGAATAATCATCCACAACCACCAAAATATATGTTTTCCACCTCTACTTTGAATCATCATAGGCCCACACAAATCTATGTGGATTAAGTCGAGAGGTACTGATGAACTCACTTGCTTCTTTGATTTGAATGATGATCTGATCCATTTACCTTTGACACACGCATCACATACCTTGTCATTACTGAGCTTCAGTCTTGGTAAGCCATGAACCAGGTCCCTGGAGACAAGTTTGTTTAGCAAAGACGAACTTACATGACCAAATCTTCTATTCCATAAGTAAGCATTTTCACTTTGGGCACTGAGACAAGTTAGAAAATCTCCTTGAGCAATATCCAGGTTAGCCACGTACATGTTCTTTCACCTTCTGGCTGCTAAAATCACCTCCTTTATTGATAAGTTAGTAACAATACACTTTTCTGATAAATATCTGATCTCATTGCCTTTATCACATATTTGAGACACACTGAGAAGACTATATGTTAGCCCACTAACATAGTACACATTCTCAATAGAGTGTTCAACCGATTTTCCAATTCTTCCAACACCAAGAATATACCTCTTCTTTTCATTTCCAAAAGAGACACCACCACCTTGAAATGCCTTGAGTGAGAGGAAGTTTTCAGTCTTTCTATTCATATGATTTGAGCATCCACTTTCTATGAACCAGCACTGACTGGTACCTACTCCATTCCCCTGTAACAAAGATTATGTTTGACGTAGGAACCCATTTCAATTTAAGTTCCCAGTAAGGAGATAGAGGCATAATGAGAGAACTTCTTGTCCAATGAGGCAGAATAGTCTTTCTTATGTTAGAAGGTCTAGGAATGGAAGCAGGTCCCTTGTTCTGAGTGACTTTCTATTTGGCGTAGACTAAAAGTTTTTCTTGAGAGCCTTTCCAAGCTGGACAATCCTTCTTCAGATTAACATTGTGACCACAATGAAAGCATAACAGATTGCCTGACACAGACACATACTTGCTATGAGAATTATAAGAAGGAATGATGTTTAAGCTTCCTAAACTCTTCCCGTTACGGTGACCCTGACTGGTAAAGTTAGAGAGTAGTTTTGAGGAGTAAGTCCATCTTAGAGATATTTTTCAGTTCTTCTCTAAGGTCGACTGGGTCCATTTCCATCTGATCATTTCTCTTCAAGGCGAAAGCAAGTCTGGTTTCAACAATATTCAAGCTAGTTTTTGGCTCAATTTTCAAGCTGCTAGCCTTTCCCTTTCCTATGCCACATTTCTCACTCACCGTCTTTAGTTTTTCTTTGAGTTCAAGATTTTTCGTCTCCAAAACTGTCAATTGTTCCTCCACAATAGACATATGATCAACCAAGACTAAATTTTCTTCATGAAAAATATCTAGGTTGTTGTTCTTCGAGTCCTTTTCAATTGTTAACTCAGTAATAGAGTCAATCACCACAGCAGCAAGATTCCTCAACTTTCTAACAGAGTAAACATTCAAGTTTTATTTAAGGTCAGAATGTGGTACCTCTTCCTCAGCTTCTTCATCATCAGATTTTGCCATGAAGGAAAATATGGTATAAAACACAGCTTATTCGTCTTTAACAGCAATCATGGTGCATCTTTAGGATGTTCTGACTCTTCTAATTTCAGTTGAGGAATCACCCCGGACAACAAGAGATTTCTTCACAACTTAGTCAGTTGCAGCTTTTCTCCCTTGCATATCAAGGATCGTGTCCCTTCTCTTGTATTTATGTAACATCCGACAATTTAAAATGAATATGAAGAAGCTTGAAATTGGAAGTAGTCATTTTTGGAAAAAAATTCAGAATCTGGAAATTCGGCCAAGTGTGGAAATCAGTGAGTTTTTGGCCAACTTTGAGCAGTCATAACTCCTAGCTCAGGATGATCCAGGAGTAGTTCCAGTTATGTTTGGAAATCCCTTGGAACGATCTTTCCAACGCCACCGAGTTTGCTCGATTCCGAGTTCGTATGAGCGAGTTATGCCCTTTGAAAGTTTGGCAGTTTGGCAGGGAGTCCGTCCGGAAATTTAAGGGCATTTTGGTCTTTTCACAAATCATTTCTTTTGAGGTTATATTGTTGTGTTAGGCTGATTGTGGATCATTTTTGTTCCATTTTAAAAGAGTAAGAGTTAGGGTTCTTGAGTGAAAGAAGAGAAGAAGAAGAAGAAGAAGAAGTGGGAGCTAGGGTTGTGGATGCAAGACTTTTTCTTCATCAAATTTCTTGGGGAATCTTAGTAAAGGTATGGGAGTTCTTTATCTAGGGCAAGCTATCACCCTAGAGCCAATTTCAAATGGTTTTCAACTTTTCCAAAGTTTGTGAAAAAGCCTAATTTCTACTCAAACTCATGGGTTCTTGCATGAAATGATTTCAAATGATAAGTTATGATATTATTGATGTTTATTTGATGTCTTAAGATGAAAAACTCCATGAATCCTTGTATTCTACAAAACCCCAAAATGTGTTTATGAAGTGGGTCTATTTCTATAAATTCAAAGTTGATGGAATCATATGTAAAGTGAATTGTATTGATATCTCTTGTGTTGTTTAATGTTTATTCATGATTAATTGTTGATAATGGGTGAATTAAGGGTGGTAAGCCTTATGAGTGAAGTATTGGTGATTGCTTGGAGTTTTGGTGATTTTGGCTATGGCTTTGAATTATGGTAAGAAAGCTTGAACTCTCTTTATTGAATTAATTGTTGTTGGTAGGTTGAATCCACCTTTGGTGGAAGTGTTATATCTTGTTATTGTGTGGTATTATTGTGAATTGTAGCCATGAAGGCATTGGGGAAGTTGTTGCATAATGTTGGAATATTGTATTATTGTGAATTGAGGCCATGAAGGGCATTATATGAGTGTTATTGTATTGTTATATTATTATATATGAATGAGGCTATATGTAAAGTCCTATATTAAGCTATATGTAAAGTTTTATGTGAAGCTAAATGTAAAGGTATGATGTGAATGAGTTTTATGTGAAGCTATATGTGAAGGTATGATGTGAATGAGTTTTATGTGAAGCTATATGTGAAGGTATGATGTGAATGAGTTTTATATGAAGCTATATGTGAAGGTATGATGTGAATGAGTTTTATGTGATCTTGTGATGATCCTATGTAAAGTGGATAGTATTGTGAGTTAAAGTATGATTTCTCATGATGTATATATGAAATGATGTTGGATTATGAAGTATCTTTAAATGAAAATGTTGTGACTTGGTTGGTAGACTAAAGTGTCCCTCCTTGTTACTTAAAGTCTTGAATGCATGAATGTGTGAAATGTGCAGAACTAAGAAATGGTGCCCTTTCTATAAATGCTAAAAGAGGAATTCTAGGCCAACACTTGAATCGGCAAAACTAAGAAATGGTGCCCTTTCATAAGTCTAGCTTTCCTAAGTAAATGTAAAACCATGAATCGGTAGACCTAATGGTGGTAGCCCTTCTCATGTGTGAAATGATGAACCTTGGACTGGCAGGCTTAAGGCACCCTTAATGAAAAATCGGTAGGCCTAAGGCACCTTTCCAGGGGGATTTAATGAGCTATCCTTATGAACCTTGATTGGCCATGACTAAGAAATGGGGCCTTTCTTGGGAAGAGGTACTATGAGTTGGTTGAACTAGAAAAGGAACCTTCTCTAAGTACATATGTGATTGAATACTTTATGGGAAACAAGGCTAACACCGAGTGGATGTGGTTAGGAAGGTGGCTTAGTTGAGTATGAGATTAGGCACAATGAACTTCCTTGGACATCCCCTAAACCATGTGCCTACATGGGTTGCTTACTAGTTCTACCTTTGGCAAGTAGAACAACCTCCACGGAGTAGGATAGACTCCGGATTCCATACCTAGCTAGTATGGTCTATGTCGGTTATGCCTATTCCCATCATGTGGGATGCGCACTCTAGTTATTGGATAGGTTCTACAACG
Organism: Solanum verrucosum; assembly: GCF_900185275.1. Classification (NCBI taxonomy): domain Eukaryota; kingdom Viridiplantae; phylum Streptophyta; class Magnoliopsida; order Solanales; family Solanaceae; genus Solanum; species Solanum verrucosum. The sequence goes on from NW_026020355.1 coordinate 793,659, forward strand.
TGTAGGTAGTAGTATGGGATGCTATCTACACATGGCACGAGTAGGCTTTGAAGATACTAAAGTGAGTTCCCTAAGTCTAACGACTATTATGTGAAAGTCCCCTTATGTGCTTGAATGTCTCCAAAAATGGTTTCTTAAAGAATGTTGGTCTATTGATGTTATGTTGTAAAGGAAATGTCCTTATCTAAGGTAATCTTGAGGAACACTTAAGTGTGCTTGAAGAGGTTGTATGGGCGGTCACTTCTTGTCTTACTCAAGTGTGTCTTAAGGTTATATTAGGTAGAGGTTCTATGGTAATGAAATGGCATGTGTTTCTTTAAAGTTAAGCATGGGTTGTATATGAATATATGTTGAGTATGTATACGGTTGGCTATGGTTTTATATGTGAACATTGACTTAGTATGTTATATTGTAATGGTAAATTTCCTTATCTATGGTAACCCTTAGGAACACTTAGGTGTATATGAAGAGATTGTATGGGCGATCACTTCATGTTTCACTTAAGTGTGGCTTTGGGTAACTTGAGATAGAGGTCAAGAAATGATGAAAAGGCTTACTTGTCAATTATGTTCATGTGTTGTACATTGGTACTAGTTGTGCATGATGGCTTGTGATATGAAGCATGATAAGTGGTAAGTTCACATTTGGTGGCCTTAGGATGATGCTTTAGTGTGGATGGTGGTATGGGACGCTATTCATACATTGCACAAAGTGTTGTCCAAGGGTTACTTGAGGTGGATGGTTTAAGGTGAATGAATGGGTTATGTGTGGAGTATGTGCTAAAGTGGTTAATGACTTGTATGTTGGTTATGGTTGGATATTGTGACTCTTATACTTGTATTTTTTTTCATGAAGTTTTACCAAATGGCATAAAAGCATGTTTTTCCAATAAACATCCATTTTAGCATGTTTTTGCATGGCTTCCATACTTAGTACTTAATTGTGCTAACCCCTTTCTTTCCCTTTTTGACTAAAGTGTAGGGATTTAGAGATGGTGACATGTCATGGCTATTTGATAGGTTTCTAAGTGTTGAAGATGAAGACTTGGTGAGTCCTCATATATTCGAGGACAATACCCCATATGTTCTTTTATGTCTTTTTAGTATTGTTTAAGTTGTGTATGGGATTGGTCCTGAATTTTGTACTCTAAAGTATTAGATGGTTTTGAGACATCATGTATAAAGTCTAGAAAGTCTTCCGCTTGCTATTGGTTTTTTTTAAATGAAATGTTTTCTTGGTAAAGAAAGTTTTTAATTCCTTATGGTTTTAGTGTCTATGCGATGAATGAATGCTAAGAGGCTTGTATTAGACCTTTTTGAGGTCGAGTACGCCGGTTACGACTAGAGGGTGATCCCGGGTCGTGACAATTTATCTCCTCCAGGCCTTGGGTAGTCTTTGATGAAGTGCCCTGGCTTTCCACACATGTGACACAAGTCGTTTGCATTTGCAGCCCTACTAGAGTTCCCTCCTTTTCGAAAACCTCCATGTTTCCTCACTATTTTCTGAAATCTCCTAGTGAGGTAAGCCATGTCCTTCTCTTCATCAGAGGTATCACCTGATGCCATTTTAAGAGCTAGAGACTTGTCTTTCTTTACCTCCTTCTTTGGCACTTCTTGATTTCTATTCATTTCATATGTTCGAAGGTTTCCAATCAGGGAATCCATCGTCAGCACCTTCAGGTCCTTCGATTCAGTAATAACATCTACCTTGATTTCCCAAGACTTAGGAAGAATATGAAGAGTTTTCCTAACATTTTTACTTGGGTGAACAAGTTCTCCCAAACAACATGGCTCATTAGTGATGGAGAAGAATCTAGTATACATGTCATGGATTGTTTCTCTCCATTTCATTGTGAATTTCTCATACTAGGTAGTCAACATGTCTACCTTTGACTCCTTCACTTGCTCCGTACCCTCATGAGCAGTTTTGAGGCAGTCCCAAATTTCTTTTGCTTATTCACAGGCAGAAATGTGATTGTACTCTTCCGCACCTACACCACACACAAACAATTTCTTAGCTTTGTATTTTTTTCAATCTTCTTCATGTCAGCCTCATTGTACTGTTGTCGAGTCTTGGGAATGAATCTAGTGATTTCTCCTTCCTTCACTTCTGAAGTAAGAACAAAAGAACCACCCAATACTATGTCCCACAGATCATTGTCTTCCGCCATTAGAAAGACATGCATCCTCATTATCCACCAGCTATAGAACTAGCCATTGAAACGAGGTGGCCTAGTTGATGATTTTCCTTCTTCCAAGTTCAGTGGAGAAGCCATTCTTCCACAGGATTCTCTCTTGGCTAACCAGCTAGAGAGCCACCACTCCGATACAAAATGTTAGAATGTATTCCACCATTATCAGTTAATGGACCAGGTCCCTTCACAGAGCAAGAACAGTATTATACGCGAAAGCAGTAAAGTAAAAAACACAAGAAGTTTACGTGGAAACCACGATGTTCAAGGACGGTGAAAACCACGATATGTACTCACAGGATTTCAATCCAATTCCATTTAACTCTAAAAGGACCGATGATTCAGTTAACAAAATCTTGCAACCTAGGAATTTAACTCTAAATCCCTTCCCCCTCAATGTAGCAAATCTACTACAAAGAAATAACTAAGCAATAACTCTATTGACAACTAAACCACCCAACTCTAGATGATTTAAACTTCAACTAAGCAACAACTCTATTTCCCACTAAACCACTTAAATCTAGATAATTTAGACTTCAACTAAGGAACAACTTTGTTGCCCACTAAACCAATCAACTCTGATTGACTTACACTTTTGTTTACTCAGACGAACAAAGATCTAATTCCTTTATAACATAGGAATAGATTTACAATGATAAGCACTAAAATATAAACCCTAAGACAACTAAGACTCAAATAGCTCCATCAGGTGCCTGTTGTTCTTGAGGAAGACACTTCTCGAAATGATGGTTTTTGCTTGAGTTCTTGAATATTTTAGGAATGCAAAAATTGAGGTTGTGTCTAGTGAGAGAAACCTTATAAAATGATAGACACAACCTTAGAGGCCATGCTATTGACCAAGGACTCTACCACGCTGTTTGGGAGCCGCGCACCAACTCCTGCAGGCCTACAGGTGAAAGAGACTGCAGTGTACTTTTTCCAGCTATCCCTTTCTCGCATATTACCACCAAGGGATCACGTCCCCCTATAAGATCCATTTGTTTGTCAAATCATCAAAACTCAAAATAACAAGTTTTGTTGGAAGATATTTCTTCCCTCTCCTTTTTCTTTTGGGTGCTCTTTCTTAAGGAGATAAGTATTAGAATGTAGAAATTTGATTCATATGATATGTTGCATGTGACTAGTTGTCAGAATGGATAAGGGTGATGTAGAGATAGTGGATGCCGAAAAGAATATCCCTGCTAGTGATGTCCTAGTGTCTAATGAGTCACCAGTCAAGTACCAAAATGATGTTAAGACATAAGATTTGATTGGCATATGAAATGTTGAGAACAAGACAGATGATTAGAGTGATTCAAAGGGAGATGACTTGAAGAATGCTAGAAGTGAGTTAGAGAGCCAGCTCAACTCTAAGAGTCAGCCAGAGGCACACGGCAATGAAGTCGGTCAGGACAAAAACAGTTTGCAAGGCCCAAAGAGTACTAAGAATGTTGAAAATGTAGAAGGGGAACTTAAATGAAATGTGCTGCTGGAGAACAAAACACCTACTATTGATGTAGGAACGGATGATATGGTAAGTGGCTATTTGGAGGTGACTGATGATGAAGTACAGAAGATTGATTAAAGAAAACTAAATTTTCATCAGAGTGAGAAAATGATCTATGAGGTCAATCAGAATGGTAATGATATAATGGTTGATAGACAAGAGGACCATCAAATGAAAACAAATGTTACAACTGTTACCACTGTTTGTTCTAGATTAGATGAGTTTCCAAAAGTGAAAATTAAATTTACTATTTTTTTGGTGTTTTTAGAATAGAAGAATCAGTAAATTTGAATTTCACTTTTGGAAACTCATTCAATCTAGCACCATTAATGGTAACAGTTATAGCATTTGTTTTCATTTGATGGTCCTCTTGTCTATGAACCATTATATCATTACCATTCTGATAGACCTTACAGATAATTTTCTCACTCTAATGAACTTCATTCAGTTCTCCTTCATTAATCTTATGTACTTCATCATCAGTCACCTTCAAAAAGCCACTTACCGTATCATTCGTTCCAGCATCACTAGTAGGTGTTTTGTTCTCCAACAGCACATTTCATTCAAGTTCCCCTCCTCCATTCTGAACATTTTTAGCACTTTTTAGGCCTTGGGAATTGTTTCTATCTCCACCAACTACATTGTCATGTGCCTTTGGTAGACTCTTAGAGTTGAGCTGGTCCTGTGTCTCAGTTCTAGTATTTTTCAAGTCATCTCCCTTTGAATCACTCTGATCATCTATCTTTTCCTCAGCATTGCTTATGCCAATCAAGCCTGTCATCTTAACACCATTTCGTACTTGATAGGTGTCTCATTGGACACTAGGACATCACTAGCAGGGACATTTTTTTCGGCATCCACCATCTCTACATCACCCTTATCCATTCTGACAACTAGTCACAGGCAACACATCATATGTATCAAATTTCGACATTCTAATACTCATCTCCTCAAGAAAGAGCACCCAAAAGAAAAAGTAAAGGGAAGAAACAACTTCCAAAAAAATTGATATGCATCACTCATTCCACTAGTTATATGATTCTCTACAAATTTCATACCTTTATTTCAAATTCAATTTTTTACAAGAAAAGAAACTTTATATCTAATTTCATTCTATAACTTCATTTCAAAATTCATGAATAACTTAATTTCTTTTCTTCCTCAACCACTAATACCAGTGGCACCATAAAATTCAAGTTGTTTTCACTTTTTCACTCGAAAGTACTCACAAAAACTCAAAAACAACTCCAATTTATATTCACAACCAAACACAACTCAAATTTTCAATCATCATTATTCACAATCAAAAAGTAAATAACGATGATTGAAAATCGGAGTTGTGTTTGGTTGTGAATATAAATTGGAGTTATTTCTTTTTGAATTTTTGCGAGTGATTTCGAGTGAAAAAAGTTCTTTTTAAAAAAATTCTCTCAATTTTCATGGCCAAACTCCCTTATATATAAAATCAATTAGCAAAAGTATATATTCCTAACTCTAGATGATTTAGACTTCAACTAAGCAACAACTCTGTTTCCCACTAAACCAATCAACTCTGAATGACTTAGATTATATTTACTCAGACGAACAAAGATCTATTTCCTTTATAACACAGGAATAGATTTACAATGATAAGCACTGAAGTATAAACCCTAAGACAACTAAGACTCAAATAGCTCTATCAGGTCCCTGTTGTTCTTGAGGAAGATACTTGTTGAAAGAATGGTTTTTTCTTGAGTTCTTGAATATTTCAGAAATGCAAAAACTGAGGTTGTGTCTATTGAGAGAAACCTTATAAAATGATAAACACAACCTTAGAGGCCATGCTATAGCCAAGGACTCTGCCACATTGTTTGGGAGCCACGCACCAACTTCTGCAGGTCTACATGTGAAAGAGAATGCAGTGTACTTTTTCCAGCTATCCCTTTCTCGCATATTACCACCAACGGATCAGGTCCACCTATAAGATCCCTTTATTTTTCAAATAATCAAAACTCAAAATAATATTTTCCCCCTTTTTGATGATGACTAAATCTATACCTCCACAATATTTTCCCCCTATCAAACACTATCAAACAATCTTCTCCCTATCATCAATACTAATAATCTTCCCCCTACTATTAATACTATCAATACTTTTTTCCATTGTGAACTAGCCAAATCTTCTATCTTATATGCAGCAAAGACAAATCTTATATCCTATATGCAGCCAAATAATTTCTCCTTTTTGGCATCATAAAAAAGAATAACAGTAAACTAGGATTAAGAGTAAGGCTGCAAGTGAAGATCATAGCCTATTGGCAACACAACATAACAGAAAAGCAGAGAAAGAAGAATGATCAACACAAAACAAGGATCCATTTTATTGAACAAAAGAAAGCATTCAATACATTAGATTTAAACTTCTAAGAGAACCCCGGGACACTGCCCACACAAGAACAAAAGGAGGAAATAAAAGAAAGGACTAGGAGAAGGGAGGTTTTGAGGGAGGGATTGGATGACAAAAGTAAGTCGATCATTGGCAGCATCATGGGCTTTGATCGCTTTTGTTGAAGATCAGTGTTCTTGGCCAAGAGGGTTGCATTCTTCACCCTCAATTCAGTGACTTCAGCTGAACCAGGTCCCTCTGTTTGTTCTTTTGCCAACTGAGCCTTTAGCAAGGCTATCTCAGCATCATTTTTGCTTACCAGCACAGTCATCTCCTCCAGTTCATGCTTAAGTTAACTTTGCTCAACAACTAATTTCGACTTCTTGCTCAGTTGCCCTGTTCTGCCTTTCATGAATTCACACTCAACCAACGTGTTTAAGGAGAAGGACTATTTCACTGTTCCCACAGTACCTGCTACTAAGAGTACCTCCAAATGCTTGAACACCTTGGTGATGAAGTAGCCATACCCCATGCCATGCTTGCCATTTTGCTCGATCACTGTTTTGTGCATATGTTCTAGCATGAGGTATGGAAGATTTAGAATATTGAACTTTCAGAGTGCCTCCATCAGAAACAAATCAGCAGCCGAGGAAACTGTTCTTTTCTCAGAACTGAGAAGAATCACCATGTTAACAAACTTAAACAGCAATATGTATTCCCCTTTTAAGAGTTTCTTGGGAATTCCTGCACAGTTCATCTTTGGGAGTTTGGCACACTCATTGGCTAAGATTTTGCTGCAGGTCTGTCGTACAATGGATCTGATCCACTCTCTGGGCACTTCTAAGATTTCCCCCAATCTTTCCTCATTCAAATGAAACAATCTATTCCCAGCCTGTGTATTGAGGCTCCCATCCTAAGTGAATTCAACATTGTAGTAAAATTCTGTCACTTGTTCCTCATGCATTACAGCAGATTGGGTCATGAACAAGTGAGTCCATGATTGAATTGTGACTGCATCAGCCAAGATGCTCATACTAGGCTTTCTGATGATCTTCGGATCAAAAACTCTTCCACTCAAAACTTTTTGCATTCTTAGATTATCGACAATATCCGTCTTGGTTTCATTCTTTTGCACTTTCTTTATTTTGGACCCAGGTCCCTTTCTGACTTCGGCTCATGATTTTCAATGGGTATTTCAGTATCTCGAGACGTTTCTCTTCCCCTTTTGGATCTCTCTTTTCCTCTCTTCCTCTCTGGCTCTTTCTCTGTTTCCTTTGTTGTAACATCAACATTTTTTACTAAACTCTTTCTTGATTTAGGTTTTTTCTTCTTGTTTCCTTGTCCCTACTTTATTTTCTTTTCTGCAGTAGGAACGATATCCTCATACACTGTATCACTTTCTAATTTGTCATTTGAAACATCAACAACCCTATCAACTGGAATCACAATTTTCTCTTCTCCAATCTTTCATCTTCTTCTAATCTCAGTAGTATTGGCCTTACTTGTATTCATTGCGTCACTCATAACTTTTCAGTGGCACCCCTGGTAAATGGTTTTTTATTGGTGTCTCCTCCACAACTTTCTCCTTTCCTTTGTTGGTTATATGGACCATTCTTCTCTATATGGCCCAGCGTAGAGAAGAATTATCATTTTCATCATCCTCTGAGTCACTGGAGGGTGGTACTCTAACTTCAAGAGTTTTTTCAAATACGGGCTCAGTATCATCAAGAAAATTCTCTGCAAATCTGCTTCCTTCCTCATTTATTACTCCTTCTCTCATTTCTGTCAAACTTTCCACAACTAAATTCTCACTTGTAGTAAGAATGTTAGATTCAGAGTACCCATTCTCGGGAATATCTCCCTCAAACAAACAGTCAGATAGCACAGATGGAGGATGACCAGGCTGAGATAAAGGCGTTGGATCATTTAGATCTATAGGTAACTCTAGAGTAGGAGGAAAAAGGTTAAAAAAATGTTGACTAGAAGAATGGTTGACACTTCTGTTGGAGAGGGAGCACAAGAAGAAATGTAGAAGGCTACATGGTCTATTTCAATTAGAGATTCCATCATCTGTTGAGATTAAGATGGTAATTGAGACATATTTAAGAGGAGAATCAGGGGGAATGAGAGAGAAAGAGATTGGGGTTTTTAGAAAAACTTAGGGAAAAGAGTTTTAAAAGTGTGGGAAGAGAATGGGAGGGAAGGAATATAAAAGGAAAAGAAATGGTGTGTCAGGTCCCTGATTAGACGCGTCGCTTGGACTTAAAGTGATGGGACAGCAGTCAGAATGACCGATTACTGACACGTGGAGGTCACACGGTTCTCATTATCAGTTTAAAAAATAATGTATAGAGTGCTAACCTTTAGACAGGACCAGGTCCCTATCTGCAATTTGAGAATGTTGATCCCTGAATTGTTATGACCTTCCTTTATTCCTGCAATTCCTCGTGAGTGTATAAATGCAAAGGTACACGATTGATCTTACCAAAGCGAAGCATTAAAATTAACAAGGATACATGTCCTCCTAATTATAGACAATGAGTATTGGATGCTTTGGATAAAATCAGCTCAGTCCATTTTCATCATTCCCAACTTCAATTTGTTACTTTCAAACCGAACCTTCCTCAGAGATTTGGTGAAAATGTCAGCAATTTGGTCTTTAGTCACTGCATACAAATGTTCCCATTTTCCACATTGTATCTCAAAAAGTGATGTCTCATATTTATATGCTTGGTCTTTTTATGCTGGACTGGATTCTTCCCCATATTGACAAAACTTGTATTGTCACACAAGAGTGGAATGGTGTGAGTGAGAACTCCAAAGTCTTCAAGTTGTTGTTTTATCTATATAAGTTGGGTACCACAGGAAGCAACTACTATATATTCTGCTTCAGCTGTAGATAGAGCCACTGAGTTTTGTTTCTTGATTCCCCAGGATATGAGGAAGGAACCCACTAAATGAGCCATTCCAGAGGTGTTTTTTCTATCAACTTGATACCCTGCATAATCTACATCTGCGTATCCAACCAGTTTAAAGAAATGTCATGCAGGATAGAATAGAACCAGGTCCCTTGTCTTCTTCAGATATCTCATAATTCGCTTCGTAGCTTTCAAATGTGACTCCTTGAGACAAGCTTGAAATCTAGCACTCATGCCACACTAAATACAATGTTAGGTCTACTTGCATTCAAGTATAACAATGTCCCAATGATACCTCTATAGATGGTTTCATTCACCATTGGACCAGAATCATCTAACCCCAACTTTGAGTTTGTACCCATGGGAGTATTAATAGGTTTGATATTCTTCATGTGGGATTTCTTCAGCAACTCATTTATGTACTTCTCTTGACAAATAGAGGTTCCACTTGAAGTTTGCTTGATATGCAATCCCAAGAAGAAGCTCAACTCTCCCATCATACTCATTACAAATTCACTTCCCATCAGTGAAGCAAATTCCTCACACAAGACCTCAGAAGTTGCTCCAAAGATAATATCATCAACATACACTTGAATAATGAGCAATTATTTGCCTCTTGTATTCAAGAAGTTAGTATTGTCTATTTTTCCTCTTTTGAAACCATTTTCCAGAAGAAATTTAGACAGACTTTCATAGCAAGCTCTAGAAGAATGGTTCAGTCCATAAAAAGCCTTATCCAGTTTAAGCACATGATTTGGATAGTCAACATACTCAAAAATAAGTGGTTGCTTTACATATACCTCTTCCTTCAAGTAGCCATTCAAGAATGCACTTTTTACATCCATTTGGAATATCTTACTACAAAGGCATAAGAATTCTGATAGCCTCCATTTTAGCTACAGGAGAAAATGTTTCATCATAGTCAATTCCTTCCTCTCTATTATATCCCTGAACCACTAGCCTTAATTTGTTTCTTGTGATGATATCATTTCCATCACGCTTGTTTCAGAACACCCATCTGGTTCCTATGACAGTTCTGTCAGGAGGTCTAGGTACCAAGTGCCATACTTTACTCCGGTCAAATTGATGAAGTTCCTCTTGCATGGATTTTACCCAATTAGCATCTTTCAAGGCTTCCTTGATACTTTTGGGCTCAACAATAGATATAAATGCTGAGAATGCCACCAGATTTCTAGTTTTGGATCTGGTTTGCATTCCAAGATTCAATGGAGATTTGTGGTTATCAAGAGGATGAGATGACTGATGTTTCCATCCTGACATAGTAGTCAGGGGTTAAGGTTGATCAGATTGCTCCTCTTTATCTTTGGAATTATTCTCCCCAGGTTGAGGTGAATCCTCAAGTTCAGCAGTGTCAGATAAACCAGATCCCTTGTCAGGCTCATCATATTCATTTACTTCTTCCGTTGAAACAAGTTTAGAAATATTAAGAATGTGACTTCTTTCAGCTTGTGACTCATTCACCCCATCTCTCTGAATCTAAAGAAGTTCTTCCAGCTCATCATCATCCTTGTGCTTTAGATCTGTAAGGTCAATAATTTCATCACAGATCAGATGAACACTTTATTAAATGCACAATGTTCCCTTGTTGTAGACTCTATAAGATTTACTGGAAGATGAATATCCTAAAAACATTTCTTCATCGCTTCTAAGATCGAATTTTCCTATATCATCCTTCACAATGTTCAACACAAAACATTTGCGCCCAAAAGCCCTTAGACAATTCATAAGGAGTTTTTTACAATAAAAACCTGATCAAAAACATGTTGGTCACATAACAAGCAGTGTTGACTGCTTCAACCCAGAAGTTCTTAGGTTAGAGTTGAGTCTATGATCATGGTTCTGGCAATGTCAACCAGGGTTCTGTTCTTCCTTTCAACAACACCATTTTGCTAAGGTGTCCTAGGAGCTGAAAAGTTATGATGAATTCTATTTTCAGCACAAAAATTGTCAAACTTTGCATTTTCAAACTCAGTTCCATGATCAGACTTGATCCCTGCAATCTTGCAGGTCATCTTTGTCTGAATCATTTTAACAAAAATCATCAGCACATCATATGTCTCATCCTTGGACTTAAGAAACATAGTCCAAGTGAACCCTGAATAGTCATCCACAACCACCAGAATATTTTTCCACCTCTACTTTGAATCATCACAGGCCCACAGAAATCCATGTGGATTAAGTCGAGAAGTCCTAATGAACTCACTTTCTTCTTTGGTTTGAATGATGATCTGATCCATTTGCTTTTGACACACGCATCACATACCTTGTCATTACAGATCTTCAGTCTTGGTAAGCCACGAACCAGGTCCCTGGAGATAAGTTTGTTTAGCAAAGAGGAACTTACAGGACCAAGTCTTCTATACCATAAGTTAGCATTTTCACTTTGGGCACTGAGACAAGTTAGATAATCTCATTGATCAGGTTCGCCTTCTGGCTGTTAAAATCACCTCATTTGTTGATAAGTTAGTAACAATGCACTTTACTGATAGAAATCTGACCTCATTGCCTTTATCACATATTTGAGACACACTGAGAAGACTATATTTCAGCCCACTCACATAGTACACATTCTCTATAGAGTGTTCAACCGATTTTCCAATTCTTCCAACACCAAAAATATACCCCTTCTTTCCATTTCAAAAAGAGACACCTCCACCTAGAAGTGCCTTGAGTGAGAGGAAGTTTTCAGTCTTTCTATTCATATGCATTGAGCATCCACTTTCCATGAACAAACACTAACTGCTACCTACTCCACTCCCCTGTAACAAAGATTATGTTTGACATAGGAACCCATTTCAATCTGAGTTCCAAATAAGGAGATAAAGGCATGATGAGAGAACTTCTTGTCCAATGAGGCAGAATAGTCTTTCTCATGTTAGAAGGTCTAGGAATGGAAGCAGGGCCCTTGTTCTGAGTGACTTTCTAATTGGAGTAGACTAAAAGTTTTTCTTGAGAGCTTTTCCAAGCTGGACAATCCTTCTTCAGATTACCATTGCGACCATAATGAAAGCATAACAGATTGTCAGACACAGACTCATACTTGCTATGAGAATTATAAGGAGGACTGATGTTTAAGCTTCCTAAACTCTTCCCGTTACTATGACCGTGGCTGGTAATGTTAGAGAGTTGTTTTGAGGAGTTAGCCCATCTCAGAGAATTTTTTTCAGTTCTTCTCTAACGCCGACCGGGTTCCTTTCCATTTGATCATTTCTCTTTAAGACCAAAGCAAGTCTGGTTTCAACAATATTAAAGCTAGTTTCTGGCTTAATTTTCAAGTTGCTAGCCTTTCCCTTTCCTCTGTCACATTTCTTACTCACTGTCTTTAGTTTTTCTTTGAGTTCAAGAATTTTCGTCTCCAAAACTGTCAATTGTTCCTCCACAATAGACATTGATCAACCAAGGCTAAATTTTCTTCATGAAAATATCTAGGTTGTTGTTCTTCGAGTCCTTTTCAATTGTTAACTCAGTAATAGAGTCAATCAACACAGCAGCAAGATTCCTCAACTTTCTAACAGAGTAAGCATTCAAGTTTTATTTAAGGTTAGAAAGGGTTACCTCTTCCTCAGCTTCTTCATCATCAGATTTTGCCATGAAGGAAAACATGGTATAAAACACAGCTTCTTCGTCTTTAACGGCAAGCATGGTGCATCTTTAGGATGTTCTGACTCTTCTAATTTCAGTTGAGGAATCACCCCAGACAACAAGAGATTTCTTCACAACATAGTCAGTTGCAGCTTTTCTCCCTTTCTTATCAAGGATCGAGTCCCTTCTCTTGTATTTATCTCCTCCAGGCCTTGGGTAGTCTTTGATGAAGTGCCCTAGCTTTCCACACATGTGACACAAGTCGTTTGCATTTGCATCCCTGCTAGAGTTCCCTCATTTTCGAAAACCTCCATGTTTCCTTACTATTTTCTGAAATCTCCTATTGAGGTAAGCCATGTCCTTCTCTTCAACATGTCTACCTTTGACTCCTTCACTTGCTCCGTACCCTCATGAGCAGTCTTGAGGCAGTCCCAAATTTCTTTTGCTTATTCACAGGCAGAAATATGATTGTACTCTTCCACACCTACACCACACACCAACAATTTCTTAGCTTTGTATTTTTTTCAATCTTCTTCATGTCAGCTTCATTGTACTGTTGTCGAGTCTTGGGAATGACTCTTGTGATTTCTCCTTCCTTCACTTCTGAAGTAAGAACAAAGAACCCAACACTATATCCCACAGATCATTGTCTTCCGCCATTAGAAAGTTGTGCATCCTCGTTATCCACCAGCTCTAGATCTGGCCATTGAAACGAGGTAGCCTGGTTGATGATTTTCCTTCTTCCAACTTCAGTGGAGCAGCCATTCTTCGACATGATTCTCTCTTGGTGTTAACTAGCTAGAGAGCCACCGCTCGGATACCAAATGTTAGAATGTAAGCCTCCATTATCAGTCAATGGACCAGGTCCCTTGACACAGCAAGAACAGGATTATACGCGAATGCAATAAAGTAAAAAACACAAGCAGTTTACGTGAAAACCACCTTGCTCAAAGGCGGTGAAAACCACGACCTGTTCTCACAAGATTTCAACCCAATTCCATTTAACTCTAAAAGTACCAATGATTCAGATTACAAACTCTTGCAACCTAGATATTTAACTCTAAATCCATTCCCTCAATGTAGCAAATCTACTACAAAGAAAGAACTAAGCAATAACTCTATTGCCCACTAAACCACCCAACTCTAGATGATTTAGACTTCAACTAAGCAACAACTCTATTGCCCACTAAACCACTTAAATCTAGATAATTTAGACTTCAACTAAGCAACAACTTTGTTGTCGACTAAACCAATCAACTCTGATTGACTTACACTTTTGTTTACACAGACGAACAAAGATCTAATTCCTTTATAACATAGGAATAGATTTACAATGATAAGCAGTAAAATATAAGCCCTAAGACAACTAAGACTTAAATAGCTATATCAGGTCCCTGCTGGTTTTGAGGATGACATTTCTCGAAATTATGGTTTTTGCTTGAGTTCTTGAATATTTTAGGAATGCAAAAACTGAGGTATGTCTATTGAGAGAAACCTTATAAAATGATAGACCCAACCTTAGAGGCCATGGTATTGGCCAAGGACTCTGCCACATTGTTTGGGAGCCGCGCACCAACTCCTGCAGGCCTACAGGTGATAGAGACTGCAGTGTACTTTTTCCAACTATCCCTTTCTCGCATATTACCACCAAGGGATCAGGTTCCCCTATAAGATCCCTTTGTTTGTCATATCATCAAAACTCAAAATCACAAGTTTTTTTGGAAGATATTTCTTCCCTTTCCTTTTTCTTTTGGGTGTTCTTTCTTGAGGAGTAAGTATTAGAATGCCAAAATTTGATATATATGATATGTTGCCTGTGACTAGTTGTCATAATGGATAAGAGTGATGTAGAGATAGTGGATGCCGAAAATAATATCCCTAGTGATGTCCTAGTGTCCAATGAGTCACCGATCAAGTACCAAAATGATGTTCAGACAGAAGACTTGATTGTCATATGAAATGCTGAGAACAAGACAGATGATTAGAGTGATTCAAAGGGAGATGACTTGAAGAAAGCTAGAAGTGAGATAGAGAACCAGCTCAACTTTAAGATTCAGCCAGAGGCACACGGCAATGAAGTCAGTGAGGACAAAACCAGTTCGCAAGGCCCAAAAAGTGCTAAGAATGTTGAAAATGTAGAAGGGGAACTTGAATGATATGTGTTGCTAGAGAAAAAAACACCTACTATTGATGCTGGAACGGATGATATGGAAAGTGGCTATTTGAATGTGACTAATCATGAAGTACAGAAGTTTGATTAAAGACAACATAATGTTCATCAGAGTAAAAAAATTATCTGTGAGGTCAATCAGAATGGTAATGATATAATAGTTGATAGACAAGAGGACCATCAAATGAAAACAAATGCTACAACTGTTACCACTGATGGTTCTAGATTGGATGAGTTTCCAAAAGTGAAAATCAAATTTACTATTTTTTTGGCGTTTTTCCAATAGAAGAATTAGTAAATTTGATTTTCACTTTTGGAAACTCATCCAATCTAGCACCATTAATAGTACCAGTTGTAGTATTTGTTTTCATTTGATGGTCCTTTTGTCTATCAACCATTATATCATTACCATTCTGATAGACCTTAAATATCATTTTCTCACTCTGATGAACTTCATTCAGTTCTCCTTCATTAATCTTCTGTACTTCATCATCAGTCACCTTCAAAAAGCCACTTACCATATCATCCATTCCAGCATCAATATTAGGTGTTTTGTTCTCCAGCAGCACATTTCGTTCAAGTTCGCCTTCTCTATTTTCAACACTTTTAGCAGTTTTTGGGCCTTGTGAATTGTTTTTGTCTTCACCGACTACATTGTCGTGTGCCTCTGGCAGACTCTTAGAGTTGAGTTGGTCCTCTGTCTTACTTCTAGTATTTTTCAAGTCCTTTCCCTTTGAATCACTCTAATCATCTGTCTTTTTCTTAGCATTGCTTATGCCAATCAAGCCTTTTGTCTTAACACCATTTTCGTACTTGACCGGTGGCTCATTGGACACTAGGACATCACTAGCAGGGATATTATTTTCGGCATCCACCATCTCTACATCACCCTTATCCATTCTGACAACTAATCTCAGGCAACACATCATATGTATCAAATTTCGACATTCTAATACTCATCTCCTCAAGAAAGAGCACCCAAAAGAAAAAGGAAAGGGAAGAAATAACTTCCAAAAAAATTGATATGCATCACTCATTCCACTTGTTATATGATTTTCTACAAATTTCATACCTTTATTTCAAATTCAATTTTTTACAAGAAAAGAAACTTCATTTCAAAATTCATCAATAACTTAATTTCTTTTCTTCCTCAGCCACTAATACTAGTGGCGCCATAAAATTCAAGTTGTTTTCACTTTTTCACTCGAAATCACTCACAAAAACTCAAAAACAACTCCAATTTATATTCACAACCAAACACAACTCAAATTTTCAATCATCATTATTCATAATCAAAAAGTGAATAACGATGATTGAAAATCGGAGTTGTGTTTGGTTGTGAATATAACTTGGAGTTATTTGTTTTTGAGTTGTTGCGAGTGATTTCGAGTGAAAAAAGTTCTATTTTAAAAAATTCTCTCAATTTTCATGGCCAAACTCCCTTATATATAAAATCTATTAGCAAAAGCATGTATTCCTCCACACAAACACACACAACTAAACCCTAACCCTAGTTTCATCAAAACAGAATTGAGGATACAAAAACAAACAGAAAAAAAAATCTTGTTTTTCATCCCCGTATGTTAACTCTATACAGAATGAAAACTAAAAAGAAGGTCCTCCCGCCGACCAATTCACCGGAAAAAAACATCAAAACTTCATCCACATCTCAAATGTGTTTAGTTTTTTCGTGTTTTTCAAAAATAGAGCAACATTCAATAGATAAACAAGTAATGCCGATGAGTAAAAAAAACTTACAAGAATCTATCAAATTCAGCAACATGGAGGAATCTGCAATCAAAATCGGAGGTTGATGTGGCAAAGTAGCTTAATAAAGAAGGAAACGATCGTGAGCTTAACCCTCCAATGGCAGCTTTTGCTTCTTCAAATATTTTTTGGCACTAAGTAACTGAAGAGTGTGAGTAGGATATGAGTTAATTCCTTTGTCTTTATGTGAGACTTTTTGATAAAATAACTAAAATGGCACTTAATTTAATTGTAATGTTTTATTTTGGTCTTATATTTTAGGAATAGTATCAATTATATATAATACATTAGTAATTAGTTGATAATAAATATAGTTATATAATTACAAAAAACTATTCAACATATACATTGATTATATGCTATAGTTTCCTAAAAGTCATATAAAGTATATGTTGACTATATAATATACCGTAACTATATATGAACTATGCACAGACTATACATTACGATAGACTCAAAAAACTAAATATAGTTTAACTATATATGAATTATACATTGACTATACATGAAGTATACATTAACTATTCAATCTCGATCAACTCGAATTCACCTCTAAATAGTCTTAAATTTTAGATATGAAATCCTCTCGATGTTTCGATTCTTTTGATATATAATTCGCTCGAAACGATTCATGTTTGCAGTACGTCAAATTTTAAAGAAAAGGAAAAACCAAATAAGAAGACGCATGAAAAGAAGAAAGAGTAGGAGGGGGGAGAAATAAGGAAAAAAATATATTAATGGCGAAACTGGAAGGAAGAAGAACAAGAGTAGAAGGTTCAAACGGTAGCCGGTAAAGACACCTCAAACCCGTTTATGGTTGTTACTTTGCCAAAAAGTGAAGATGAAGGTTCTTCATCAAGACGAAGGTTACCCAGATCATTTACTCAGGTAGAGACAATAACAAAGAAAACTATGCTCCACAAAAAGAAAAAAAAATTATAAAATAGAGAGCATAATAAAAAAGACTTTAGAAAAGTTTTTCCAACAAAGACAGGATAAACATGCAATTACTACACAAAATCCAGATCCAAGTGGAGATAGACTGGTACCAGATACAGAACGTATAAATACAGAATGAGACAAAACTAATACAAGCTCAAGGAGAGACACTTCGGGTAATAATATAACCAGATCCCTAAGTTCTGGAGAAGAAGACTATGGAGAACATTCATATTATCAAGATGCTCAAGATCCTAATGAAGATGATGATTCAGGAATGAGTTTTGATTCCATAGCTCTGCACAACCTTGATACCTGAAGACGAACGGAAGAAAAACAAGACAAAACAAGGCAAAGACAATAAACTATAGTAGGAATAAAAGTGTGCCATGTGGGTATACCCACATTTGTCGTGTGAGTGCTTACTTTATCACTATCCTCCTCTAAAGAGGAATAAAATGATAAGCATGCGTCAAAGTCCGTGACAATAGTGCATGAGACGATTGGGCCCAAATGTGTACCCGACATGTATTATTTGATCTTATCTTCAAAAGTGTCGGCCAATTTTAGGCCACTACTTTTTATCCCACTATCTTAGTGTGTCGGCCACGTTTGGCCATTAGTATTTTTCCACGTTTGGCCACTAGTATTTCCCAACCTCTATAAAAAAAACACTACTCCACACTAAAGGGAAGTAAGAAAGAAAAACCAAAGATAGAAAAAATACACAACATATTCCCCTTGCCAATGTTCCAAAAAAACCTCTCCACTACTCAATCCAAATATCTCTAAAAAACCCTCTTGTAATATTTATTGTGTACAAAAAGTTTGTTTTTAAGTGTGTAAGGGTCAGTCGGGGTTCCCGAAAGGGAAACCTCTCTTCGTCTATATCATGTAAGTCGCTTATGTTTTCCTGTATTTTTCCCTAAAAATAATTATGTAAATTATATTTGTATTCAAGTTATGTTAATATGTTTTTATTAAAGTTATATTAAGAACTACCCTTAGTAAATGGTTATGCATATATATATATTAATTTCTTCAAAAAGGGACTATATTAACGTCCAACACCTAATGAACAAAATCTCCTAATGGATGCTTCGGTTCTATGGCTAGTTTGAAGGTTTTGTGTTTAGGGGGAAGTCAAGGGTTTGATTCTTGCTAATAACAACTATTTACATACTTTTTATTTTATATTTTCCTTTTTCCGTCTCAATATAAACTCACATATTTTTCTCTTTTTACTTTCTTTGTATACTTAACTTTTAGTTTTAATATCTTTTATGTTTTATGAATTTCTCGTGAGATCATGTCCAATTACTTTTCTTATTTGTTTTGAGAATTTTTGGTTATTTGGTTAAGAAACCTTGAAGCAAAAAAAAATTCTTTAAAAACTAAAAGTTTTTTTCTATGGTAGTATTAATCTTATTTTTCTCATTAATATTTTTAAAATCACGTTTAAATAATTGTGCACTTATATTATGTGATTTATAGTAATTTTATTATATTAAAAGAAGTAAGCACCCACAAGCTGAGAATCCTGAATCTGCCACTGTCAAGGATTTCAAGCCTTCCAAATCATATTCTATCATCTAATAATGTTTATTAATAGGAATTTTAATCATCAGTCATAGGGTTTTCACAAATCAAATTTAAGAATCTCTAGAAAAGATTTCGTGATTGTTATTTATCAAGTTATGATTCTTCTTCAACATTTGTGAAACGTTTAAGTATGTAGTACTATCATAGTGAGGAACTCAGTTTTTTCTCATGCCCTACATCTACAGTTTCAGTTAGTAAGATCAAAGTTAGTATTTTCATTCAAAAGTCCAGAATTCAAGCTTTTTCTAATTCGAATTTTCGATTGTTGAATTCTACTATTTAAACTATTTTATTTCATGTTTATTGATGATTCTTAATTGATGGTTCATATTTAGTCTACCGCCTGAACCCCTTTAGCTCAAGCTATCTGAAACTATATTGTAATATTAACATGGATTACTTTCATGAATAAAGTAAGCTTTCAAAAAATTTCAAGAAGCATCTTAAGAAAGTATTTTTAACCTCAAAAAAGAATTGAAGATACTATATTTAACTCTAGTGCATTATTTCAAAAAGAGTTCTAAGAAAGTATATGTTATCTCAAATGCATATTTTCATTAAGAAAGCATAGTTGGATTTCAAAAAGTTCAGTTCAGTTCTAAAGAACAATTTTGGAAAAGAAAAGTCTTATACCTGACAGAGAAATAGTTAATCTATTTATGAGCATAACATTAGATACAAAGTATTTTGGAAGGAATATTTAGCACCAGGAGAATGTTGTTTCAGAATATTCAAGTCTCATAATTATATTTCATGATAAAAAATTTTAGCACATCGCTAGATGATCAACTCCTTTAGTCCAAGATGCTCAATGGTGGATCCATATTAGAAAAACATGTTATGTACCCTAGCAAGGTATAGGGCAACTCTCCCCAACTTAGATTGTAAGTTGGACATCATGAACTCACATGATGTATGTCAGTGGAAAGAAACTCTCTACTTAAATATTGTATATGTATATTTTTATTGTTCTAACAAATATGATTACTTGTATAGTCACAGAAATGATGATATTTCAAATTTACAATATTAGACATGTTTTCAGCTCAAGCCATAAAAATGATTTTCATATCATCAGATGATGACAGTGCTTTGAAAATAACTTGAATACTATTTTACATTTTCTCTTCTAAATCTCATATAGGGAAGGAAAATGGTGTGGGGCGGGGCGGGGATGCTGCGTGGCAAACTCGAGTGAACCCACAAAAATTTAAACCCGCCCCGTTCTGCTCTGCAAAAATCCGCTCCACTCCTCATAATTTGTTCTTTTTTTTAAACTAAGTTTGATACTAAAAATTAAATTAATAAAATTCATTTTCATAAATACTTGTTTATTTTTTAAAATAAGCGATTCGTGGTGAACTCGAAAAACAAATACACATAACATTATAACAAAGTGAAATTTTGGAATCTAAACTCTTGAAATTGACAAACAGGGAGCATTTATACTTTATTTATTAGAGATAAGTGTCAAAAATACACCTAAATTATTCCATTTTTTTTAGTTTCACACCTAAACTATTGGGAGTGTGTAATACACTCTCTCTTTTATTTGCAAAATTCATGTCACATGGATAAAATATTCCACTTTGACAAAAATTAAATAAACTATTAATATTAGTTAAAACTAAAGATTAAAGTATAATTATCGCCCCCCCCCCCAAAAAAATCACTCCACACCACCATCTCCCCACTCCCCACCCCGACAATCCCCCATCTTTTTATTTTTTAATATTCTCTTATAAAATATTTATAAAAAATTCATACCTCACCCCTTCCCCCACTCCTCCTAATAAAAGCACACCCCATCTAACCCTCCGCTCCTAATTTATTTATTTTTACATATTTCTCGTCTTGTGTTAGATGTGTACATATATTCTTAGGAAAATATATTTTTCTACTTGCGTACTGAATATAACAGAAATAAAATTTAATTTTAAAAAAAAGTCTTGCGACAAGTAAAAAAAAAGTACTTTTATAATATCTATATAACGAGAAATAAATTTAAAGTGGAGGGCTATGTGGGGTGGGGTAGAATTTAATTTTTTTTGTTAAAGAATTAAAATAATATCTAAATTATTATTTGATGGAATTTTATCTTTTTTGGGGGGAGGGGGAGGGGGAGGGGGATGAAGTAAGACATTTTTTAAAAACTTTCAAAAAATATTTTTTTTTAAAAATAAACTTAAAAAATTGAGGTGTTGTTTTATTTTCTCAGCTAATAAATGGGCTAATGCCCATAGTTGGATTAAAAAAAATCATTCTAAAAAAAAATTGGGGTGGGGGGAGTGTGGTGAGAAGAAGTGTAGAGTAGGGTAACAAAAATATTTTACATTTTATTTTATATTGTTTAGTGAAATAATAACAATTTAATTAATACTAATAATTTATTTAATTTTTGTCAAGGTTGAATGTTTTGTCAATGTGGAGTGTGATGTGACAATTTTTTTTAAATAAAAGAGAGAGTGTATTACACACCATGATGAGAGTGTAATAAAAGAGAGAGGTGTGTTTCTCAAACTAATAATTGATAGTTTAAGCATGAAACTCAAACCCTCAATAATTTAGGTATGAAACTTTAAAAAAAAATGAGATTGTTTAGGTATGTTTTTGACCCTTATCTCTTATTATTAAGATTAGCATTTTTATCACATACTCTAAATAAGTGTGATTATCAATTATATTAATCATACTATATGTGAGTTTTTAACTTCTAGTAGTTGCCTATAAACAAATTGGTCTAGTTATATTATATGTTAGTTATTAACTTTATTATAATGAGTAACTTTATTTTACAATTAGCAAGAAGGAGAATTTTAATCAAATTGGACTAAAATATTCAAGAAATAATTGAATTCAGAATCGTGAAATCAATTTAAAATGCAATTTTTAATTTTAAAAATGAAAGTACAATAAATTTTATGTGAAGAGGGGGAACTCGCAATCCGCCTTGCACCCGCACTAAATTATTTACAAAAAGTTTAAATTCGCCCCACACCCGCATAAAGCCAAATTAGCCTCACCCCCGCATAAGACTAAATCCATCCCGCCCCGTTGCCATTTCTGACAGTTTTTAAACATGTCCCAGTTTTTCAATTGAAAACTTTATTTTTCTCTATTCAATTGTCTTTATTTCAGTTATCTTAAGAGTTATTCATTCAACTCATTATGTTCAGTTTTAGCTAGTTGTTTCATTAAGTTATTTTACATACCGTACATTTCATGTATTGACATCATTCGACATTGCATATTTAATGATGCAAATTCGGGTATTCAGGATCTACAACACATACAACATTGTGATCACTTTCATCCAGCATTAATGAAACCTTTTTGCTTTCGGGGGCTCCAGTTTATCTTAAATCTGCGTAGTTAGTAGAGTATTTAGGTAGCCTGAGGTCTTGTCCCATCAAACCTATCTTCAATATATTAGAGGTTTCATAGATGAGTCAGTTGAGTTATAACTTTCATTTTTATTTTGCAAATATATGTATATTATACATATTCAAATTATGTTTTCTCAAATAAAATTGTTGAGTTGTTTTCTAAATTTGTTGCATACTCATCTTTTAAAAGCTTCCGCATAGTGTCATAGTATTTATTAGTAGCAGGTCAGACTAAGGGTTTGCTTGAGACTAACAATAATTTCCAGTATCGGTCACGTTCAGGGTATAGGCTCGAGGCGTGACAAGAACGAATAGGAGAGGAGAAGAGACAATGGTCAAAATATGTATCTGACAAAATATACATATGTATATAATTAAGAGTTCGTGTATCTAATAAAGTATACATATATCTGAGTTAAGATTATATGTGTCTATGAAAAAAATGATGCTTAAAAAAATTAGAAAAAATTTTTAAAAAAAATTAATTTTTTTATCACTATACTAGAGTAAGTCTTCGTGTATCTGTCAATTATGCACATGTATCCTAGTAAGATTCTATGAATATGGCTTCAATTATGTATCTCAATTATATCACATAAGTTCTGGTATATCTGAACATGTTAATATATCCTTTCTTTTTTCACTGTATCTGGAATGATTCTTCATGTATATATCATGTATATACAGGTATCTGGGGAAGAGTTTATAAAGAGGACAAACAGAAACTTTAGTCTATTACTGAGTTATTGTCACGACCCAAACCGTCGTGATTGTCACCCACACTAACCCTCCGATGGGAGAACCATTAATACGGCCCAACTAAGAAAACTAACCCAAAATATAACCATTTAAAGATATAGAAGCATGTTTAAATGAAGAATAAAAATGGAGGTCCCATAAACTCCATAACAAACCAAAATATTGCGGAATTTCAACCCCTAGAAACTGAAAGTCATCGTACCAAAACATCTAAAGTGCAACAAGTCAAAGAAAAAAGGGTACAACCCCAACTAACATAAGAAATATCTAAATAGTCTAAGTCCGAAAGAAATGGACTAAACATTAGGAAAGACTCCATGGTAGCCTGAAAGAACTGGCTCACCCTTCAAATTTGGTCTCGATCATTGATCTCCTAGCTGAGGTCTATCAATAGCCGCCTGAAGATGCCCTGTACTCAACAAAAAACGAGCAAGTGAAGTATCAGTACAAACCCACAGTGTACTAGTAGGATCACGTGGCTATTCCAGTAAGCAAAACATATATAAGCAATTACAACATAGTAAACATGACATGTACATAATATATATGCACATTGGTTATCATTTCAGGAGCAATGTACAATTCCACATTCTCAATACAAGTAAATATGACAATTCAATGGTCCTCTCATAAAACCCATGCTCAATCTGTTAGTGTGCCGGAACGTGACACCCGATCTAATATATGTGTTAGAACATGACACCCGATTCAATATATGTGTCGGAACGTGACACCCGATCCAATCAAAACAACCACAATCACAATCACACTCATAATGTACCTACTCATAAGTATACAATCAAGTGTTGAATCATGGCACACATTGATTCATTCATGCTCAATTCATTTGGTTGGGTCAATAGTGTTTTCATTCACATACATACATGCATTACAATAAAGCAATTACCAATATACATCACACAAACATGAAATCAAACCATCACCTACCTAGAAATCAAGCTTGAATCCACCTAAGACACTTGAATCTTCCATTTTCGGATTATTTCCGCTTGTTCGTGATCTAAAAACAACAATTGAATACAAGGATTAATAAACAAGGCCTAATTACCCGAATTACAATCAACATTATCAACCCTAGACCAAACCCAAGATCCCAATACCCAATTTAGAGCTTTTTCCGCCATTAATTTCAAATCAAAACCTTCCCCCAATAATAATTACCCAAGAATCTAAGTTCTACGAATTGATAAACGGAATAAGGGAGTAAAATCCTTACCTTTAATGCTAGAAGAGGTGGAAAACCTTCAAGAAATAGCTCTGGGTTGTCTCTTAGATCTCAAGAACGAAACTTGCAGGAAAATAACTTTTTTGGGGTTTAATCCCGACTTAAGTCGCAACTGGGCCGTTACGGTGGACCCTATCCCACCCTAGCGAAATAAATCCCGCCCTGGTGGCTTGCGCGAAGATAGAATGTCGGAATTAGAGTTTCAAACCCCCATTTCACCACACACCTTCAACCCATGACGTTCAAAAACTACCTTTTCATGCTAAGTTCAGTTTCGGGAGTTCCATTCGCCTCAATTCAACTATGTAACGCCGTACGGATTCCTTAACGTCTTAGCTATCTAATCATGTGATCAAATTCATTATTAAATCTCACATTAATTACCAGATTTCCCTATACCTCACTGACTCGAATTTCGACCAAATCTGGACTAGGCTAGGAATTCCCAAGTTACTACTCAAATGTTTTCTCGCCCCAATTCTCTCCCCATTAGCTTTTCTATAACGACGGAAACCAGTCATTACAATAGATATCAATGTACTCATCACTCGTCTTCGAGTGATCAAATAGGACAAACTGGCTAAAGTAAGAGTAGAGTAGTACCTGAATCGCCAAACAAATGGGGATACTTGTCTTGCATGTCCTTCTCAGTTTCCCAAATAGCTTCCTCAACTTGACGATGCTTCCATTGAACTTTGATGGACTTAATATCTTTGGTCCTCAGCTTTAGAACATCACGATCAAGAATTGCATTCGGTTTCTCCTCATACTGAAGGTCCTTGTCTAACAACATTGAATCCCACTTTGTGATATAATCTCTGTCACTATGATACTTCTCCAACATGGACACATGGAACACCGGATGAACTCTCGAAAGGCTAGGTGGTGGATCCAACCTATAAGCCACTGGCCCTACATAGTCAAGAACCTCAAATGGACCAATGAATAGAGGACTAAGCTTGCCCTTCTTACCGAATCTCATCACCCCCTTTATGGGTGATAATTTTAGAAAGACTTGTTCACTAGCCTGAAATGCCATGTCATTTACCTTACGATCCGCATACTTTTTCTATCGACTCTGGGCTGCTAGAAGTTTAGCTTGGATATTTCTCACCCTATCTTGAGCATCCTTCAGCAAATATACCCCCAAAGGTTTCACATCTCCAGCCTCAAACCATCTTATAGGTGATCTACACCCCCTCCCAAAAAGTGCCTCGAATGGTATCATGTCAATGTTGGAGTGGTAACTGTTATTGTAGGAGAACTCACACAAAGGTAGGAACTTATCCCAATGTCCTCTAAAGTCAATCACGCATGCCCTGAACATGTCCTCTAATACTTGAATAGTCCTTTCTAACTGACCGTCCGTTTGCGGATGGAAGGTTGTGCTAAAGGTGAGTTTAGTGCCCAATTCATCATGTAATTTTCTCCAAAACTTGGATGTGAACTGCGTACCACGGTCTGAGATGATAGAAAAGGGCATCCCGTGCAACCTCACTATCTCTTTCATATAAACCTTAGCCAACTGTTGAGCATTATAGTCTATTATGACTGGAATAAAATGGGCTGACCTAGTCAACCTATCAACCACTACCCAAATAGAATCAAACTTTCTCAATGTCTTGTGGAGGCCAACCATAAAGTCCATAGCTATACTTTCCCACTTCCATTTTGGAATTGGCATTCTCTGAAGCAAACCTGCAGGTCTTTGATGCTCATACTTTACCTGTTTGCAGTTTTGGCACTTAGCCACATACTCAGCTATGTCTTTTTTCATGTCAGGCCACTAATAAAGTCGTTTCAAGTCTCGGTACATCGAATACCACGAACCATGAGATTTTGTCAATAATTTCTGAATTAAGTCATCTACTCGAGGGACACAAATCATTCCCTTAAAACTGAGCACACCCCCCGCATCAAGCTTGTGCCTTGCCACACACTGTCTTCTTTCTGAGCGCATTCAAACTATCATCCTTAAACTGTTTGGCCTTGATCTCTTCAATAAATGTGGCCCTCACCTCAATGCTAGTTAACACCCCACATTTTTCTGAGATGCCCAACTGCATGAACTTAGATTCCAAGGTTTGAATTTCCTTAGCCAAAGGTCGCTTGGATACACTCAAGCAGGCTAGACTACCCATACTCACCACCTTTCGGCTTAATTCGTCTGCCACCACGTTAGCCTTACTCGGATAATATTGAATGGTCACATCATACTCTTTAAGTAACTCCATCCACTTTCGTTGTCTCAGATTTAGGTCCTTTTGAGTGAATACATGTTGTAGGCTATGATGGCCAGTAAATACCTCACACTTTAAACCATAAAGGTAATGCCACCAGATCTTAAGGGCAAACACCACCGCTGCCAACTCCAAATCATGTGTCGGGTAGTTCCTCTCATGCACTTTCAACTGCTATGATGCATAAGCTATGAAATTTTTGTCCTGCATCAACACAGCACCCAAACCCGAATGTGAAGCATCACAATAAACAATGAAATCTTTACCTTTCACCGGTAGTGCTAGAATAGGTGATGTGGTCAGAAGAGTCTTGAGCTTTTGAAAGCTCTATTCACATTTGTCAGTCCACTCGAAAGGTACCTCCTTTTCGATCAACCTTGTCAAATGTGTGGCGATAGAAGAAAAATTATTCATGAACCTACGATAATAGCTAGCGAGCCCCACAAAACTCCTAACTTTAGTCACAGAGCTAGGTCGGACCCGATTCTTAACCGTTTCAATCTTTTGGGGATTTACCATTACCCCTTCCCTTGAAACTACATGTCCCAAAACACCTAGAACAATGCGAACATGGTCGGCATGCTCATCCTTACTCTTCGAATAAACGAAAATATCATCAATGAAAATAATAACAAATGAATCCAGGAATGGCTTGAACACACCATTCATCAAACTCATGAAAGCTGCAGGTGCATTTGTCAACCCAAACGATATCACTAGAAACTCATAGTGCCCATAGCGGGTCCTGAACGCCGTCTTTGGTACATCCTCAGGCCTAATCTTTAATTGATGGTAACCAGACCTTAGATCAATCTTAGAGAAAACTGATGCACCTTGTAACTGGTCAAAAAGATCATCTATCCAAGGCAACATATACTTATTTAGAATGGTGACTCTATTCAACTGTCGGTAGTCTATGCACATCCTCATACTACCATCATTTTTCTTAACAAACAAGACAGGAGCACCTCACGAGGAGGCACTAGGACGGATGAAACCTTTATCAAGAAATTCCTGAATTAGAGCCTTAAGTTCTCTTAACTCCGTTGGAGCCATGCGATAAAGGGGGATGGAGATGGGGCGGTCACCAAGTTCCAAATCAAAGCAGAAATCTATATCTCTATCTGGAGGCATACCAGGCAAATCGGTAGGAAACGCTTCTTTAAATTTAGACACCACAGGAATAGACTCAATAGAGGGAGACTCAACCTCAACATCCCAAATATGAGCCAAATAAGCCAAACAACCCTGTCCCACCAGTTTCCTAGCCCGAATGGAGGATATGACCTTAGTTGGCTTAGGCTAGTACACCCATTCCCACTCTAACTTTTCCCTACCCGGGATCTCTAGGGTCACAAACTTAGTATTACAATTAAGAAAAGCATAATAGGGTGGCAACCAAGACATGCTTAAGATTATATCAAAGTAAGTCATATCCAAAATAACAAAATCATCCTAAGTTTGGAAACCCATAAACATAACAGAACAAGAACGATAAACATGGGTGACTATGACAGACTCTCCAACTGGGGTAGAAACATGGATGGGGGCATCAAGTACGTCACAAACCGCATCAAATCCTAAGGCAAATTGAACTGACACGTATCAAAAAGTAGAACCTGGATCAAACAACACATTAGCCATCCGGTCACAGACAAGAATAGTACATGTGATCACTGCATCAGATATCTCTGCCTCGATCTTGCTCGGAAAGGCATAAAATTGAGCCATGTCATCTTGACGGACAACCTCCTAGCCTGGCTGCACTGCTCCCCTTCCTCCATTACCCCGACCTCCACGGTCTCGCTGATTTCCTTCTCGTCCACCTTATGAACGTCCTCTACCATTATTACCATTGCCCGTGGGTACCACTGCTCTAGTCTGTTGTTGTGCGGGATCCAACATGCGCGGTTGGGGACAATCTCTCCTCATGATTATAGCAAGTGCAATCAAAAAATGGTTTACCTGAATAATTTTTTGTTGTGGAGTTCCCGAGTAACTACATGTAGAAGTGGGCATGGCAGACTGAATTGGTCGGGCTGCAAGCGTCGGCCTACCTGAACCTCTGGAGTAAGAACCTTGAAAGTTACCGATGATCTTGGCTTTCTTAGACAAAGCCTTAGCTTGTCCATCACATCTAACTTCATCTACTTTCTTCACAAATTCGGTCACTTCATTAAAGGTTTTTTCTGCAAAAGTCATGTGAACAAACAATACCTGAAGTTCGGAGTTCAATCCCTTGACAAATAGATGAATCATTTCCTCCTCAGTAGTTACCAATTGTGTAGCATATCTAGACAAGGCATGGAACTTAGCCTCATAAGCAGCTACAAACATACCATCCTGCTCCAAAGCCATGAACTCATCCTTCTTACGATCCCTCAAAGTCCAGGGCACATACTTTTCCAAAAACAGAGCATGAAACTGTATCCAAGTGAGTAGGGGTAAAGTTGATGATCTGCATTCCACATAAGCTCTCCACCACTGTTTAGCCCCACCCTGAAGCTGGAAAGTCACAAACTCTACTCCATGCTGATGGACAATACCCAACTTATGAATTCTCTCATAACAATACAAGATGAACTCATAAGCGTCCTCACTCTCAAAACCATGAAACACAGGCGGCTTTAATTTCAAAAACTTAGTCAACATCTCATTCTCATTATCAGTCATCACAGGACACAATAGGGGACAGAAAAAGGAATCAGTGCCTACTGTTCCACCCACATTGGGAACTGTAACAGCAATAGGGGTGTTGGCGGGAGTTTGAGTTGCTTGAACTGTGGGAAGAACTCCAGGACCAACCAGTCCTTTCAGAAAAGTCATAATCTGTTGAGCTAACACTGCGTCTAAGGAAGGAATCATGTAGTCTCAGCCTGTACCTCTTCCTCTTGTCCAACCTCCTCCTCATTCTCAACCTCCACATTCTCATCTACCTCTTCGTGATGCGCAGGAGGAACCACAATTTTAGGAGCATTCTCAACCGGAGCTCCACCCTTAGCGGGTGCTACCCTTCATCGGCCTCTAACTCTTGCTCTTCCTCTACCCCTGCCTCGACCACAGCCTCTTGCTGCCAAGTCCTCAAATGGCTTATTGACGGGAGTTACGGGCCTGACGCCGTTGAAACGAGTGTTAACAATCTACGGAAAGAAGAATGAAGGAGATTAAACACCAATTTGGATCACCAGATACCATTGAAATCAATTCAGATCACGAAAGAGTAGAAACAAAGAGCTTTCCTAAAGTCCTATAGCCTCTCGAAGAAAATTACAGACGTCTCTGTACCGTTCTGCAAGACTATACTAGACTCGTTTTGGTACAATAAGATCAAAAAACCTAAGGCTCTGATACCAACTTTGTTACGATCCAGACTGTCGTGATTGGCACCCACACTAACCCTCCGATGGGGGAACCATTACTACACCCCAACTAAGAAAACTCACCTAAAATCTTAACATTTAAAGATATAGAAGCAAGCAGGTTTAAATGAAGAATAAAAATGGAGTTCCCATAAACTCCATAGGTCTAACAATTAACTAACCAAAATATTGTGGAAGTTCAACCCCTAGAAACTGAAAGTCATCGTACCAAAACATCTAAAGTGCAACAAGTCTAAGAAAAAAGTGTACAACCCCAACTAACATAAGAAATATCAAAATAGTCTAAGTCTGAAGGAAATGGACTAAACATTAAGAAAGAATACATGGCAGCCTGAAAGAACTGGTTCACCCTTGAAATCCGGTCTCGATCACTGATCTCCTAGCTGAGGTCTACCAATAGCCGTTTGTAGATGCCCTGTACTCAACAAAGAACGAGCAAGTGCAGTATGAGTACACAACCACAGTGTACTAGTAGGATCACGCGACTATTCTAATAAGAGAAACATATATAAGCAGTCACAACATAGTAAACATGACGTGTACATAATATATATACACATTGGTTATCATTTCAGGAGCAATGTACAATTCCACATTCTCAATACAAGTAAATATGACAATTCAATGGTCATCTCATGGAACCCATGCCCAAACTGTTAGTGTGTCGAAACGTGACATTTGATCCTAATTAGTGTGTCGGAACGTGACACCCGATCCAATATATGTGCCAGAACGTGACACCCGATCCAATAGATGTATCAGAATGTGACACCCAATCTAATCAACACAACCACAATCACAATCCCACTCATAATGTACCTACTCATAAGCATACAATCAAATGTTGAATCATGGCACACATTGGTTCACCAATGCTTAATTCATTTGGTTGGGTCAATAGTGTTTTCATTCACATACATACATGCATTACAATGAAGCAATTACCAACATGTATCACGCAAACATGATATCAAACCATCACCTACCTAGAAATCAAGCTTGAATCCACCTAAGACACTTGAATCTTCCTTTTCTGGATTCTTTTCGCTTGTTCGTGGTCTAAAAACAACAATTGAATACAAGGATCAATAAAAGAGTCCTAATTACCTAGATTACAATCAACATTATCAACCCTAGGCCAAACCCAAGATCCCAATACCCAATTTAGGGTTTTTTCCACCATTAATTTCAATCAAAACCTTCCCCCACTAATAATTACCCAAGAATCTAAGTTCTACGGATCGAAAAATGGGTTAGGGGAGTAAAATCCCTGCCTTTAGTGCCAAAAGAGGTGGAAAACCTTCAAGAAATAGCCATGGGTCGTCTCTTAGCTCTCAACAACGAAACTTGCAGAAAAATAACATTTTTGGGGTTTAATCCTGACTTAAGTCGTGACTGGGCCGCTACGGCGGACCCCATCCATCCACAGCGGTCCTACCCTAGCGGCTTGTGCGGAGATGGAACATCGGAATTAGAGTTCCAAACCCCCATTTCACCACACACCTTCAACCCATGACGTTCAAAAACTACCATTTCACGCTAACTTCATTTTTGGGAGTTCCACTCACCTGAATTTGATTTCGTAACGTCGTACGGGTTCCTTAACGTCTTAGTTATCTACTCGTGTTATCAAATTAATTATTAAATCTCTCATTAATTACCAGATTTCCCTAGACCTCACTGACTCGGATTTCATCCAAATTTGGACTAGGCTAGAAATTCCCAAGTTACCACTCAAATGTTTTTTGGCCCCAATTCTTTCCCCATTGGCTTTTCTATAACGATGAAAACCGATCGTTACAGTTATATCAATCAAGAACATGAGTATCTGATCATTTACTTGTATATGTTGTCATTAGATACTAGATATATGATTCTTTGTATCCAGGCATGTATATGAATGAATTTTAGCTTATAAATTTTATAAACAATCTCACACTCATCTCGTTTTCAAGCTCTATTAGAATTGAATTTCCTTTTATCATGTATATGATCTTTATACCTTTTCGATATTGTTCGATTTGCAGATGTGTTAAAATGACCAAAACTTGATCATTTTTAAGTAGTACTATTCTTGATAATGATTTCATCGATATTATATGCATCATAAATACCATCAGAAATCCATGTTTTGAAATGTCTCAATAAAAGAGTGATACAGGTCATCGTTGAACAAGAAAAAGCTTGTAATTGTTGAAGAAGAATTAAGGAGAAGAAGTGCAAAATTTGTTGAATCTCCCAAAAAATGAAAGAATTTTAATTTAAAATATTTTTTACAGGCTGTGATTGAGCCTGAAATTGCCAAGTTATTGCAAGCGTGATTTCCACCTCAATTTATGTCTTTCAGTTATATCCCTTAATTAGTTAGACTTAATGATATATATCTAACTACTACGTATCTCAGATGTATGTATCCGAGG
The DNA here is from genome assembly GCF_900185275.1 of Solanum verrucosum. Taxonomy (NCBI): domain Eukaryota; kingdom Viridiplantae; phylum Streptophyta; class Magnoliopsida; order Solanales; family Solanaceae; genus Solanum; species Solanum verrucosum. The sequence continues at coordinate 826,152 of NW_026020355.1, forward strand.
TGAAAAATATGGTATAATATGTAATTATGCAAACTGAAGGGAAGTGAGATAATAAAGTGCTAAACTAGTGAGATTTGTGTTGTTTATCCTTTTTCTTTTGTATATTTAAGTCCTATTTAGATATGATTTGAGATTAGATTACTTAAAGTTAAAAAGAATTTTGGGCATGCAATTTAAATTTCTTAAATTGTATTTTTTTAATAAGTTCTTTTTTTCAACTCCTATACAATTTTACCAAATGAGCAAATCATAATATATATATATATATATATATATATATATATATATATATAAAGTTGAATAACAAAAATCTGATGTGGCATCCTTCTTTGGGCAGGATTGCCATTTAACCTTTTTGTCAATTTTTTGCCTTTTTTTCTTAATAAATTATTTTTTTTAAAAATACACTTAAATATTTTTTCTTTCCTCATTATTATTACACCTTTTATATCTTCCTAAATTACCTTTTGCCTTTCTATTTTCCGTTTTTTTTTTTCAAAATAAATTGTGGTTTTACAAATTTCAGAAAAAGGCACACTTACATTTTCTCTTCCCTCATTAATTCTATATAGTACTACATTTATATCTTTCTAAGATTTATTATTTTTCTTTTTTATTTAATTTAAAATATCTATAACTAATAAAGTTGAATATAGAAGAGGTGATGTGATGTGGCATATCTCTTTGGTGAACAATCATATTTATATTTTTTCTTTTTTTTATTTCATTATTATTAAATATTAAATTATTTTAAAAAGTTATCTCCATAACTCACATCTCCATAAATTGTGTTAGAAAATTATTTCTTTTTTTAAAAAAAAAAACTCAAAAGTCCCTCATTTAATTAATTTTTTCTTACGTTATCATCATCCATCCCATTCAAGCTATTTGTTCCTCTTAATTAACCCATAAATGGTTAATTTAAGTTTCAGTTTTTTAATCTTGATTGGCTATTAGTATTATCATTACCTATTAAAGACCTTTATTATTCATTAATATAATAATTACATGCTTGTAGTAAAAAATAAATATAAATAGCACTAAAATGTACTCTTCAACTATTTTCCATCTTTCAGGTACTAAGTAACAGATTTTTTTGTTACTTTCTCTATCAATTATGTATTATTTCTTTTGATGCCATGTAATTTGTTCTTTTGAATACTTTTTTTTTTTTAATTATGAAATTATTTTATTATTTTTGGTATAATGATTGTGATATTTTGTAAATTATAAATAGGTGAAATAATGAAGTTACATGTGGATGTAATTTTACATATTTGGTAAGTTGATATCTTCTTCCTTTATTCATCTTCAATATATATGAATAGGTGAAATAATAAAGTTATATGTGGATGTAATTTTACATAGTTGGTAAGTTGATATCTTCTTCCTTTTTTCATCTTCAATATGTATGATTTTTTATAAATCAAAATCATGTTTTCTTCCCAGTTATTAGTGTTTTTGGTGTCATTTATTTTCTCTCTTTTAAAAATAATTTATCTTCTTACATTATCTTGTATTTTTAAAGAGACGGGATGCTTTTGTTCTTTTGAATGCGTTTTTTTTATTATGAAATTATATTATTACTTTTGATATATGATTATGATATTTTACAAATTATAAATAGGTGAAATAATGAATTTATATATGGATGTAACTTTACATATTTGGTAAGTTGATATCTTCTTCCTTTTTTCATCTTCAATATGTATAAATTTCCGTAAATCAAAATCATGTTTACTTTTCCAGTTATTAGTGTTTTTGTGTCATTTATTTTCTCTCTTTTAAAAATAATTTATTTTCTTATTTTATCTTGTATTTTTTTAGAGGTAGTATGAGCATATTTTTATTGCTTAGTGTTAGCTTCAAATTTGAGCAATATGTCAATAATAATAAAAGATGTTATTTTAAAATAAATTTTATCACAATAATTAACAAATTATTAATGATAAATTAGTAGACGATGAATTTCTCAATTGTCCTAAGAAGTATTCTCAATCAAATTGTTAGCTTCAAATTTACAAGTTATTAGTGTTTTTGTGTCATTTATTTTCTCTCTCTTAAAAATAATTTATCTTCTTACTTTATCTTGTAATTTTTTTAGAGATAGTATTTTTGTTGCTTAGTGTTAGCTTCAATTTGAACAATATGTCAATAATAATAAAAGAAGATATTATTTTAAACTAAATTTTATCAAATAATTTACATATTTATTAATGATAAATTTCTCAATTATCTAAAGAAGGATTCTCAATTAAATTGTCAGCTTCAAATTTAAATGTTATTAGTGTTTTTGGTATCATTTATTTTCTCCTTTTTAAAAATGATTTATCTTCTTAAGTTATCTTGTATTTTTATTAGAGATAGTATTTTTATTGCTTAGTGTTAGCTTCAAATTTGAATAATATGTCAATAATAATAATAAAATAAGATGTTATTTAAAATAAATTTTATCAAATAATTTACATATTATTAGTGATAAATTAGTAGATGATAAATTTCTCAATTATCCAAAGAGGGATTCTCAATTAAATTGTTAGCTTCAAATTTACATCTTATTAGTATTTTTGTGTCATTCATTTTCTCTCTTTAAAATTAATTTATCTTCTTACTTTATGTAGTATTTTTTTTAGAGATAGTATGAACATGTTTTTGTTGCTAAGTGTTAGCTTCAAATTTGAACAATATGTCAATAATAATAAAAGAAGACGTTATTTTAAAATAAATTTTATCAAATAATTTACATATTATTGATGATAAATTTCTCAATTGTCCAAAGAAGAATTCTCAATTAAATTGAAGCTTGAAACTAATTTTGTTGCATTTTGAATCTCTCATGTAAAACAGAAAAAAAAAATCTCTCATGTCAAGTTTGTATTCCTAATTTTATTTTATGAAATGAACAATTCCTTTTAGATTTTATGAATTTGTAACATAACATTAATAATTCTTGGACCGCGAAAATAATTATTCAGAGAATGGCATTTTCCTTCCTCATTTTTAAATCCTATTTAATTACTTTACTTTTTCAATATACAATTAAACTTCCTTAAACTTATACTCCTATATAAATTTTAAGGGTCATATATGAAATATTCTCTTTTTGATAATTAATACAAATTCCGTAATCAAATTTGTTGTAACATGTAAAATATACACTAACAAGAATATATAGAATTACAAGAAAAACAAAAAGGGTAATTAAAAAGGAAGAAGAGAGACACAATTTATTTTTACTTATTATTCTTTATCCCTCCTTCTTCAATTTTGGAGAGGCTAAAATAAATAGAATGTTGTACGAAAAAAATTTCCATCAATAGTATTAGAATGTAGCCAAAATGTTTAGACCTTTTATTGAGATTTTTGGCAACAATTTAAGTTGCTATAAAAGGATAAAGGGGACTAAGGGAGCATGAGTAAAACATTTATTAGATTTTTTAAGAAGTAAAAGCTTTATTTGATTATATTTTTCCTTGACTATTCTTAAGCTACTTACTTAATTAGGTAAAAACTTATTATTACTATATCTATAAGTTGTTGGTATGAATATCCAAATACACTTTTACAAATTAAAGTATAAAACAATTTCATATTAACTGAAACTTTTAAGACCTATTGTTATTTCAATTATTTGTAAGTAGTTCATTATTCAAGTTTATCACAAATTTTACATAAAAAAAAATTTCAAATTGCTCATTTTTCTTCTACTAAACTATATATATATACTCAACTACAAATGAGTTATTCAGAACTTTTGTTTTCAACTTTCTTCTTATTGTGTTGTTGTAATTATTTTCTTTTAAAATGTAATTGTAGGTTGGATTTAATTTTCAAATTAAGTTTTGCAATAACATATGAGTTGAGATTATAAACTTGAATAATCTTTTGGAACAAGAAAAGTAATCAAAACTATAATTTTAGATTGTTTATAATATTATAAACTATTAGATAAATATTAAATCATAAGTTTATAGATATTTTTTACCACGCGAAGTGCGGATAAGTTCTCTAGTTCATAAATAAGATAACATGATATAATACAATATTGATAAATCATGTATCTCTATGTTCCTTTTATAGATAAATATCAGTAATTATAAGCTTTTAAATATACATAATTTATAAAGAGTCAATAATAATAGTAACTAGTTATTATTTAATAAAAAAAATTCACGGCGAGCTTGAGTGTTTTCAAATTTTAAAACAATAGTGTTTTTTTACAAAATATAAATATATGAATCGAATTCTTCATTAAATTTTTTGAAATTCCAATTCAATTTTTTTAATTTAAAATTTAAAATCACGATCCATAATTAAATATTCAAATGCCTACCTAGATGCCATGTCCTTCGGTCGATTAAACAATCAACCACAAGTATTATTGCCGTCTATCACTATCACATGCCATCTACAACCACCATTACTAGTAATCACTACCACCAATGATTATATAAAAAATTTAAACATTTTATTATTATAGAATATTAAATTAATTTAGTAATTTATTTAACAAAAAATTAAAAATAAAAATAAATTTTATACTTTTAAATAAATAAATAATTTTCAATAAATATTTTAATATTTGTTTTTGAACTTCTTAATAATTATGCACATTTTGATATTTAAACATAAATTAATCTTAATAAAAAACAAATGAAGTTGAATGAACAAACGATCTTCGTAAGTGCCGTGTTTATAAAATGCTCTGTGGTGTCCCTACTACCTTTCCATAACAGCCAAACTTGTTGGAGGTGTAAAGACAAATGACCACCTCCTCCTACACTTGATACTTTTCTTGATTTTGACATTTTAAACCTTTTTTTTTATTTTTCGACTTATGTTCAAAATTTGTATTGGAGTCCACTTAAATTTAAATTGCATACTGCAAGGCTCATCAATATAATTTTCTCCATACCAAAAATTCAAATCTTAAACTTTTGATTAAAAATTAAACCGTCTCACTTTGTCACCACAACCCAACAAACTTGTAAGCTATGAGGCAAGTAGGAAGGGGAGTCACATTTTTTACTTTTGAAGGAAAAAGAGGAAAGAGGAGAGAAGGGTCGGTGATAGACTAAATTCCAATAGTGAATGAATATGAACACAAATGTTGGGCGAAAGGTTGAATGTTGAACAAATTTCACCTCTAATTCAACTTGCGGTTTTCCCTTTTTTCTTTAAATTTCCAATTCTTCCTATGATTCATTCAATTTAATAAAAAGGTGGAACAAACAGAAAAACAAATAATTGAAAAAGATACCTTTTTTTTCGTTTCTTTTCTAGAACCATAAAGCATATTCTTTCCTTTAAGGGGATAATTAACAAACTCATTCATAAACCCTAATGCACTTTTATTCTCAATCCAAGAATCTTTTTTTCTTGATCCACCCACATTTTTCAGGTTAGTTTTTCTATCTTTTTGTTATGGGTTTTGATTGCAATTTATGTTATGATTTTACCTGATGTGAAATTTATTAATGTAATGTGTTTTTTTTTCATAATATGTTGAAATGCCTCTTAATTTCCTTCATCATTGCATATGATATATCTATGTTTTAATTGCTTAAGCTTTTGTGTTTATTTTAGTCACTATTTTGAATTACTTGCCTCAATATTGTGTTTATGAAATGTATGGTGTTGAATGTTGATGGTAGCTAATGCTGTTTTTCCTAGTTTGCCTGCTGCATCATTCTTTTAATTCATTGTATGTGGATCAATATTTTCTAATTTGAATCATTGTTTGAGTAGGTGATTTCTGCCCGTATCGGTAGTGATAGGGGGCTAAAAGGCCCTTGTAGGAACTGATCACTAAATATGCGGAACAATTTCATGGATGGCGATTGGAGTTCATCAGAAATGTTCCCAATTGATCCTCTCATGCCGTATGGATTTGGAGCCAATTTCCTCTCTCATATATCATTGATTGTTGATGGTTCTAGAAATTTATATGTGCCTGGAAGTCAGGCACTTCAAGAAGCTTTTAAGTGCTTTTCAAAATATACTGGCGCGCTGCTAGTCTGGTTTGCCACTGGATCGAACTCCAGAGGTAATAACCAAATATCAGGCGGTTATCAAGGTTCAAGAAATACAAGGTCTAGAATGTCAATTCAAACACAAGAAACAACTTCAAGTAGACATTATTTTATGGAACTCTTCTGGCAATCAAGATGCAAAGGGGAAATTACCATCCCAGTGATATTTAGGAAGATTTCAAAGTTCACTCTGAATCAAATGTACAAAGAAGCAAAACATCTTCAATCAATTCCTATTCTCTCACTAGCTGCTGCTTTAGTACCTCCATTTGACAATTTGTAAGCTTTTATTCTCAATAAATTTCATTGTGAACTCTTTTAACTCTGATTTCTTATGAGATGGATTTATTTAAAGCCATATACATTACCTTCACAGAAAGAAAAAGAAAAAGAATCCCATTTAGGTTTTGACTACTGCTTTTGCGTTGAGGTTCTTATAATTGTTTTTGGTCAAATGAATGATTATCAGCTCTGGTGATGTTCTATCTGTTCAACTGGATAGTAGTGCTATGGAATCACAGAGTGGTGACGATCACCGGCCCTGTGAGGTTGATCACCGGGGATGTGATAATTCGTTTTTTCAGAATTTAAATTGGTCTAGACATGCAGTTGAGCCCAGAACAGGTATTGAGTTTCCTACTATCTTGGACAACCTAATAGCTGGGGAGCGAAATTCCAGTTTCACATCAGAGGTAAATATGTCAAACATGAACTACTGGTATTCAACTGATAATTGAAATGGATATTTCTTGTGATACTCAATGCAGTTCTTAGATTTAGCTATTCATACTTTACAAGGGTCCTATCCTGCAATTATTTTTTTGTTCAGCAGTAATTGCACCACTTTGATCATTACTCCTCTATATTGCGATCCCAGCTTAAATGGACTGTCCAATTGGACTGTTTGGTTTCTGACTTGCTATTTGGTTCAGTTAATTTAGTGTTGTGGTTCCTGAATCTTGTTAATTAATGGCCAAATTGATGATACTGAAGTTAGGTTTGCTTCCAAACTGAAGAAGATATGTGCATTCTGTTATGACTATTTGATTTTAGGCTTCAGTCTTCTAGCCATTTAAGTAAGAGAAGAGTAGACACCCAGAGAAGAAGAGAAAAGGGCAATCCATTTTAACTTTGCAACATAACAATTACCAAACCAGACATTAGTGAATGCAACAGTGAAAAATATTAATATAATCAATTCCATGGTTTCAAACATGAAATCCCAAAAAGAAAACAATAGGAAAAGGAAAAAATATATAACCAGACTGCAAAATTATTTGAGTCAACACAGTAAGGAACCTCCCCCCTACTTTTCTCTTATGGACTAAACAATGGACTTGCTCATATTACTAGTCTCAAACTTGGATAAAGGAGGATACTGGTAGTTTATGGCGAACATAAAATTAGTCTATTAATGATGATTCATCATATATACATTTGGCCGTGCTCACCTAGGCACTCTTTGTCAAAGTAGAGCGAAATGGATTGTGAGGATTCATATGCTGATCCAAACTAGTTTGGGCTAATAGATTGAGTGTAGACATTAATGAGATACATATACATATACCATATAATTAAGAGAGGGAGAGTGATCATTGAGGTCGGTAGCGTATAGGTGATTCAGGAGAGGACAGTGAATAACTGGGAAGTTCAGAATGAAACAAGGAGGAGGGAAAAAAAGCCCCATAAATTCTAAATGCTTACTGGAGAAAGAAGAAAAGGAGATACTGATTTAGACATGTCGATTTTATCCCTGCTATAATATGGGAGAAGATTACCTGTAACCTTGGAAAAGCTAAATTGGTTACTATACCCATTAACAATTCTTTAATAACGTGCAGTTAATGTTAGTCGGTTTTGTAGAAATAAATTAGAAAGAGCCACCACTATCCCAGAAACTAAACTTGGAAAAGAAGAAGAAAGGGAACGCATTGTAAGAAAAAAATGACCAAAGCAATTAAGCGAATATGGTACTTTGGATGCTTTCTACAACTATGCCTTGATGTGAAAAGTTACTTCTTAGATTCTTTCCTTCCAACATTTGGTAGTATTAATTATGTCATCATAATATTAAGAGGAAAAAGTTAATTTCACCATTATCTTAGTTGCATTGCCTTATTTCGTTTCTGGCTGATCAATGTCCTTTTGCCTAGTTCACTATTTACATAGATAAGATATTAGTGAAAAGTTGAAGCGGTAAAGGTAGAGTGTCTAACTATTACCTTTCTCGAACAAAAGAATAAAAAAAGTAGTCACTGACTAGGATCTTGCATGACATTTCCAATAGTCGATGCTATGATATTATTTGATTTTGTAAGATCATGGCATTGGTCTGAGAAAATGTAATCTTGAATTCTCTCTCCAGATTTCCATTTCCCATACTATCTGACTGAAATCTTAATCAGAGTTCAGACATTGTTATGCTGTAGTTATGAGTTTAGTAGCCAATAAAAGTTCAAAATGACTTTTTTAAATTGTTCATAAAAGTTTAAAATGACTTCTGCTTGAATTTTAGGTCCTTGTTGGGACTGGATCCAGAATAATGAAAATTATCAGAATTAAATCTCTAAAGGTTTATGCATTTGGCTTCTGTAAGTTCCAGCTCTTCCCTAGACTGCCCTGAGCTCTATAGCAAGTTGAAAAGTTCCATCTTCAGAGCTTAACTATCTTTTGTTATGTATAGATGTGCATCCTTTTGATGTCTGCCGGAAGTTGGGTTGGAAATATGCCTCAGTTCCTTTTTGTGAACTGAACAAGCAACAAGATTTTTATCAGGATCTTCTCAGGTATGCATTTATTGTAAGCATCCCAATGTCTCTGCCTCTCTGGAGTTAAATACTTGCTCTTATGCATATCTTTTCCTTTTGCCATGGTCTTAACATTGTCATTCTTGAATCTGGCACAACGTTCTTGAGGTTTTGCCTCTGAAGTTAAGTTTAAAATTGTTTAGTGCTTAAGTTTGCACTTACTTTCTGATAAGTAACTTTTTGAATCTACATTGCCTGTTTCGATGTTTGGATTTTTGGTTCTAGTTGTAGTAATTGATGTTCAAATCTCCAGGTAATATATTTTGTTTTCCTGAGCTGGTAAAATGAAGTTATGTATTATACAGTAGGAATGCTCTGTATCTCTGTACTTTTGCAGTATCTCCTTGGTCCTCTGTTGATGAATTTTATCTTATCTTATTAAAGAGAATGAACTGTGTCGTGTGGCCTCAATTATGCCCATTAGTGAACTAACCAAGCTGCTTTCTTCATTTCTTTTGCTGCTTTGATAGTCCATGTTTTCACTCCTTCTCTTCATCCTACACCATCTATATAGCTTTTCCTCTCTTCTTGTTAAAGTTACTCCTTTTCATCTAGTTTTTTCTGTTTCTTTTCTCCCCTATGCTTCACTAGAAACCTTTTACCATCACCAGTATCAACTGGTGACTTCATGGGTAATGATCATATCTCCTATGCACATCAATGATTTAGATTGTAAGTATCATTCTTGTGTTGCTATTCCAACCAATTCTTGAACATTAGCCTTATCACGTGATCCAACACAATCCTGTACTTAAATATTGTATCCAATTGCATGACTGCAAGTGGCTTATAAAACTACAAAATTTTAGTAATCATATATGATGACTCCCCCCACCCCCCACCCCCACCCCCCCCCCCCCCCCCACACACACAAAAAAAAAAGAAGGGAACACCTAAGTGTGTCAAGTTGAGCGGTGTAGGATCTTTTCCCCACAAATGGTATTGTATGGTTCATTTGTTCATCTTTGAAGCACCCTAATTATACACTCGCACAAGTGAAATGGGTGGATTAGCGTGGGGGATTAATGGGTTAGATTTTGAAATGTTGAGTTCAGGGTTAGACACTTGAGAAGCAACACTAGCCTTTGAGCTCAAGAAGCATATGCCATTCTGTTTATGAAGTGATTAGAGGTTGTGCTGTGTTGCTATTGTTTTCTCACACCAGTGCTGTTGGACGTTCTGCAGGGAAGACATAAGCATGACCGTAAGGCTTGTTGTTAGCTGCAATGGAATCAAAATCAACACAGTTCGAGAGTATGTTGAAATTTCTCTCCAGATCTTGAAAAGCTTTGCTCTCACCCTTTCATGTTACCATGTTGGACATTGTGTTTCCATCAGATAAAATCCTGTTTTAAAAATCAAATAGTTCACTATTTCATGAATTGTTTTCAAAATTATGAGTAATTAGCTAAATATGACTTACTTCCCACTTCCTTATATTGAAAAAGTGACAACTTTTAAACCAATCAAAAAAGAAAAAATGAAACCTTTAATTGTTACTTGTGACCTCAATACTGTTGAAGAATCGATTTGTAAGAGCTGTCATTGCTCCTCTTGATAATTGTATCGAGGCAATTAATGATATTGAATTTCAAATTGAGAAGTGCCTTGAAACTGCATCCACTATTATGTTAAAAGGAAAAAAAATACCTCTGTTCCACTTAGTTTGATACTTCCATTATTAATCCTTTCCAATACGAACGAACATTCCTATATTTTCTTATTGAGAAGCCATGGAAATGTTTAAGACCATAAGTTTCAAAAGTTCTATAGCCACACAAATGTTATGATATATTTAGGTCCACAAGTTTCGAACTTTGTCCCAGTTTAATTACAAAAGTCTCTTGAGTGAAATTTCCAAACACATGGAAGCCTTCAAATTTGCCATTCATAGACTCATATTCTGAACTCTGTTTCAATTGCCACTTTCTGCAGTGTTTTTGAGAAATCTCTTCGAGCTCGGTTGTTCAAGGTCAGCCCAACAGTTGTCTTCCACTCACAGTTATTTTTCCTAGGTATTTACTACTGCCAGAGAAGAAAAAGACCCTCAATACTGACACTCTTTGTTTCCCTTTACAGGCAAATCCTGACACCGATTATCACTGTCTAGAAACATTTGGTTCTATGTTCTCTCAAGATATTCCTATACATGCAGTAAGCAAGCTATAACCTTCCCACCATCCATTTATTCTAGGAAGCCTCCTCATCCATTATTATAATATATATACATGACTGAAATTTTCAGGGTACCACAATCAATTTTCGACGAACAACTGATGGACATTTAATTACTGAGAGTAAGTTAAATATATTTTAGATCACATATTCTTCTATTTGCTTATTCTTTTAATAAGGGGATTATGCAAAACATCTCACTTTTGGACTACTATTCTTCGCAGTCGGGGGCAACCATATTGGAGCAGTTCAGAGTAGAGAATTGTGTAGTAAGTGAACTGTACTTTAATTTATTACTAGGCACTTCTGGACATACTATGCCAAGTGGGGCAAGATGTTGATTATTCTTGGGGAACTAACTAGAAGGAGAAAATGTATGGGATAAAGATAGATTCTTACACTTGTTATTCTTGCCTTCTCCAGGGGCAATTTTTGATATGTACATTGGCGATGTTCCTATATGTGAGGAAACAAAAGAAGAGATCGGGAAAAATGTTGCAAGTATCATTAGGGGGTGTTAAAAAGATGGGGTTTTATCCTTCTGCTTCTACAAGAGCTTATTTGCTGGTAATGGCTCAGGTTCTTCTGAACTTGACTTCATAGTGCAGTTCATCGCGTCTCGAGTACTAGACATAAATCTCAAAATGAACATAGGTTTCACGAGGATAAACGATTGTTAGGCTTATATATGTAGAATTCATTTATTTTAGGCAGGGTTCTTATATTCAAAATCGATTAGAATACCTTGTTGGCGAGCTGCCCCTCTGCCAACTGTTGTAAATGAAAAGAGGGCTTGTTCTGCATTTTTTGGGCTCAAGCTTCTCTCATATTCTGTATAATATTGGTTGATCTTGTCAAGTGATTTGTAGTATTATAAAAATCTGCTAGTTAGATAGGATATAGATTAAAATGAGTAAGAATTATAGGATTGGCAACATGGCTGCATATATAGGCCAATATACTTCAAATTCATTCGAGAAAGGTAGAACCATTGGCACCACTTTTCATTTAGATATTTTTAGTGAGACATATATTGTAAACACCCTTAGTAGCATCTTATTGTATTATTTTGACACTTTTCGCTGATATGATATGATGAGTGTAATAAATTCAAAATTGCAGGTTTATTTAGTAAGTTTTTTTCTGCTCTTCCCCATTTTTCCAGTCACTACCTCCCACCATTTTCCCAAAAATTAAATCCCTTTAATGATACTCCCAATATCTCTTTATCTCTTATAGAAAAATTTATTTGAATTTTGTTTTCCATATCACTTCTAACAAAAAAGTGAAGAAAATATATTGTCTCAAAATATATGTACAAGAAAATAAAAAAATCAAATTTGATAATTAACTCTTAAAGGAGAAAAACTTCACCAAGAACACACTTTATGCCACAAAAATCATGAACATAAATTTGGAAAAGATTGGTAAATAACCGTACTTGAGGTAAATCTCACTATCATATATCATGAACAACTCAACTTTTCTACAACTAGACTTATGACTAATTGTGACTACTTCAATGAACAATCCAATCCCAAAAATTGATTTTTTATTTGATTTTCTTCATATATTTGGCTAGCTTCATAAGTTAATTAACAATGAAGGAGTTAATGCTTAGAGACAATTGAAGAACATATTTAAATCGAAAAACTCAACCTTCATTGAAGGAGCTTATGCTTAGAGAAAACAATTGTGGTGGGATGGGGGTGACGGAGCTGCAAAATTGTTTCATAATAAAATTTTGGTCAACACCTTTTTTCGTAATCGTTTGGACTAAAGGCTACCTGTCCTTGATTCATTGAACACTTTGTTATTATTTTGATAATTATTTTTTCTCTTTAATTTGGGTATATATAATGATGTGACAATTTAAATAAGTCGCAATGCAATTGGTCATTTGATTCATGTTGGAAGTGATTGTAACCACATACTAAGGCTTTTAATTAATAGAGATTCAAGTGTGAATTTGAGCTTGTTAGATTATTGGATTAATTACAAATATACACACCATTATTTTTCATAATTTTCATTATTTCCTACCATTTTAAAATATTTTTAAAATCTCTTATTTTCACTCAATTCTCAAATCATCCGGATACATAAGTATTTTAGCCTTAACCCACATTTTTCCTTCCTTTTTCTACTCCATTAATCTATTCTAATTTCACTCCACAATCTTATCAGTTAGAATTTTCATCTCAATTTGAATTTCAAAAGAATTCTCTCTCTAGTCAATCAAATTTAAACCACTGAATTAGGTACTTTTCATATTCTCCATTGTCATTTTTTTCAAAAAAATTTTTTTACCCTTTTTTCCTGATATATATGATTCTCCGTTCATCCTTGTTTTATGCAAATATCATATTCATATTTAAGATGTTGATACATAACCCTAATGTTGTTGAATCTTCAATTAGTTTTATCATGTTCAATATAAATGTACTTGATACATAAACACTACCTAATGTATTATTTGCATGTATCAAGTTTTTCAATGTATCATCAGTCTTATTCAAATTAAAAAGGTTATATAGACAATAACAAATCAGTTGTGTGTTATATATCTGCACTCTTTAATATTTGTTCAGTTTTATCCAGCTTAGAATGTGATGTATATGTACATGTTACCCAATAATAATCTTGATACATAAAAACTCAGACGACATGGAACAATCTGCAAACATTAAAAAAATTCAGTGATACATTATATGAAATACATTTTTTTTCAATTTTCAAAGCAAGACCTATCTAACAACAAACTAACACATATCGATACAATTTTATAACCATCTTATAACATGTACTAGGTACATTAAAATTATCAATGATACAACCATTCACAAAAACTCAAGATTGATATATATTAATGTATCATCCACATTTGTCTTGATCAAAACAAGTAATTTACATATCTTAATTGTTACACTATTTATATGTACAATATACACAATAATGACTTGATACATTATACAAATATGTGATACACATGTATCATATACAATATGTTATGATGATACATTTTTATACAAATCGCATTCGAATACAAAATAATGGCCACATCATAATCTATAGATACAAAATTACAATACACGCGGGTCGTTTACCACTAATGTATTATGACTTACATATTCACATCAAAACGACAAAACAAAACTATAACAATGATACATTTAAAAAAAAACTATACACCAATAGTGGAGAGAGCAGAGGGAATGGTAGAGGAGGTGGTTGAACGGTCGAAGATGGATAAGGAGATAATACAAAAGATAATTCCTTCATCGAATAAGAAGCCAGTGAATTAATGGCACAAACACCATATGGCAAATCACTATTTCTTCTTATATATTCATACCTCTCCACTCCCCATGATGTACCCCATGATTTCTTGATTATCCGGTAGTCATCATATTTCTAACTTTTGATTTTATCACAATCATTTGATTTGCATTCTTTTTCTTCCTATTTTTTCTTGATTTTACATCAAAACCCGTGATTTTTTTTATCAATTGAGCAACTTTTTCTAACTTGAGAAATATCAATCATTGTTGTATCATCAATTACTTCAATCTTGAGTGAACACCTCACAGACCTATCATCTTTCTTCTCTTCCATATTAAAACTGTTTTTTGCTTCATTTTTCTTGAGAGAACAAAATGCACGTCATTTTTTATATTCTTGAGAGAAGAAAGGGCAAAGAAATGTGTAAAAAGGAGTAACAGATAAGAGTACCCCTCTATACAATTGAAAATCAGCAATCGTTCCATCGATGTTAACATTGACAGGTTGTTGAGCAACAACACAAAGAAGGAAAATTCCTCCTGTGAAACTTTTACGATTTCGAATTGATGGAGAAGATAAAAATCTGAATTTTAATTTTTGTGAAGCTGTTACATATTGGAATTGATTGATATCAATCAAATATGCGTGATTTATGGGAAAGAAAATCAATTTAATGTTAATATTCCATATTAAGCGCAACAGGCAAGTTTTATAATGTATCACATAATGTATCTGGATGAAACTTATGTATCCGGATGGCTGATATTTTAAGGGATTTTTGTAAAATAGAAAAGAGTAGGGATATGATGTAATTTAGGTCTTACACTATGAGATTTATGTAAGTTATACTAGATTATTTGGGATTGGGCTGGGATTTCAAGCTAGATTGAGTCACTTTGTGAATCCATCGTGCCATGATATCCTTATGATGAGGATAAATTGGTCGATATGGTACTTTCTGGAGCGCTTTTAGTCGAGTTCGACTCATGACCGTTCTCTTAGTTATGGTTCGAGCTCTAGCTTGTCACTTTGTTGGGTTCGAGGCCTACCGATCTATTAGTCATGGTTCGAGTTCGACGCAGCATTATTAGATGGGTTTGAGTCTAGACAAAATTGTTCTATTAGATTCTTTAGAGTGCCTTCGCCGTGATTCGAGTTTTGGGTCGGCCGTTTCAGTTCTAGAATATATTTAGTCTTAGTTAGAGATATCATTAGCTCTTTCGTGTATTCATCAGACTTATGGGGGTCCATTTGAGATATTTTCCTTTCAATTGTGCATGAGTGTACCTTCTAGCATATGGCGGTCCAATTAAGTTATAGTTAGTTGTTTTACTCTACCTCTCCGCTACGTGTTAGATTACTGAGGCGCATGGTTAGACTTATCGATATTGTTCCTTCCTTTTGCCTCCTAGTTACTGTTTTACTTCTTACTTATGTATCTACTTTCTACGCTCAGTTGACTTATGATGCCTACTAGGTATCTGCTGTTTTGGAACTCATGCAACACTATGCATCTGTTTTCCTTGATGTAGATCTGAGTCAACGACAATGATCTTGTGCAGTTGTTGGGACATTCGATGATTGAGGGTGAACTAATGGCGTTCTAATTTGTCTCATCTCCATCTATTTATAGCTTTTGGTTAGTCTGTTGTGTTCGAGACTGTAACGACATGATTCCGTTGTTAGGAAAAAGCCAATGGGAAAATAATTGGGGTCAAAAAACTTTTTGGTAGTAGCTTGAAATTTCCTAGCCTAGTCCAATTTTGGATGAAATCGAAGTCAATGAGATCTAGGAAAAACTGGTAACAAATGAGAGATCTAATTATGAATTTGATTATATGAGTAGATAGTTAAGACGTTAAGTAACCCGTACGACTTTACAAAATTGAGTTCGGGTGAGTAGAACTCCCGAAATCGATTTTAGCGTGAACGATATTTTCTAAGCATCGTTGGTTAAAGGTGTGTTGTGAAATGGGGGTCTTGGAATTATTAAAATAGCTTACTGATTTTGTGCAAGCGGCTGGGCAGGATTTCTGCAGCCAAAGCGGGGCCGTTGTAGCGGGGTGAGGACCACTGTGGCGGGTTCGACACGACTTAAGGTCGTAAATAAATCCCAAAACATCTTTATTCTGCACTTTTCGATTTTTAGAGCTAAGGAACGACCCCAGGTGATTTCATGACAATTTTCCACTATTTTTTAGGCTAAAGATCACGAACAAGCGGGAAGAATCCAGAAAGGGAAGATTCAAGTGTCTTAAGGGATTCAAGCTTGGATTCGAGGTAGGTGATGGTTGTGATTTCATGTTGGTGTAATATATGTTTGTAATTGCTCATTATAATACATGTATGTATGTGAATGTTGCGTTATTGATCACTCTAATCGTAAATGAGGATAATTGAATAATTGTATGTCATGAATCACCTCTTGTTGTATGATTGTGAGAATATACATTGTGATTGTGATTGTGGTTTGTTGAATGGAACGGGTGTTGCGTTCCGACACACTAACTTGGATCGGTTTCCACGTTTCGGCATAAGCATGGGATCGGTTTCCACGTTTCGGCATTAATATAGGATCGGTTGCCACGTTCCGACAAAAACATGGGATCGAGTACCACGTTTTGGTATGCTAATAGTTTGGGTGTGTGTTCCATGAGAGGACCATTGAATTGTGTTGTGTATCTACTTGTGATTATTACGTTCATATCTAATGATTATTGATATTGAAAGACTGTATGTTGCTCTAAATTGATAACCAATGTGTATTATTGAGAACGTGGAATGCTACATTGATCCTGAAAAGATGACTAATATTGTATATATTTGGTATATGCTTGTTTTATAATGTTGTGGTTACTTGCATGTGTTTTACTTATTAGGATAGCTGCGTGATCTTACCAGTATACTGTGATTGTGTACTGATATTGCACTTGCTTGTTCTTTGTTGAGTGCAGAGCATCTTCAGGCAGCTATTGATAGAACTCAGCTAGATGACTTTTGAGCGTGACCGGATTCAAGGGTGAGCAGTTCTTTCAGGCTGCCATGGATCTTTATTGTTTAAGTCCACTCTTTTCGGACTCAGGCTATTTGTTTAAGGTGTTTGCTTAGTTTCGGGGTTGTACCTCTTGTTCTTAGACTTGTCGTTAGAAGAGTTTTTTTACAATGACTTTCAGGTTCTAGGGGTTTTTCTTTCGCATTAGTTTGGTTAGTTGTTTGTTAAAACCTTGGAGTTTATGGGGACTCCATTTTTATAGTTATTTAAACCTGCTTCTATATTTTTAAATGCCTTAGTTTTCATAGAATTTGTTTGTTTGAGTTGTAGTAATGGTTCTCCCACCGGAGGGTTTGTGTGGGTGCCAATCACAACGGTTTGGGTCGTGACAAAGTTGGTATCAGAGCCCTAGGTTCGTTGATCTCATTGTACCAAAACAAGTCTAGTAGAATCTTGCGGAACGGTATGATAACGTTTGTACTTTTCTTCGAGAGACTATAGGACTTTAGGAAAAATTCACTTATTGCTACTCCTTCGTGCTATGACTTGAATCCAATTGGTATCTGGGTAATGCAAATTGATATCTTTCCTCCTTCACTCTATGGTCCGAACTAGAGCAACAAAATTGGTAATACCATTACTAGTAAGAGAGGATGTGTATAGACTACAGACAGCTGAATAGGGTCACCATTCAGAATAAGTATCAATTGCCTCGGATATATGGCATTTTTGACCAATTGCAAGGTGCATCAGTTTTCTCTAAGATTGATTTAAGGTTTGGTTACCATCAGTTAAAGATTGAGGCGGTTAAGAATTGGGTTCGACCAAGTTCTATGATTGAAATTAGTAGTTTTATGGAGCTCGCTAGCTACTATTGTTGCTTGTGGTATGATTTGAGTCCAATTGGTATCTCCTAATTCCAATTGGTATCTCAACGAAGTGAACTGGACGTCATAGTCCCGGCTGAAGGGACACAAGAAAGTTAATTGGAACTGAGAAGGTTCCAATTGGTATCTGGCCTTAGCGGTCGTATAAGGCATAGATGATCAGTAATGGTCGTCTATGGAACGAACTAATTAAGGAATTTGGACTTATCTGCAAGTTGTAACTGTTTGAGTGTCGTGAAATTTGTTGTGAAAAGAAAGTCATCACGAGATTACGTGCAAGGGTCTAGATAAATTACGATGTGGTTCATAAGCGAGAAATCTGGACGTGCATTGCAACCAACTAATAACCCTGTGAGAGTTTCGGTATATCTTGGGGATATGTGTGTGGTAGTGTTGAAACAATGTAAAAGGACTCTAAAGTGTGTACTTCGTTAGGTTGACCGGAGGGTAGACAATGATTGTCCTAGATAAAAGGATTTTCTTAAATGCCTAGTTATAGCCGGGAAATCTAGGGGAAATATAGAAAAGAGAGGAACCCATAAATTATTGGCAGGGGTTCTGTTTCTGTCAGGTGGGATTTCCCCCGCCACGGCGATTTCCCCCGCCACGGCGAGATCGCCAGTGCAGGATTTCTCCCGCCAGAGCGGGACAGGGCGAAAATCCCAACTCTGTCTCCCATATTTTCCCCTAGTCACAATTATGGACCCTGAATCATACTCGAACTAACTCCCGCGATCTAATTCAGTGTTCAACAATCGAATATAAGTTATAAGGTGTGTTAAAATTGTGGAAAACCTGCACATATGAGGAGGAAATCAGCGAGGTCGTGGGGCCGGGGAAATGGTAATGCAGGTAGAGGAGTAGTGTAGCCAGGCGAGGAGGTTACCCATCAAGACGATAGGGCTCAATTATATACTTTTTCGGGCAAGATCGAATTTGAGGTGTGTGATGTAGTGGTCACTAGTGCTACTCTTGTATGTGCCCGGATGGATATTGTTTTATGTGATCTGGGTTCTACTTATTCGTATGTGTCAGTTCAATTGCCTTGGGATTTGATGTGGTTTGTGATATACTTGATGCCCCCATCCATGTTTCTACCCCAGTTGAAGAGTCAGTCATAGTCACCCATGTGTATCTTTGTCTTGTTGTGGTTATGGATTTTCAAACTTGGGTTGATTTGGTTATGCTGGATATGACTGACTTGATATAATCTTAGGCATGACTTGATTGTCCCCCTATTATACCGGGCTTAATTGTAATATTAAGTCGGTTACTCTAGCTATCTCCAGTAGGGAAAGATTAGAGTTGGAAGGGGTGTACAAGCCTAAGCTAGCTAAGATCATATCCTTCATTCGGGCTAGAAAACTGGTGGGGCAGGGTGTTTGGCTTATTTGGCACATATTCGGGATGTTGAGGTCGAGTCTCCCTCTATTGAGTCTAATCCTGTAGTGACTGAATTTAGATGAGTGTTTTCTATTGATTTGTCTGGTATGCCTTCGGATAGAGATATAGATTTCTGCATTGATTTGGAAATTGGCACTCCTCCTTATCGCATGGCTCTGGCAGAATTGAGAGAGCTTAAAGCTCAAATCCAAGAGCTTCTTGATTAAGGTTTATCGTCCTAGTGTTTCCACGTGGGGTGCTCCTGTCTTGTTTGTTAAAAAGAATGAGGGTAGTATGAGGACTGGTGATTTTATCTTATGTCATAAATGAGTGGATTGATACCGGAATGACAAGCTTATGGATAAAGAAAGTCCCATTGAGCATTCTTAGGTGAAGGTAATTGAACAGTTTAGTAAGTAAATGTGTATAAAATTGGGTTAGCCCTTTGAATTTGATAGGTATACCTGAGTTTGAGGTGTCATGTCGATGAAAAGGTTGACTTCGTAGTGATAGCCAGGGCTAACTGAGTGTAATGGTGGTATGAGTTCGTGATGGATTGTGATGGGATGTAACTATATACTAAGATTGTTGGTAAATCAAATTTTGTATAGTAAGTACGATTTGCGAGTATCTAAGGTCGTGGTTTTCTAATATTGGGTGAGTAACGTGGTTGTATGGAAAGTTTTAAGAGATGGTGGGACACCACTCGAATAGAATGTTAAAGAGATAGAGTTATAATAAAGGAAAATATAGTGGGATGTAGTACAACCTTTAGAGAGAGGCCAGAGCAAGAATATTTTATTTGATTGCAAAGGCTAAAGAGGTATCCTCAGAGGGGTAGATAATTGGGTTCAGTGACACGTGATTTCATTGTTTTGTTGTGGCTATGGTAATAGTGTCATGGGTCCATCAGATGAGTTAAGAAACTACTGAAAAAAGACTTGAGAAACGATTGTGCAGACATTAGCTTGAGTGTGATGATAAGTGCTTTGTTTTTGTTTTTGAGTTTAGTAATGTGTACGATTGAATTTTTAGCGAAATAATTGTAAGATCGATGGAGAGGCGATCCATGATAAGCGAGGATCCATGAATTCATAAAATAAATCTTCAAGATATACATTAATGTTGATAGATAAAGGGATTGTGTTAAACGATCGAGTTTACAATTCAGAGTTTTCATTGCAAATCTACATTCGTGGTGATATATTTTGTCAAGGTATGAATTGGAAATGTGAGAAATGATCAATTGTATCCGGTATTGAGCATTTGAAAGGACTTACACTTGGGTTGAGTCGTAAGTTTACTACTATTGATTGTTAAGTACCTAAGTAAGGTTTCATTTTTAAAAGTGTTGATTTATAATTAGGTAACAGGTCGGAGTGTTTATGATGGTTGTTAGTGTTGTGAGTATGATTCACTAGCTATGCTCTAGTGTGTTTTCACTTTTGTGGGTGGATCCCTAGTGGTGGATCAGGGGTACTAAATCATGTGATGTTCTCTTGGTTTAATGGAAAGATTGGAAAGATTTGGTTATTTCGAATGACATAATTGGTGTTGTCTTAGAGTTGTTAAAGTATTTTAGTAGTTCTACATGTACCACCTTGCTTATGAGAATTTATAGAAGAGCTACCATGCATATTTGTGGTTGTCCGACAATCTTAATATTCCTCTAGTCGTCGAGGTCATGTATCGATTATGTATGGTTGAATGTGGGGATCATTGGGTCCAATTCTACTGTTCTTAAGAGGTAATCTACAATTACTAAATCTAGCATTTCAATAGTGTTGTTGGAAGGTTGTATGATTGGACATATCCCTCGATGAGTATCTGATTTCTAAAGATCAAATTGGTTATAACTTAAGCTCATAGGAATTTATGTTGTGGGATGGAGATGTTGTTGAGAACTGTGATTGTTGGGCATTATGAGTGTGTTGGTTGGTTCAGGATCACTTCTAATTGTAGTGAGTATTGATTTAGAATGCTATCATGCTTATGTGAGAAATGATTAGTCCTGATGATTGTGTCAAGATACTTGATAACATGTGGCAGACATGTGTACGATCAACTTTGGTGGTTATTGAGAATCGTTTTGTTGATTAGTTACATTTACATACAACAATATTTATCACTCGAGTATTGAGATGACTTCATTGAGGCATTGTAAGGGAGAATGTGTAGGTATTCAATTGGTTAGTTTAAGGTTGGAGATGTGAAACCCTTAGGGGGTAATGAGATTCTGTAAGAAAGCCATGCGAGACAAGTATCCCCAGTAATTTGACGATTCAGATACTACTTTACCCTTACTTTAGCCAGTTTTTCCTAGTTGATCACTCGGGGACAAGTGATGGGTAAATTGGTATCTATTGTAACGACTCAATTCCGTCATTAGGGAAAAGCTAATAGGGAAAGAATTGGGTTCAAAAACCTTTTTTTGGTAGTAGCTTGGGATTTCCTAGCCTAGTCTAGTTTTGGACGAAATCGGATTCAGTGAGGTCTAGGGAAATTTGGTAACAAATGAGAGATCTAATTATGAATTTGATTACATGAATAGATAGCTAAGACGTTAAGGAATCCGTACGACTTTACGGAATTGAATTCGGGTGAGTAGAACTCTCGGAATCGATCTTAGCATGAACTGTGTTTTCTGAGCGTCGTTGGTTAAAGGTGTGTTGTGAAATGGGGGTCTTGAAATTATTAAAATATCTTACTGGTTCCGTGAAAGGGAAGACTCAAGTGCCTTAGGGGATTCAAGCTTGGATTCGAGGTAGGTGATGGTTGTGATTTCATGTTGGTGTGATGTATGTTTGTAATTGCTCATTATAATACATGTATGTATGCGAATGTTGCATTATTGATCACCCTAATCGTAAATGAGGATAATTGAATAATTGTATGTCATGAATTACCTCTTGTTGTATGATTGTGAGAATATACATTGTGATTGTGGTTTGTTGAATGGATCGGGTGTTGCGTTCCGACACACTAACTTGGATCGGTTGTCATGTTTCGGCATAAGCATGGGATCGATTTCCACGTTTCGGCATAAATATAGGATCGGTTGCCATGTTCCGACATAAACATGGGATCGAGTACCACGTTCTGGTATGCTAATAGTTTGGGTGTGTGTTCCATGAGAGGACCAATGAATTGGGTTCCATGAGAGGACCATTGAATTGTATTGTGTATCTACTTGTGATGATTACTTTCATATCTAATGATGATTGATATTGGAAGACTGTATGTTGCTTTAAATTGATAACCAATGTGTCTTATTGAGAACGTGGAATGCTATATTGATCCTGAAAAGATGACTAATACTGTATATGTTTGGTATATGCATGTTTTATAATGTTGTGGTTACTTGTATGTGTTTCACTTATTGAGCTAATTGTGTGATCCCACTAGTACACTGTGGTTGTGTACTGATACTGCACTTGCTTGTTCTTTGTTGAGTACAGGGCATCTTCAGGCGGTTATTGATAGACCTTAGTTAGGTGACTTTTGAGCGTGACCGGATTAAAGGGTGAGCCATTTCTTTCAGGTTGCCATGAATATTTCCTGTTTAAGTCCACTCTTTTCGGACTCAGACTATTTGTTTAAGGTGTTTGTTTAGTTTACCCCTTGTTCTTAGGCTTGTCGTTAGTAGAGTTTTGGTACAATGACTTTCAGGTTCTAGGGGTTGTTCTTCCACATTAGTTTGTTAGTTGTCTGTTAAAACCTTGGAGTTTATGGTGACTCCATTGTTATAGTCATTTAAACCTGCGTCCGTATTTTTAAATGTTTTAGTTTTCATAGAATTTATTTGTTTGAGTTGTAGTAATGGTTCTCCCATCGGAGGGTTTGTGTGGCTGCCAATTACGACGATCTGGATCGTAACAGAGACAAGTTTGTGCATATTTTGGAGTCTATACTTGATTGTTTAGTAGTTTTGTACCATTGTCCACCAAATTGTGGGATTGGATCATGTATTGTCGTATATATTTATGTCATTTTTTCTTTTCCACTGTTTATTTTTCCTTTTATGTTGTTGTTTCCACTGATTTTAAGATTTATACCCACTAGAGATTGTTACTTGTCGTTCCAGACTATGGATTGACTTATCTATCGGTGTCATCATTACGCAAAAGTCAAATCTGCCCAGGATGGACACCTGCCATCCAAATGTGATGTTGGTCAGATTATATTGAGTTAAAAAATCTCACCTTCTTTTTGTATTTGGAGTTAGACTTTATTATTAGTATTACATTTCCAATAGATAGTTGATAAATATTATGACATATATAGGCGATATTATGTTGGCTATGTTGTTGATTTTTTAAGAGAGATTTTTTTTAGATAAATCTAAAAATAAGAGAAATTTTATCCGATTTTTTGTAAATTTTCATAATCTTTTAAATTCTATTCCTTAGCACTTATCGAGGTCCTAAATTGGATCGCGATTCATAGAGACTCCACTCCATAAATGTACAATTATTGTGTTATGTTTCGTTTTGATCATTTCAAATGTAGAATGATTTTTTATGAATACTATTCATTTGATTTATGATTTCATGCTTATCAAAAAAATCAAATGACTTTGTAAATACTTTCTCTTCAACAATTACGTATTTGTCTTATTTATAAATACATATTAGGTTGGTTTGCTTGGTTAGAATTAAGACATTGGATGCCAATTTGTCTCACAAAGAATTTGGGACGTGACAAATTGAATTTCATTGAATTGTTCTAATCTTAATTAAAATAAGTAGAGCTTAGTAATTAAGTAATCAAAATATTCTACCTAAATCTCAAGATTTATTTCTTCGATTTGTTTATACAAAAAAAATCATTATCAAATATTGTGATTAATTGGCAAGTGTTCCAGCATTTTTAATTAGAGGCTTCGATTTGAGCTCTGCAAATATAATCATTATTGGTTAGAACATTTTACTTCAAATAAGATTTTCAATATAAATTTAAATTAACTGAGCCATAAAATGAATATTGAATACCAAAAAATAGATAGAATTTTTTTTGTCGTTCATGTACATTGTACTGATTATCACTTGTTTCTAGATAATGATTCCTTCATATGTATATACTTTATCCGTTTCATATTAGTTGATTATTATACTAAATAAAGTTATTTTATATTAGTTATCACCTTACTAAATTAAGAAAACATTAATTATTATTTTTCTATATTACCCTTGTAATTAATTCTTTTTAAAGTGTTTACATTTATTTGTAAAATTTTCAAAAAAATTTTTAGTAAAACCATTTTTTTATGTACGATTTCTTAAGCAGCATATAAATAAAAATCGATTAACTAATGAAACGAAAGGAGTATCAATTTGAGGTGATATTTAGAAGCACAAGAAAATGGTTGAGAGTAAATCATGGAGGAGAGAGAAGTTAAAGACACAAATCTAATAAAATTTTGGGAAAATTATATGAAATAGAAAATTATTAATTCAAATTAAATGTTATAGCCATAGTTTATTTTAATTGTAATTCGCAGCAAACATCCCCTTTTTTTGCCATCTGATTCGATATACAATTAGTCATTTTGGGTATACAATTAGTCATTTTATACATTTCAATATAAAATGTGTTTGTGTTTGTATAAAGCGAGAGAAAAGTGTATATACAAATACAAATACATATATTTTCGTCTTATGCACTTATAATTATATAAATACAGATATTATTATACAAATTACAATGTATAAATGAATTTATACAAAACTGAA
Source organism: Solanum verrucosum (assembly GCF_900185275.1). NCBI lineage: Eukaryota > Viridiplantae > Streptophyta > Magnoliopsida > Solanales > Solanaceae > Solanum > Solanum verrucosum. The sequence continues at coordinate 851,442 of NW_026020355.1, forward strand.
CAATTTATATAAAATTGGATGTTTGTAGCGAATTATACAAATCAAAAGCTCCCTAGCAAACATAAAACTTGTTATGAAGCGCAATTATGCAAACTATAGCTATAACATACAAATCATTTGTATTTTTATGTTTGATATATGTGAAAGTTGTTCTAAAATCTTATCTTAAGATAATGAGATGTGGATTTGGATAAGCCTATTATGGCTACCTAGTCCTTGCTCATCAACACATCAACATTTTTTAACTCTGACTTCCTCTTCATTTTTTATTTCTTTTTGGCGAAAAAAGACTTTAAATTTTATGAATTCACAACACTTTCAAAAATAAATTAATTGTAAGGGCGCAATTGATTCTATTTTAGTTTTGTAAGTTATAAATATTTCCTTCATTTCATATTAACTGTTCACTTTTCACTTTAATTATCAATAAAAATGATAATTTTACTAATTTACTCCTTCAAAAACTTTTTTTAAATTTTACAAACTTGTTTATATAATCTTTTTTTTAAAAATAAACTAATTATAAAGGTGAAATGAGAAAAAATTAATTAATTGTAGCTAAATTTTATAAATGAATAACTAATTTGGGATAACTATTTATAATAAGGCGGAACATTAATATGACATCAAAAAAAATTAGTACAATTATTTTTAATAATGTGAACCAATATGAAACGGCGAGAGTATCAAAATCATATAAAGATTTTTTCTTTATTATTTAGTTTTGGTCTTGTCAATTTTCTTCAATTTGAATCAAAATTGAATTGTTAGTGAAATTAGGAGGACAAAAACCAAAAGTAGCCACATTTTATTTTGTCCAAATTATATATATAATAAGGTCTTTCTTAGCCATAAAAAAAAATATAGCACAATGAATGAGATAGCTCATTCATTAAAGTTCTAAGGTTTAAGCTTTGAGTATTAAAAAAATTCTTTGTAGGAAGCATTCTCCCCTGAATGAGGCCCTACAATGCGCAATCAAAATTAATCAAATTTCAATATGAGTATCAAACATATATATATATATATATATATATGTCTCCTTTTAAGGGAAATCCTTCACAAATTCTCTTAATTCCTCATAATGCAATTTTATCTAAAGGCCATTATATATATTATGCAATCACTATCCTACCAACCTTATGTTTCCCTCTCAATAACAGACGGTATTCTGCCGCATTCAGGAATTTTTGTATAATTTTTTTTTCAAAAGTTGTTAAATTTCTTCACTTGGAGAAGAGTTGGGGTGGTTAAACAAAACATGACATAATTTCAATTGATCATGGAGGTGATCCTAGATCGAAAGTCATGAATGTTAATAATTAGGATAGAAGGATAGTAGATAGTCAAGTATTGTCTTTTCATAGTATGATTTTAGATCTCACGTGGTTTGTTCTCCAATATGTATTGATATTTGTTACTACACTTATTTTGTGTATTGTTATTTTGTACATTCTTCTCTCTTACTTTTCTGTTTTTTTTTTCTTAATCGAAGATCTACTCTATAATGATAGAAATAACATTTAAAGAAATTATTTTTTAAAAGCCTACACTTATCAAAATTATATATTGATAGGTTGTTGATGATGATTTTCATCCTCTTAATTTTAATATTTAGTTTTAGGCAACTACACGTCAAGAGAGGAACCACCAACCTTCAAATCCTAGCATAATTTATATCGAAATAAAGATTACGATAATTTATAGCTATAGTATAATACCAACACTAGTTTGAATTATTATTACTATTAGGACGACTAACTAACCAATAGGCACGTTTATAAAGTTCGGATTTGACTTTATTTTTCCTCTTCATTTTGTCTTTGTTTTTATTTGTATGAAGACATATATCATAGATTTAAATTAATGATTAAAAATTGATAATTAAAGATATTGTTTAATCAAAATTGATATAAGTAATTATGTACTTTCATATATTTATTTTTAAAATATATTTCAATCCCACAGTTTAGTACATAATATTTTTCCTAAATATATTTTTTTTATAATCTTATTTGCCTTGAGTAAAAAAAAATTGGTACTTGCTTTTGATTATTTTTTTTCATCCCAAATTATTTTAGTCTAATTTGGATGTTTTGAAAAATAAGAATGGGAAAATTATGCAGAGAAGCAAAGATACTAGTTAATTAGCTAACATAGCTATAGTTTAATTAATTATGGCTCACAGCTTAATTTTAGCTATAATTACGTCATCTCTCTCGCCTTTTTTATACATATACAATTATATGACAAATATACAAATACAATTCACCTCTCTCCACTCTCTACCCTCTCTCGCTCGCCTCTCTCCTCCCTCTAACATGTAGTTACGAATCGTAAATTATAGCTAGAAAACATAATTAAGTTATTTTTGAGTGGCTATAAGCGAAAATTCCCCAAGAAGAATTGCAGTGTTCAAAGAGAAGACAAATTTGGATCCTCCTACTTTAAAAAATATATCACTAGAATTTAGTGTAATTTTTCTTTTGTCGGACAGATATTGTAAATAATGCAACAATTAAATATTTGAATTTGACAAAATAAATATTTATATAATAAAGAATAATTGAAGATACATATTTTAAGCCTTCAAACTTCTCTTATTTCTCTTATATATATATAAAGCGGCTAGAATTGTGTAATTGACTTATATTTTTGGGAGTAAATAGTATAAAATATCTATATCTTAATTATGGTTAAAACGTATTTTTAATTTATTAATAATAAGGGTAATATTGGATAAAATCAATAAATTTATCTTGATTTATTAAAATGAACAAGTGAAAACAAAATTTTATTTTTAAGAAAAGGGTCAAATAAAATCAAACTGAGGGAGTAAATAATTTAATTCTACAGTATATTACTTACCATTTATTATGAAATACTCCCTCCGTCCATTTTTGTTTGTCATGTTGCACTTTTTGAAAGTCAATTTGACTAATTTTCAAATTTAAATTAGATTACATTACTTTGATATTTTAAAAAAATAAATTAGATATTCAAAAATTATACGAAAAATACTATAAATTACAATTTTTTGCATATCAATATGATGAAAAAATACATCATTAAATGTTAGTCAAAGTTCTTATAGTTTGATTCTATAAAAGAAAACTGTGACAATTAAAAATGGACGAAGTGAGTATGAATTAATGTTTACTTGTTATCTTTAAAGTTAAGTTAATTTGCATAAATATTTTCTTTGAACAAAAAGTCAAAACTTTAGTTAAAATGGTAAAGAAATTATTGGATGAGATATAAACTATAGGATTAGGTTTATCCTTAACAATAAATAGCTGTAAAGCTGACTAGATTCATATCCCTGCTTTGGATTAACCAATGAATTTACATGTCATAATGACATTGCTTAGTGGCTACCATTAATTATTAATTTCAAATTAATTTTATTTCTTTTTCTAACAAAGGACAACCAGTGGATTAGGATTCAAGATAAGACCTACCCTTTCTTTTTTTATGTATAATATATATCCATACCCCATTATTCAATTCAATCTTCTGTTACTTAATTATCTTGTTTTATCTTTTCATTTTAAATACAATGATAATGATAACTCATCATCTTATATCTCCTTGTTGTTTCCAAGATCCAAGAATTTTCCTATGGTGAAGATTTGTCTTTCTTTCTAGCCTTTTCTTTGAAACACCATTTCTTGGTTTTTGATTTTAATTTTAATATTTATTTGTTGCAAGCATAAGGGAAAACAAATTATAAAAATGTCTATAAGTATGATTATGGATAAAAGGGAAGTTGAAGGTTCATGTGGATTTATGGATGCATTATCATGTGATCCACAAGAGGCATTTTTTGGTGGTAATAAACAAGTGTTTATTAATGAGGAGAAGGCATGCACTTGTAGTTCTTCATCATCTATTGGGGAAAATAGTGATACTATATCACATGAAGAATCAATGGATGATGATTTTCAAGAAGTTGAGAGTCCTTTCACTTCCATCCAACCTCTACACCAAGTTTTACCAATTAGGTATTTTTCTTTTGAATTCTGCGTACACTCTATCCTATCCTATCCTGACTTCATTTCACTGGATCTGTTGTATTTTCGTTTAAAAGAAAATGTTTTTTGTGGGCATGAATTGAATTGTTTATCCTGTTTGCAGAAAGGGTATGTCAAGGTTCTATAATGGAAAGTCAAAATCATTCACAAGTTTAAGAGAAGCTTCAACTTCATCTTCTGTGAAAGAATTAGCAAAGCCAGAAAATGCTTCCTATATCAACAAGAAAAGAAGAAACATATTGGCATGTCGTTTACCCAACAAGAAGAACCACACTGGCATCTCAAAGAAGAAACATATTGGCATATTGGCTATGAATTCTGGTCTTTGTGACAACTCCACAAGTTGGAGATCATTTTCCTTGGCTGATTTACAATTTGTTTCTGTTACAACAACTCCTACTACATTACAACAAGCTGAAAAGAAACCAACTAATTGAGCATTTGGATGATTAATTAACTCGTTCTTCTCTTCATTTAGCAAAAAAGATTCTTGTTTGTACTTTTAGCAATGTGCCAACACATTCTTTTTTGTGACTAGATGTGGCCAACAGCCTCTCAACTAGTTAACCATCTAGAGGCTATGAATGTTGTTATCACTAACATGTTACTGCCAATGTTAACCAACAAGTCAGCAAGCAAAGCAAAAAATAAAAAACTACACAAGATAGTTTTCTTCTTTGTTTGCAGAATCATTATCGTTGGTTTAGAGATTAGCTACCATATTATGTTCCAAGAAATAAATGCATGACAATAGAAAAACGAACCACACAGATCGAACATCTAACTAAAATCATTAATCTTGAAATCTGTTAACACTTCCAACTTTCAGTAAAATTGGAAGGAAAGAAGTTTGGATGGCTGTCAGAAACAGGTTTGAATATTTGCTACAACATGAAGTTTCCACAAAAAAAAGGGGTATTCACATTAATTATATCAACAAATACAAGCCTAAAATTAGTATATGGAATAGAGATGGTTAAAATGAGCTAAAGGAGATGGGGCTACATTTCTAACAGGGCAAGTGCCTTGAAAACTTCTAAGATGGGGGAAGCATGCAACAATGAAGTAACCAACATGACAAATATACAGAGCTCAAAAGAGCCGGCATTCCGAAAAAACAAGGAAGCCTTTCCAGTAACCTACGCCTAGTGCTGTACAGATTCTACCTAGATCTAGACTGTCGTGTAAGCAAACTGAAGGGATTTTTTTTTTTTGGGAGACAACTTGTCCTGCATTGCCGGGAATCAGTTTGCTATCTTGACATGCAGCTTTTCCCAAGCAAGAATTGGTAGATGTTGCACATCGCGAGTGGAGACTGGAGTTGTACAAGACAAGAATATTCCAAACATGCACATAAAAAGTTCACTTTGTGTGCTGTATCATAAGCAATGCTGATGGATATTCAGATAGGAACTTTGGCAGCTCCATAAGAGAAGGATCTAACTCCGGAAGTGCCATATATATGTCTTCTGTTAAGAACGGAATACTGCAAGCAGCAAGAAATAATTACTTAAGGCAACCAGGAAATGATGAAATGAATTCTCCATACACCAAGCAGCTGATATGAAGCTTGCACCTTATGGACTCATTAAATAAGAAAAATGCATGATCAATGTCAACAGAATGGAATTTTTAAATTGATGGGACTGTAATCTGATTATTATGCAATGTCTGAATATTGAGTATGCTTAATGTTTTCAAGCATTTATGAAATGCTGCTATAGAGAAAAGAAATCATTTCTAATGATTAAAATATTGCTATATCTCAAGGATACCAACATCACTGAACAGTACGACAATCGAGTATTTTAACTTTGACAGAACAATTAACTAGATATTTTAGGAAAAACAAATATCAAACGGAAGAAATGCTGGGATAGAAGTACAGCAAGCTTTTACCTCAGATCATCATCCAACAAAAATGAGTTAGATGTTAGATTCTGAGAATCCTTGTTTAAAATCTCCCTCATCTGTGCGACAACCTACAGATTATACAGTCATATGCCTATGAACAAAAACATACCGAGAAAACAGACTTGGGAGAAATGCAGCAGAACACTTACTTCATTAGATACGCTTTGAGTTCCATACTTGTCATCCCAATACATGGTACTAATTCGATAAATTTGTCTGGTTGTTAATGCCTGTCCAAGATGATGTATTTAAGAATATTCAGTCAGCAAAGAAGATTGACATCTCAATGACATTTTGGGGTTTATTTCTTACCGGGCAAAGGTCCTGTCTTATCTCTTCCAATGATTTCTTCCTCTTTTGATGTATTACCTAGATAGTCACAGCGAATAAAACTTATAGCTCACAGTAAGACTTTCAGATATCAAAGAGCTATTAGCAAGGATATGGCTTCTACCAGAAATCCAACAGCTTGTCTGATATAGTTTAGTTCATGCCAAGATGTACCTGCAAACTACATTCAGCACCCATGTAGTTCTTTCTCAGTTCAACATCTACATTGGAGAACACACAGGAGAAAAAACTGTATTTCTTAATACCTCTTCTTTCGCATTGACTATCCATTTTTCTAGTTCTGCCAAACCAGACTTCACATATTCTCCATTTGAAAATGTGCAACACTCTCGTCGGAGTAAAAGACTTGCAGATTTTAAGACCAAAGAATCATAAACTTTATTTCCACACAAGAGAAAGGACAAGAATTAAGAAAAAAGAAATTTATAAGATCACGATACCTGTTAAAAAGCGATATATTGATGAAGGAGAAAACCTGGGTAGTCAGCTTGCGGATGAAAAATGAAGGCACCTGGGAATTCATCAATACATTCATATACCATAAATCGACAAGAAAAGAAAATTAAAAGTTTTGAAGTAACAAGGAAGAAACTAGGAAAAAGAAGACATCCTCCTATCATCACACTAATGTTTTGCAGTTAATTATCAATTATGTATGTGCAAGTGTCACAAAAACATAATACAAGCTTGCCTCTAGGTCTTTGGTCTAGTGATAAGAGTGCACCTTGTCATGTGTGGGTTAGGCACGTCTCCAGGTTCAACCGCAGCCAAAAGCCTGGTATTTAAGTGGAGAAAGGTAGAGGTGGTCCCATTATCCACCGAGTTTTGAACCATGCACAGAGGTTCTTGGAGATTTTTCAGTTATCAAAAAAACCATAATATGGGCTTTTTCTAAGCAATACCAACAAAATAAAATGTCACCTCTCATAGGATGTTTTGGAGGCTATTAAGCTATACAAAATAGAAGAAAAGGAAAAATTAAAACCAAGTAACTGATTCATCATTAAGGTGATCAGGAATCCTCAGGCAGCACTGATATAGACCTGAGGCAAGCCGAAATAAGGCATATGCACATGCAAACTAATACACCACTAAAGGTGATCATTATGTATCCTCATGAAACACTGAGATAAAGATCAGAAGCAGCATGCACACATTGCTAACTAAATAACCTGACCACAAATATCTGATACTGCGATACATGTGAAACATAGCATTTGTAGAATGTCATTTTACACAAGGATCTACTCTCTCAATTTGATAAGTTAACTGGCAACTTTATTTAGCCAACAATCTAGTCCTGTGGAGAACCCTATGAATATCCTCATGAGAAGGGAGGAATAACTAAGTGAAAAAGACACTCCTCCTCCAACACCAAGGAAGCACCACAGTGGAAATCGCCTCTTGGGTAGAGGTTTGGGAGTAGGGTTTATGATATCCAGGGGACAAAAACAAAGACACTTACGGATTTCCTCATTGCTGAGTTGTCAACAGCATTTTAGATTCTGAAATCTCACCATTAACATTTGGAGCAGAGTAAATTTTTTGGGATAAACAATAATTTCAGTGTTGTGGGACAATGCATCGTATACAAGTAGTATAAAACAAGTAGAGAAGCTACACAAAATTGTGGTTTCCAATGAAAGAGCCCAACCATCTACAAGAACAGGAAGTGTGTGGACGGACCAACATTAATAAAAAACTGTTAAGGGGTCGTTTGGTGTGAGGGATAAAAATAAATAGTGATGGGATAAGAAAATAGTGATGGGAAAAAATTGTTGTATCTTGTTTGGTTGCCATGTTTGGGATAAGTTATCCCACCATTTATATCATAGTGATGGGATAAGTTATCCCATATACATGGTGGGATTAGTTAACCCCAGGATAACTAATCCTGGGATAACTTGTTCCCAACCAAACGACCCCTAAGTTATTCCACATATATACAAAGTCATTTTCCACCACTTCAAAAGCTCTTAGTCCTCTCTAAAAGAATCCAACATGAGAGCTAATGAGGGTACATCCCATGCCCTGCATCATCTTCTTCTTTTTACAGAAGTCCAATTGCGCTGCATGTCCTTGGTGAAGCATACTATATATTTTTCAAATCGTACCATGCCACATGATTCCTACTAACTCATCTGACAGTTAACAACCGACTGCTCTACCACTGAGCTACTGAGGAGCAACAAACTTAATGTTGGAAGTTGACTCTTGTTCTTTGGATCAACCTATGACCGAATAGAAATGAGTTTGTCACTCTTTTTCACACACTACCAAAATAGCATTTTTCCAAAATGGAATAGTTTACTACTCCATTTGTCCCAATTTATATGACTCACTTTCTTTTTTAGTTAGGCCAAAAAGAATAATACATTTCTATATTTAGTAACAATTTAGCTTTAAAATTACCTTTAATGAAATGATTTATAGCCACACAAACATCTATGACTTATATTAGAGCACAAGTTTCAAAAGTCTTTCTTTCTCTCTTAAACTCCACGCGAAGTCAAGCTACACTATATAAGTTGAGACGGAGGGAGTAGTACATTCTCCATTTGACTCATTACTAGACTGTCATACTTTTTAAAATTATTCACAGGGAAACTAACTCTTACAGCCTTCTAATTTAGTCATCATTCTTAAAGACAGGCTGTTCTAGAAAGTTCAAATTTTCCAAAAAAGAAATCCTTAGTTCTGGAATTCTATTTAGAAAGAACGAAATACAACTAGCATCTTAACTTCCGTGCCCACATAATAGAGCACTCACATTGCAAATGAAGAGTACACATAAACGTTTAATGGGTTCCATTTACACATCCACAATCTTAAAAGCCAAAAACTAACCACTACCCTACACTTAGAACAACCACAATAATGAAAATCACAAACTTAAGCCTCCAACTAACCAGACTATTCAGGACCAGATTTTTTTCCCGAGATATGACAAACCCCAAAGCCCCCCAAAGTGGCTATACCCATTTTGCTTCCTTGGTGACTTGAATCACGAACTTCAAGTCTTCATGTTTGAGGTTGAGGACCCCTTCCACTAGGCTATCTCTCCTTTGTCATTATTCATAACCATAATAGTCATCTTAAAAAGAAGAGTAAGAAAAAACACACTTGAGGGAAAAACAGTTATTGCAATAGATATAAATATAAGCAGTTTATTCTAAGGCTAGTTAACAGTAAACAACATAAATGTAACGACAATAGAAAGAAGTTTGCATCATTAAAATGCAACTACAAACTCTGCATATGAAAATTGCATCAAAGAAATTCTTCATCAATGCAATAGCAACCTCAAATGAAGAGGGACAGAAAGATACAGCCAAGACGATGAGAATTATATGCATACATGATTTCCACGTAAGCGACTCAAGAAAGAATCCAGGAATTTGATGATGCTATCCCATTGGCTGCTTGGTGCCTGCTGAGGAATACCACCAGGTGATCTCGTTGATTTCCCTCCATGCACCCGCTGGATTTTTGGTGCCTTCACACATGATCACAATTATGAAAAATTAAACTTGCAGTCTTGGAGAAAAAGGAAGCTTATCAGGTGATGCAAGTATCATGCTTAACTACGGGAAGAACATGAAACCATCAACATTTAGAAATTTCCCAATTTAGTAGCAAATGCCTATTTATAAATTCAACAGAGTTACCCATATACCAATGGCCAATCAAGTATCAGTGAAAATCATCTTAACCCTAAACAAGTTTGTTGGGATTGACAATGACTCTATATCAATTTCGCACTTTCTAGGTGCATTTACATACTTTTTTTTAATTATTATTATTATTATATACTAATAATATATATAGTCCTTGTCCCAATTTATGTGACACTTCTCTTCTTAGTCTATCCCAAAAATAATGATACCTTCTCTTTTTGGGAACTGCTTAATTTCAGGATTCCCGTTTTTTCTCCCTAATGACATCACTTGTAGCCTGTAGGGACTATCACCACCAGTCATTTAAAGGGAAAAAAAAATGTGAAACTTTTGCATGCACATTTAAAAGGATAATTTTGATACTTTGCATATATTTGACTTACAAGTCAAAAATCTTGTTTAATTTCTTACACTTTGTGCTCAATCAGACACCGACACATAAACTGGGCAGCAGGAGCATGTCTTTTGAAAAAACATATTAGGGTTTATTAATAACTAGATGTTCTTTAAATTCCATACTTGCCCATATATTAATGTACAAGGATCTAGATAAACCAAAGACATTGTTGATAAACATCAGACATAATATAAGTGGTCGTTTGGTAAAGTTATTAGAAAAAATAATGCAAGCATTAGTTTTGTGTATTACTAGTACCTTGTTTGGTACACTTTTTCAGCCTATGAATAGCTACTATGTATTGAGGTATGTAATATTAATACATGGAAATCCATGGTATTAGTTATGCAAAGGATTTTAATGCATGTATTAGTATGATTAAAGAAACAATTTCCCCTCAACCTTTTTCACATCCTTTCCACCCTATTTGTGGAGGGTATTTATGTAAAAATAAATTAGAAATTTTGCAATGTATGTTATTTTTAATACACCAAACCAACCACTACATAAGAAAATCTCAAGATAACTAATGCAAGCATTACTTATACACCATACTCAACATGTATGGTATTATTTAGTTCTATGCTTGGTAGGAATTTGGGCTTATAATCCAAGGATTAGTTATACATCCTACATGGTATTATAGGATGTATTACTAATACCTTCCATTTGGAGGTATTAGTAATACATAGGATTTAATACCATGGGATAAGTCTATGTAAAGACAAAATATATCCTCAAATCATTTTAATTAATTTGTTTACGTTCTTGATTTTATGTTTTATATTTGTATAAGAATTTATTTAAATAAATTAGCTTATAGATTATTTAGAGAGTGTTATTTATTACTAAATAAATCCAATACAAAGCAATACAATATTTGAAATGTGCATTGTTTAACATTTACTAATTAAAAAGGCAAATATATCACCACATGACGTTTATGATCTTAATTGAATGTATTATTTGTTGATATATATATATCGTTTTCTAAAATTGCATACATATTAAAACTACAACTTACAATTTATAAAATTGCATACATATTAAAACTACAACTTACAATTTTTATGTGTAAATGTAGATGGTTTATTCAATTTTACTATTGTTTACCGTCTTTCGGTTTTAAAAGTAGATGCTTTTTTTAAAAAAATAAAATGAAAATTGACATTTTGTGAGTGACCAATTTAAGATGACAATTTATTTATCCTCAAATAATTCAAGTGAAAAAATAGCAAACATGACAACAAAATTGTTCTTCTCCTAGCTAGTTAAAAGGCCATAAAAAATTAATATTGTTTGTCAATTATCTACCTTGACCCAATTACATAATAATTCAAGAGTATAATTGGAAAGAAGCTTTTTATAGTGTTTTAATCCAATCACAAGATGAGGTGGGAAACAATGAACCAAACACTTTATAAAAATAAACCCTGCATTACCAATCTCTGCACTATTAATTCCTGCATTACTAATCCCTGCGTTATTAATATTTGTACCAAACGACCCCTAAGTGTCATAACAACTAAGACTTACTCTCAACTAGTTGGTATCAAGATATCACCCTTTATTAATAAGGTAAATAATTTTATTAGTGTAGGAAAAATGCTCTCATATACAAACCGCATACCGAAATGTAGAGAGGTACACAATAATATGGTGCTATACAAATGTCACCCAATCTCCAATATGGACACGATTTTAACAGGCACACCAAAGACTAACTAAAAATAAGGGGTTATTCTTCAAATATACAAAATCACTTTTTTTAATCCCTTAAAAGCTCTTATTTCTCTCATTTCATAATACATATGAGATGGCTAGTGGAGCATAGTCTCATGCCATGCGTCTTCTCTTCCTTGTAGCAGTCCATCTATGCAACACATTATTCTTTATACCTGACATCACCCCTTACACCCTGAACAAACCACCAAAGCATGAAGAGGCATGCAATGTAACAAGAGGTAGTTGGTATCATCTATATGGACCCTTTGTTTTTATTGTCTCATGCTCTTAATTGAATGTGTATTCATTCAAGGAGATTCAGTTTTGGATTAATACATCGACAACCCCTTAAATTTGTGAGTAAATTTCATTTATACGCTCGAACTACAACTTGTTCCAATTGAGCACCTGAATATGATAAAGTGTTCTTATTACACACTTAGGAAACACTTTTCCGCATATTCGTAAGTGCCTGTTACGTAGGTAAGTGAACCACTTAGAATATGTCACCTCCTTTAAATATGTATTAGTCTCAATAAGTTGTAAAATCTTGGGCATGTTCCAATTCAGCCTGATGTGTATAACTAAAACAGATGACATATTTTATGCGGTCAGCTCAACTACCTAGTAAACATTTGAGAACACACGCAAAAAAAAAAATCAAAATTTGAATCGAAGTGTCAAATAAGAACACTTTATCTTATGTTCAAGCGCCCATATGGAACAAACCGTAGTTCGAGTGTCTAAATGAAATTTACTAACAAGTTTAAGGGACTGTCAATGTATTAATACACCAATTTCTAAGACAATATCTCAACATATTATTTTAGGTCTACCCATCCCTTTGTAGTACCTTCAATCAAAATAACAATCCAAAAAGAGGAAAACAAAAAAGAATAACTTAATCTGATAAAGGACTCATTCTCCCTTCATCATCATTTACCCACTTCCTTTGTACCATGTTCTACAAATAATGATGTTCTTCCACAAATGAGATGTTAACTTATTCAATAACACCAAGTAACCTAAATTAACTTCCTCCTGGTCCATTTACTCCTTACATTTCATTTTGTATAGCAATATTTGACTGGACACAGAGTTTTAGAAAAATGGAAAGACGTTTGGCACTTATCATAAGTACCATTGGAACTTGTGCTCATGATCAAGATATGACATTTCTATGACTATAAGTGTATGTCACTAAGGAACAAGGTGACATTCTTTCTGAGAAGGACCAAAATGGGAAGTGTGATATATAAAATGGAACACCAACTTTTGTGTCAAACCCATGTTATCAAAGCGTTTATGGGGCACATTTCGAGGCGGACGTATTAAAAATGCTATGAGGTGCAAATTAAAGGCGTAGATCCATAGGGAGTAACACTTTAGAAGTTGAAGCATAAGCACCGTGCATAAAAGCATAAGCCTCGTGCGTAAAAACGTATGCGGTATGCCCCCGGCGTTAATTTTGATTTTATTATTTTAAAAGTATTTTTGCTATAAATCATAAATATTTTTATTGTAGGTGTAATGATATTAATATTTTATGCTATCGTGTTTTTTAGGTTGCGCCGATTTTTTCTATATGAATAAAGAAAAAAACTCTCGTAAAAGATGATACTACCATAAAAAAAATTAGATAATTATGCTTGAAATTGATAGGATATAAATTTCAAAGCACTATGTTCCTAAGAAAATTTTATCCATTTTTTATCATTACACTTGCACTTTTCATCCTTCTCCTTCTTTGAAATATATAAACAACAATCAGTGGAAAAATTAGTAGGGGGTGGGGTAAGGAAATATTAGTTGAGGGTTAGAACTGAGAAGGACTAGTAGATTTGGAGATAGATGATGATTTCATTTTTAAGATTATCTCAGTATTATCATTTTTTGTGTTGTTACCTTTCTCAAATAATAATTATAATTTTGTTTTCTATATTATTGGTGATTTGTTTAAATTTATTTGCAGAATTATTGAAAGTTCTACTTTTACTTATTTTCTTAGTAATAAAATTATAAAATTGATGATACATGAGATATTGAGAAGGACTAGTAGATTTGGAGATAGATGATGATTTCATACTTAATATTATCTCGGTATTATCATTTTTTGTGTTGTTACCTTTCTCAAATAATAATTATATTTTTTTTCTATATTATTGGTGATTTATTTAAATTTATTTGCAGAATTATTGAAAGTTCTACTTTTACTTTTTTTTTTTTTTTTTTTTTGAGTAATATATTCAAAAGCAATACAATGTCATATTATTATATTTCTAAGACAAAAGCCAAGAGACAATGGCACTATGATTTTGGTTATTAATTTCCATTGTTGTTGCTTCTTCATAATTATTATTGGTGCAATTTTGAAGTAAATCAGTGTCAGTATCGTCCCATTTGGAGATAGATGATGATTTCATACTTAATATTATCTCGGTATTATCATTTTTTGTGTTGTTACCTTTCTCAAATAATAATTATATTTTTTTTCTATATTATTGGTGATTTATTTAAATTTATTTGCAGAATTATTGAAAGTTCTACTTTTACTTTTTTTTTTTTTTTTTTTGAGTAATATATTCAAAAGCAATACAATGTCATATTATTATATTTCTAAGACAAAAGCCAAGAGACAATGGCACTATGATTTTGGTTATTAATTTCCATTGTTGTTGCTTCTTCATAATTATTATTGGTGCAATTTTGAAGTAAATCAGTGTCAGTATCGTCCCATTGTGGCCAACTACGAATTATGTCTGTTTCTAATTCCCATGGTGGCGTTGGCCATACTAATTCATTACCATCTTGCCAATCCATTAATAATTTGCTTTTTTCATCATCACTTGATACGTTTTTATTTTCTTCGTCGATACATGAATAATTATTCCCTGCACTATTGCTCATTACTTCTTCTTCTAAACAATTCAAAATGAAATTTGGGTTCATATCTTCATCATCAATCACCACGTCTGGCATAATCTCCTCGAGCTTTGGCCATTCCATACCACTATCTGAACTAAGGCTTCCCTTGGCCTCTATAGACCCTGCCCAAGAATTTGGTACCTCTACCTTTGCTACATCTTCTTGCATTAATGCCATGGCACTATCACAAGCTGGCATATTTGTACAACACAATGCTTCTTTTTCTATGTTTGGTGTTGAAGGCATAGGAACAATTCCAATCAAAGCCTCACTAGTACTATTTTCTTTAGCTTCTAATAAGTTTGACTTTTTATTTTTCAATTGACTAATCGATGATTTTCTACAATGTTTAATTGGCTTCAATGTACCCTTTTTAGCCAAATCAACTACAGCTTTAGGCAACTTCTCATCGATGGTATCCTTAAGCTATCAACTTTTCGACTTAGATGAGAGTTCCAATAATTTTTAATCTCATTATCTGTTCTACCTGATAAATGTCCCGCTATTAGAGACCACCTGTTACCCAAAGTTGCATGTAACTTTATGATTATATCTTCCTCTTGTGAAGTAATGTTCCCTCTCTTGAGATCAGACCTCAAATAATTAATCCATCTTAGTCTACAACTCTTTCCACATCTCAGTAATCCAGCATTTTTGGGTAATGACCTCCAAGAGCCTTCTCCATTAGAAAGAATATAATTAGTGAGAATTTGATCTTCTTCTGCAGTCCATCTGCCTCTCTTGATACCTACTTTTTCACAACAAGGTGTTCTTCCCATTATTACAAAATGAAGAGGCACTTTTACTTATTTTCTTAGTAATAAAATTATAAAATTGATGATACATGAGATATACGCACCTCACCCCGTGATGCATAAAACGCCTCGCCTCGTGCCCCCACCTTGTAAAACATTGGTCTAACCTTTCACTTCAACTACTTCCTATTTCAATAGATTATTGTTTACTTAACTGTACTATATTCCTATTATATTCTTTTGAAGTAAGTTAATATCATTAATAAGGCATTAAGAAGATGCATAGTTACAAAAAGGTTAGCTCCAATACAAGGGTGTCTCTTACATATTATCACTACTTACCTCTTATTAACTCCAAAAAGCAAGGAATTAAAGCAGTAGGTAGGTAGGTAGGTCTTCTCACGACTTAACTAACTAGTGATTGCAGAATCACTAGATTTCAACAAAAAAACAATGCTGACTTGGGTAATAAGTTCTATAAAAGGCATTAAGTACTGAAAGACAATGTTCAACAGCTGAATTTGATGACATGCACATGCATAGAATACTATTTAGAAGCAGGAGGAGCACACCTGAATGCACAGACCCAGCAATGGGGATATTTCCTTTTTCAAATTATCACGAATCAGACCAAATATCTTCTCCACGCATGCAGTTAGTTGTTGTTTAAACAGTAAAGCTGGATATCTTGCTTCCATATGCGACATTCCATCCTCCAATCCAATAAATTTCAAGGGGGACTTTAAACTCTGAAGAGTGTGAAAATACAAAAACTTGTTTAAGACTTCTATCATTATTCAGAAATTTAAATGATGATAAATGCAAAAGAGACGACGACAATCCAGGTTTGATAAGGATAAAGCACAATCCATTGAATGAAAAATATATACACCATGCACACATTATAGGTACACATACTTGGCTGGTAACTCAGTTCGGTCTGTTTTAAACTTTTCTGGCACCCCTTAACTACAGATGTAATTGCATCAAACCATGATAACCCCAGAAACAACATATAGAAATATTTCAAATGAATGCACAGTAACCTTCTCCCTTCTTCAGGGACCCCCAAAAGTAAAGGGGAAAAGAATGAGTAGATCAAGGTGAACTTAAAGGAAGACTTGTTAAAGAGGAACAGAAATCAAGTACTGAGGCCATAGACAACAAAACATGATTGGTTGGCCACATTGATATAGTTTTTTCCAACCAGAGAAGAAAAAAATATGCCATCAAAGAAGTTCTAGCATAGAGTTGTGGGCAAGAAGACGTGAAACTGATGAGATCTATGCAGGCTGGAATAACACTAGGCTGATAAAAAGGTACTCCAACCATTGCCCCAGGGCTTTGCTCTAGTAGTAAGAGTGCATCATGTGATGTGTGCTTTTGGTGCACACGGGTTCAAACTTTACAGAGAAAAAAGTTTGGTATCTTAAGTGGATGAGGGTAAAGTGGCAGGCCCATTATCCACCGAGTTCCAAATCGTGCACCACTGATCCTCGAGGATTTCTTGGTTATCCTACAAGAATACTCCAACTGCTGTGTGGCTTGCAATATTGTCAAATCATCCATTTTTTTATGACTGAGAAATCCATCCGAAGCCAACCCTTTGGGCCAATCAGTCTTCGAAACTCCAGGACGATGTGCTCTCCCTTCTACTCTTCTCCACTTAAATATTGGAGTTAGTTCGCTCGGCACAAGGCTCGAACTTATGCGCAAAGACACAATCCCTCAGAGATCTTTGCAGCTAGGCTAACCCCTGCGGCTCCAATTTTTATGAGTACTTAACACAATTTCATAATTTTCTTAAAATGCAAGTTAATAAAGAAACAATATAAAACATAATAGTTAAAAATAGAGGGGTGTATGTTAATTTACCTTACTACTTTATCAAAAGATTTCCAACTACTATCATGATCAAATATTATTGTTTATTAGTAATAACAATGGAACGTGGTTACACTATTACAAATACCAGGATTTGTAATTTATGACCTCTATAGCTACACAACTTACTTGGGCAACCCTCCCATTTAGTGCAGAAACACCTCCAGAACGCTGAGAAGACGTACTGAAGAAGCCATTAGCCCTCAAATTTCTTTGCAGAAGGCAGAGAAGTGCAGATGCATTAGATAACCAATATGGCAAAGTGACATCCTCATCTCCAACCTGACACCCCAAGAAAATAGAAAGAAGAAAACTTGGTTAAAGATGAATGATACTTAAGACATTAGCTAGTCTAGAACTAGTTACATCTACTTGAGAATTGCAATAAACCCAAAAGGAAAAAAACTATGCACTCATTTAGAATAAAACTGTCATTTGTTCAATGAGCACATTTAGTGTAATAGTTAGCAAGGTGATTACACACTAGGTTAGGAAGCCACCTGAATGTTTAGCTACATATTATGGTAAGATAATTAGCAAGGTGATTTAAAACTGGGTTAGCAAGCCAACCCAGATATGCAGCTGCATATCATGGTAGTAATCATAGGCCACATGTGCAAAAAGTTCTGACAAGTTTGTGTATCCAGTTAGCCTCCACTGACAAGGGATGTATAGCCTTGCGGTAAGGACCTCACTGTCTAACCATGAGAGTTTGAGTCACACGGGTAGCGAAGCAGGGAAAGAGCAATTGTTGGGCTCATAGGTGGGGTACAGGGGTGGTTTACCATAACAAAAAAGATTGTGTAGACCACTTCATCTAAAATTTAAAATATTAAGAGATGAAGCACATTAATTTGTGGGGCCCATTTGTTTTCAAGGTCCAAGCATATGAAATATTTTGTTGGTAAACAGCCAAGAGCCTAATGCAGGACCTTTTAAAGTATATGAACCACCTCTTCTAAAAGCTCACGATGTTAAGGAACACTTTTGTTTATTTTAGGTCTGCAACACAATGGATTTAGGACTAGGACCGCAACTCCAACTCTCCAACTTCTTGGTAGGCCTTCAAAAAGTTCCACATATGTTGCTTAACCTTGCAGTAGTCAAATCTGACAAACACGTCAATTCACTGGTTATTTAGCACTCAATTGCTCAAGATTGCACCATGGCTTATCAAACTTGGACAAATCAAAGATAAATGTCCACAGAAATACAAGTTGGTCTAGGAATTTACTCATAATATGGTAACTACAAGAGCAAAAACAAACAAATAATATATAATTTAATCATGTATCTTCTATAATCTGGAAAATGTACTTACGCAAAACCTAGCTAAGAACTACATAATGAAAGAATCAAGGAGTTCGACAAAGACCAAGTAGAGTTTAAAATCCAGACATCCTTTACAACCAAGGACATTACATAGATTACCTTCAAAACTTCATTGATTTCGGCAATGATAAAGTCAAAAATAGCAGTCCTCTCTGACTCAAAGGCATGCCAATGAATAAGGCACCTATAGATGACACAAGCAGCAACTGGCTTTCCATCTTTAAATCCCAAATTCTCCTTGATACACCTTGAAAGAATTTCACAGTTCTCCTGCAAGAGAGACTTCATTTTAAAGTAGCATACACTAGAGCCACCATTACTTAAACCTTTTGCACTAGTTATCCACCAAAATTACAGTTGTGGGTGGATGATAAGTAAATCAAGGGGACTCATCACTATTCCCTCACAAGGGAAATTCATTCTTTTATTTGAGTTGTTTACAACTTTAAGGAAAGTAAATGAGATTTCATCCTCTATAACCCTCGTCTACTACCCCAATGTTAGTATCCTTCATCACTCATGTTCCTGATTTCTGACACTTTGCACCCACCCTCCGCAACAGTGATAAGCAAGCAATCATGGCAAATAAGATTATAAATCATCACTAGTTGGATATGGAAAGCAACCTGCTGCCTTTCACTGGTCAACTTAGCTCTACGTGAATCAGAAAATCCTTGAGCAAGAGGCGCTATCATTTTTGTTGGGGTGGGAGACTCCTAAACAAACAAAACAAGACTGTTAGAGATCAAAAAATATAAAAATAGAACTATGTTCTTAAGCTAACACAGCTAAAAAAGGATACATACAAATGAAGTTTTACGATCAGCAGAAGGCAGAGCGAGTGCACCAGAGAATTTCTGTACAAAGGGGACAAAAGTTTATTAGATCTAGAGGAACGGGAAGCGAGGAAGAATTCTCCACCATGGGTTATACATTGCAAGTTAAGAAATTACAGCTTACATCGCTAAAAGACTTGGCAAAACCTGGACGATTGCTTCTCGGAGTTGCACTCAATGCTTTCTGTCGGAGGATATGATTTTCATCCTCTGAAATTGAGAGCTTCTCCTCCATACTAACATAGAAAAGATACACAAGTTTTAAAACAACTGGAAATCAGCCAGTTATAAAAAAGTAGATGATAGCACCACAAGAAATATATGTAAATAGAGACTGAAAATCTACATTTCTAAAACTTAAACAGATATCGTTTCATTTCCTAAAATATGTATAAAGTTTTACCACTAAAAAGAAGCAGAAGACTAACTATGTGATGAGATTGCCAAACAACTCCTCTTTGATATATCTAAAATTACCTTTTTAAGTTCTGTTGGAGTTGTGAACATGTCTCTTCAACAGCTCTCAACTTGGCAATTGTGTCAGTAGACTCTTCTTTACCCTTTATTAGCTCATGCTCCAATGCGGAGTTCTTCTCCTCCAAGGCGCTCAAAGAACTCTGCAAGCCACCAAAATAAGTATCAGTGTCAAGTCTTTGGGCCTTCTTATAAGCTTAAAATTGTTAAAGAGCATCCTTTCTGCTCTAAAGAAAAAGCAAGTATGTCAACCTTTAAAGTCATAGTATACCAAAACAAGCAAGTAGTCTAGAAGCAGTATTTTGTTAACTTATTTAATCAGCTAACAACAGCATACCCAATGTAATCCCACAAGAGAGGTCTAGTGAGGGTAGTGTATAAATAATGTCAAATGTCAACTAATCAGGAAACATATGATAATCTGATCTACTAGTAATTAAAGAAAAATTACTTGTGGCCATAGAAACCCTAAAACATCCACCCACCCAAATCCAGATACCCCTGCCCCAGAGAAAATAACTGAGAAGAAAGAATAAATGCAAATATTTTTTCTTGATAACAAAGAAATCCTCAAGGCCAGTGTCACATGGTTTGAAACTTGCTGGATAATCAGCCTGTTACTATATCATTCTCCACTTAAATGCTAAGCTTTTGTCTACTGCAAGGTTCGAACCTATGGCATGCGCCTAAATCCTAATCCACACATCATGCATTGCGCTGTGGAGGTACAGGTACGGGTCGCCCAATTCCAGTTCAAATCTCTGTTCGTCCTCCAAACCATTCACCTTAGAACTGGTTCGATTTTTTACATTGTATCAATATCGTATCTTGTACTTAATTCAGATTCTTCAGGTTGAGAAAAGATTAAAAAAAAAAAATTATGAATTGTATATGTTTGGTGATACTTGAAATCAGTTAGACCTACATGGAAATTGCTGGTTCTATGTTGTAATTGTTGTTATAGCTTTTGGGGTTGAGTTAGGCTCAGGTGTCATATCTTTACATGGTATCAGAGTCAGGCCCATCCCAATTTGTTGTTCACCGATAGTGGGCACCCATTTAGAAGTGTTCATGCTCTAGTTGAAGTCTGGGCGTGCGGTGGGGTGTTAAGAAGTCCCACATCGGTAGAGGGAAGGGAATTTGGTCTCCTTATATGGACTTGGACAAACCTCTCCTCATGAGCTAGCTTTTGAGGTTAAGTTAGGCCCAGGTGTCATATCTTTACACTTCTCATTCTAGAGAGCGAGCGTGAGACTACTAGGTCAAGATGCTTTATGAAGTTCAAAAAAGAGGGGTGCATAAAAGATGCTCTCAACATCTAGAACTAAATTTACACAAGGGAATCAATCATCAATTTCAAAAATGAGTGTAATCAGAGTTGAATGCAAACAGATAGAGAAAATCACAGTGATATGACCTTCAGAAATGTATTTTCATTTCTCAACTCGGTCACCGAGAAAATTTCTCTTTCCAAAGCAGCTTTTTCCTTCATGTATAATTCCAGTTGTCTCTGGAGCACAGCATTCTTATTGACCTCATTGACTGCAGCCAGCTTCGCTGCATCTAACTCGAGGATTAAAGATTCTACAGTCTTGTTAAGTTTTGAAATTTCCACTAATTTAGCCTCCTCATTTGATAGCTGCATCACAATGTTCAAACAATATTTCCTTCAATTAGCTAGCAAAATATGGTGAATTTGAGAAAAAATCACTACTGAACCAATAAATTATTTACATATAAGTTAACCACTGGACCAGTACCCGTAATTTTTTTTCTAATTGCAACCTCCAAGTAAGATCCTCCAACTGCCTTTCAAGCTTGGTTTTTGCTAAACGGAGAGCACCAGCTTCGTTAGCTTCCTATACAGGGGGGAAAATAAAGTGTCAAGCTTTTCAATAAAAATAACAGCTGAACTACATGAAACTTAGGGGAATAGAACTTCATCCACAGAAACTTGGAACATCAATTTTCTTAATTATCTGTAAGGAATAGCAAACCCACAGGATTGAATCAATATTGAGAAGATCCTATAGTGGCAATATTCAACTAAAGCATATAAAAGGAATTTGCTTATATCTCTCTGTAACATTAGTTCTTGTGTCTCTTTTCTGATAGAGCAAGAGAAATATATAGAATCTCAAGCAACAGTAAAAGAAAGAGCATCAATATCCTAAAGTTGCTGTAAGCAAAAATAAGATGCAAATTGAAATATCCTTGTGCAAAAGTGTACTTGTGTTTTCTTGGGAAGCATAGATTTGGCATAGATGTACTTTATGTTATAAGCAGAATATTATGCAACAAAATAAAGATGATCTGACAAAAGAAAACTACAACCCTGATATGGCAGTCCTTTTAAATGTGAACAATCTGATGACCTGACTCATACATAAAAGGCAACAGATGACAGCACTTCTCACTTGACTGCTAAAGTCAACTGTTTATCACTTATCTTACTCACAGAACTTTGTAGCTAACATCTAAATCACTCGAAATTTTGTGTCCTAGAAGGCTATGGCTAGACATAATCTGGCATTTTTCTAATGCCTTATACTAGCACAAAGTTGGGGAAAATTACTCTGGACTTAAATTTCATGAACAGACTAATTGGCATGATCACTAAAAGCAGAAGGCTAATCGTTGTCAATTCTTCGTATTACAGCATTGCATTTTCAGCAGATGCAATAATAAGCTTCTTTTGAATAAAAACAGACAGACTAATTGACATGGTCACCAATAGTGACAGGCTAACGTTGTCATGTCTTCGTATTACAACATTGCATCCTCAGCAGATGCAATCATAAGCTTATTTTGACCAAAAGCAGCACAAAATCAACTAGAACATTAATTAATTCCATGAAAACATTGAGCATCCAACTTACTACATTTTACATGCTTACTAGCCACTTTTATCACATTTTTGTCCTTGAAACAATGAGAATATCTCCATCAAATGGAGATATTTCAAGCAGAGATTTGTTGGTAAACACAAAGCTAGACATTAAAAACAGAAGTACCATCCTTCTCACCTTTTTGAGCCTTCTGAACTCCCTTGTTGCCATTTTTCGCCTCCAAAGACATTGAATAGCAATAATATTGGAATGACGATGACGAAAAGCAGAGCGAATCTTGCACATTCTCCAATGTGCCTATGCAGTAGCAGAAAGAATATCAAACATTATCTTAGAACAATTTCTATTTTTCTTTTTTCTTTTTCCTTTTCTTTTGGTGAGGGGACAAATACACAACTGTCATCCCATCTAAATAGTTCTAGTTTGAATTTTAAAGCACAAATTTATGAATGTATAAGATGTATCAGGTGGCAAAGGCATATACTCACCTGAATGATAGTAGCAGCCTTATTCTCCTTCCTATGTAAGAACTTCTGACGAGCAGCAAAACCACGAGTGCAAGACTGTATCATCAGTGCAGAAGCATAAAGTTGCAGATAAGCATTCCTCATGATCCACTGTCGCACGTATTTTTGGATTACAATCACAGCCGATGCTTCCCGCAGTGCAGCATATATACTACGAGCAATATAACCTGCAAAAAGAAGGTAATGTTTTCAAGCCTCATTTAGTGCTCAAACCAAATAAATATGAAGGGAAAGCCACCTGACATTAGCATTAAAACACATAAAACATACAACTATAAGCAAATAAAAAATACACACAAGTCAAATCACACACTGTTGGAACCAGACTGGAGATTTATCTTTTTTTCAGATACGATAAGTAGGATGTATAGTTTTCTCAGAACTAATTACTAGGAAGAGATATATATTAGACCAACAATTACAATAAAAACACGATCTGAAGAAAAATCATGACAATCTAATTTTTTTAAAACGGAAAAGGGTCAAAACTGCCCTTAAACTATGTGAAATGGAACAATAATGCCCCAGTTAATAGTTTGGTCCAAAAATGTCTCTATTGTTACTTAATGGGTCAAAAAATATTATTTTCCTGATAAAGATATTATTTTTTTTTCTTTTAAAATATATTCTATTCCTAATAAAAATATTACTTTAAAAAAATCATATTCTCGTTTCTTTTTTTTGAAAATCACTTTAATTAATAAACAAGTAGAAAATAATCTTTTTTTATTCTTAATCTCATTTTAACAATTAAAATAGAATCACTCCATGTAACTTTTTAACTGATAATATAGGTCAGATATATATATATATATCATAATAGCCCCATCATTAATTTTCATTTAGAAAACGATAAAAAAATTCCTAATAAAATAGAAAATATTTTTATTTCTTAATCTTTTTCGAATTGAAGTGGGATAAACATATTCTAATTAAAAAATCCTCACAAGAAAAAAGAATGTGTCTAAAAAGAAAACAAAATATTTCTTTGGAAAAAGGGCATTTTTAACCCCTCAAGTAACAATAGGGGCATTTTTGGACCAAACTATTGACAACAAGGGCATTTTTCGACCAAACTATTAACTGAGAGCATTTTTGTTCAATTTCACATAGTTTAAGGGCATTTTTGACCCTTTTCTGCTTTTTAATAAAGCTGCTTCAATTAAAAATATCAGAGCACATCACTTCATCTTTATCCAGGAGGAAATATGATACTAATTGTTGCATGTGTTCTCCTTAAACAGGACACTGAACAAGCGTGGAGAAACAAATCAGGTTGTGACTGGTAAATGATGCCCATACTCAAGCTACAATGACTGAATTTCACTTCAAAGGGAAAGCGGAAAAACAAATCAGGTTGACTAGAAAACGACTCAGCCCTTTGGCTGCATGTGGCTTCACTTTACAGTATGATCATAAGGACTGTGAGAAATATAGGAAAACAACATTATTGAATTGTTGTTGTCTACATTATTACAGAGAGACCCTATTTCTAGCCACTACAATAGACACCTTTTCCAACTAGGACACTACAATACAATCATTTTCTAAGTAGGACACTACATACTATTCCTATTACTATTCCTATTCTAAGTTGGATGGTATATACCTATTACTATTCTAACACTCTCCCTCAAGCTAGTGCGTACAAATCATATGTACCTAGCTTGTTACAAATGAAATTAATATGAGGATCGATGAGGAGCTTGGTGAGATATCTGCGTGTTGATTACTCGACTTCACAAAATTGACAATTAATCTCAATGTGCTTAGTCTTCTCATGAAATACTGGATTTGATGCATAATGCTGATAAAACACAGAGTGATAAATTACAGTGCTAAACTTCCCAAACCAAGCATGCACAGACTGTTTCAAACCATAGAGTGACTAACACAATCGACATACAAGGCTACTAAATCCCCCCCCGAGCAACAAAATTAGGTGGTTGTTCCATATAGACTTCTTCACAATGCAACGGTCGCGAAAAGTGCTCAAAATCTAGTATAAAGTATATGGATCATGTTGGAATCAATAGACGAGTCATTATTAAACAAGAAAGTCACCGAAAAACTGGTTGAAACATGGTCATACGCAGGAGTATTAGAATTGATAGTTGAAAGTGACCACAATCTAAGAAATAAAATTATATGGGTAGGGTCAGAATAATGGCATGACCCAACTGAAAAAGAGAAATTATATGGGTAGGGTCGGAATGATGGCACAAACCTACGCAAATCAGATTTGAGGAGTCACCGGAAAGACGAATGGAACTACGCAAATCAAATCTGAGGAGTCACCGAAAAGACACACGGTGCTATGCAACTCAGTTATGAGAAAGTAGTTCCGAAAAATCAACGGTTACGCAAATTAAATATGAAAAGTAGTCCGGAGATATGCACGGTGCTACACAAATAAGATATGCAAAAAAGGTAGTCACCAGAAGGATGGCACGGTTCTACACAAATTAAATATGAAAAAATAGTCACCGAAGAGATGGCACGGTGCTACGCAAACCAGATATGAATAAGTAGTCATCGGAAAGATACACGGTGACCCAACTTTTGCTAACATAATCATTGGCCAGACGGGCAACATATATGGTTAATAGTTGCCCGCCGGCAACAGAAGCAATTTGATTGTTTACCAAGATCGTAGATGCTCTGATACCATGTGAGAAATATAGGAAAACAATACTATTGAATTCTTGTTGTCTACATTATTACGGAGAGATTCTATTTCTAGACACTACAATAGACACCTTTTCCAACTAGGACACTGCAATACAATCCTTTTCTAAGTAGGACACTATATACTATTCCTATTCTAAGTAGGATTGTATATACCTATTACTATTCTAACAAGGACACCATCAGTTTCCAACTTAACAAACTGTAGAATATTGGGAGATGCAAGATATGCTAATCCAGAAATCTGTCTGAGAGATATTATACTGAGAGAAAGGACCTCTGCAGGCTAATTATATCACCTAGGAAGATTACTCTTGTTTGCTTATTCCAATTACATTTGCATTTTTTTGCATGGTTTTGCCAAAAAACAGTCCGTATAACAAATGTAGGAAATCAAGAGAGCAAGAAAAGGTCTTGCAACCAAATTAAATTTCTGCGAGAACAAAACAGAGATTTGAATTTCCTCCTTCTAGAATTCCAGATATACTAGCATCAAGCAAAATGTTCACAGTATACACCGCAGTTTTTTATTTAATGATCCTGTTAACAAAAAGAGTTAAACCAAAAAGTTATGAGAATCCTAAGAGGTGGCAAAGCCTAAGGTACATGTCAAACTAGATGAATATCAAGACTCATAATATAGAACCAAAAATACATCAAAGATTACCTCTAAACAGACTTTTGCTCCCCGGAAAAAAAGAACCAAGAAGAAGTGGATAAGGGAAGACCAAAACCACAACTTTACTAGACCAGAAATTAACAATATACTTCCTCCGTCCCAATTTATGTGACGCTCTTTCCGTTTTAGTTGGTCCCAGAAAGAATTGAAACTTCTGTATATTAACAATTTAACTTTAAAATACATATTTTACCCTTAATGAGATGCCAGTTAGCCACACAAATATTTATGGTTTATTCAAGACAATCAATTTCAAAAGTCTTCATTTATTTCTTTAACTCTGTGCCTAGTCAAACACCTTCACATAAGGTCTTCATATAAAGAGATGTTATCTCGTTCAATCAAAAATAGCAAGTTCAAACTAGGAATAGGTAGAGAGTAACATCATTCCTATCTGATCTACAGATATGTGCAGAAGCACACAAGCAAAGCAAAGTATTGCAGCAGTAGTAGGCACGCAAATTTCTATTGTGGAAATCAGACAGCTATGCACTATTCTGGACAAAGTATAATTTTGTGGTAAGACTTTATACTGAGAGAACGGACCTCTGCAGCAAGACTGTAGATGAATTGCAGCCATTCGATTTGAGAGGAAGTCCCTGCGCGCAAGAAATGTTCGTAGCCGACTTTGTATTTGCTTGGCAGATAAGTCCAAAATCTCAGCTCTTCGTGAGTCTAAAATACCAATCTGGCCAGCCCGAAGGAATACTTTTGTTTTACCCAACTGCAGAAATGAAAACCATGACATTACTTCAAAAAACTCACAGCAGAAAATAACAAACTTAAATTTGCAACTGCTAGAGCATCAAACTTTGAAAGTTTGTGCTAAAGCTTATCACAGCAACCTGATAATTCCCAAGCTTGAGTTTCTGCAGTATTTTCTCTGTGATGGTTTTTTCATCATTACTGGACCACAGAAAAAAAGTTACAGATCAAATGAAGTGTAATAAGATTCAAAATTGGCATACAGTGCCGGAGGGGACCAAAACAAGATTGTTGTTTATAATGAAGGATATTGTTACTAAGACATTTAGCTGACATTCTTGTGCATCTTTAACTTTAGATTTACTTTAAGAAAACAACTTAGCCCAGCATAATAACAACAATCAAATATTTCCTTCTTTTAACGGCATTGATTAGGACAAATATATAATGCCACCTGTACAGATCTTTGAAAATAGAGGCTATCACACCAAAACATCTGCCAGAAAGAACTGAATATGGAAAAGGGTACTTCACAATATAAACCCGAAGGACGACAGCCATATCTCATGACCAAAAAGGGAAATTTCAAGATATTGATATACTGCAGATTGCAAAATCAGCTACATATTGATCATGTATGGACATACAACAGCTGAACAAAGTTGAGTAGCCATATGCTGCACCAACAGATGTTAATAAGCTAAATCTCATCATCCCACATTATTCTTAAGAAATTTTATGTTGACCTAGTTACTACTCCCTCTGTCCCTCTGTCCCTAATTACTTGTCCACTTTTGAATTGGCACACCTATTAAGAAAACAATAATTGACATAGAGAGTTTACCATTTTACCCCTATTTATTATGAAGTGGTGAATTAAAAACTTAAGATTTTCAAGAAGTTCTACCTTATTCATAGTAATTAATTGAGGGTATAATAGGTAAAAATAATTTGTCCTTTCTTGATTTGTCAAAATGGACAAGTAATTAGGGACAACTAAAAAAGGAAAAATGGACAAGTAATTAGGGACAAAAGGAGTATTAATCAAATCTACTTTCATGCTTTATACCAGCCTTTAAAAGAATCCAAACAGGGTCCTTTCTGTCCTACGTTGAAGGTGACAACACGCTTTATTTTCGAATAGAAAACCAGATAACTAAATTACCAAAACACCAACTATTGCATGCTTCAATCTTGACAAACTAAGGCAGACCATAACACTGTCCAGTTCAGCAGTAAAATGCTCTTAGTAAGTGACAAATATTAAAGTAGGTGCCAAGCCAATGTTAGAAGATTGCCCAAACACAAAACCAAATTTCAATACATATTTGTTGCTCGGTTTACGAGCACACATGAAATTCTAAGGTGTATAGATGATTGGTAACACTTTGTGGGAAGTCATTGTTTGATTAAGTTTCTATTAATGCATATATGGGTTCTTAGTCTATAACAAATTAGTTCATCCATCTCATTAGTGTTTGACTCAGCTTAGAGTTTTAGCTATTAATTTTATATAAGTCGTGGTAGAGAAAATAAACAGCAAAGGTTATAACTTATATAAAGAGGTCCTTTTATCAGTCACTCATTGAAGGGAAACTGACAATTTAATTTTTTTGTTTAACATAACTTGAGAAGGTAGCTTAATAGGTAAAACGTTACATCAAAAGTTTATTTTACTACTTAAATGAATTTGAATCTTCCAGAAACATATGAAACTAGTAAAGAATAACATTATAACTGAAATGGTATTACATATTTTAGGATATAAAAAAACAACGAGTTTAGACAAAGGGAGTACAAATCATAAAAAAATTGGTCCAAGCCAGTCAAAGTGGTTAACCTGGAAAGCAGAAAGATTTCAATTGTTTCACTGCACAAGGATTGTGGAACAAACACAAGTTCATAACAGAAGCAGCTAGTGTTCTGTAGAGTAGGGGATTGAGCCAGTAACATAAAGGCCTATACCTAGATACGCTCAATACCTACATAGTCATCCGGCAGAAAAGGATAGAAACACATGCACTATGTTAAAACAAGCTTTACACAAAAGTTGAGTGAACCACTGACATATTGATCCGAGCATTATCAGCAACCTACTTCCACTTTGTACCTGAGCAAGTATGTTTTTTCTTCATTTTTGGTTGGGATACAGCAATACGCAAGATAAACCAAACTCAAAAAGGTTCAGCTTCCCGCTCATATTTCATATGATCCATAACAGCAACATTACCAATGTAAAAGCTATATTAAACGTCTACTGTACTGCTTGTAAATCAGCAATGTAAGAAAATTTTGATACTAAGCACTTTCAGGTCTTTTCAAAAGATTCAACACATGAAACTTCTATCCTAAACTTTTCATACATTTTCTATGTTTGATGGTGTTCAACTTCTAGAGGAAGTAATATTTTGTACCTACGTTTCTTGTTTTTCCACCTTTTGCTTTTTCCCCTCATCTAGTTAATTATTTCCTCCAATAGTCAAAACAATTGACCCTAAGTCACGCCCCTTTGCCAGGTTAACTGCAATGTGTATGATAACTATGCCTACCAAAAAGTGGAAGCTGCAAAATGATATCCTTCTCAGACATAGGAAATCCTACTTTGGATAAACAGACTCCCATTTGAATCTGAACTTTCAGCTGAATGGAGATTCAACTGGATACCATAACCCTCCTTCAGGTTAACTGCAATAACTTTGATAACTATGCCAAGCAAAAAGAACAAGCCACACAAAAGTTCCTCCTTACATAAGCCGACATCGCAAATCACACTAGGATGAACAACTGCCATATTTATCTGCATTTTAACATTGTCACAGAACCAAACCAACTAGCAAAAAAAATTAAGTTGGTAGCTCTGCTAAACTAACCAATGAATTAATATGCATGTAGATGCTTGTTGGTCATAGTTGATGTTTCCAAGCATCCCATTACAAATCCAATGCAAGAAAACAGAAAAATACAAAACAAAAGAGGGGGTCAAATAATTTCACCAAATGAAGTTATAATAATGACTAAAGCAATCCCACCTTCCATCCAACATGTCTAAAACAATCAGTCCAAATCGATCAATAAATTCATGGTAAGTTCTGCGTGTGGGATAACCCGCCAAACTTATGCGCACAGCCTCAAGAACACCCTGCAATGTATCAAATTACCGTTAAATGAGAACATTGCATTCAATAGAAGGCACATGCACGGCCTTTTCATTTTCAAATGGTTAAGAAATGGACTTTGGGGAATGAAGGCTGCAGAAGAAAGCAATATATAAAGTCAGTTCCATAGAAGTTCGACACATCACTGCGCGACCCAATGTTAGAAACAAAATCGATTAAAGAAACCAATACGATAAAGAGACCTTAATTCACTCTATCACACTCTGGTCAAAGTGAATGACATGTGTAACAAGAAGCATAACAAACATACATATGTTCATTGAAGCTTTTTCTTTGAAGGAACTTGGCTTCTCATTTTGAAACAAGGAAAGTAAAGAAGCTGAGGAGACTAATTTAAAGTGCCAAGGAAACAATAGTATCGAAAGAGAAAATAAAAGCAAACTGCACTACTAACCAACAGTTCAAGAATTGAAATGAGTTAAATGAAAAAAGATAACCACGCGGGAAAAATTGCAAGCAGATATTAAAACAAGAAGCCCTACTAAAAAGAAAACAGGCAGGTAAATGATAGAGAAAACAATCCACCTATCCAATATCATTCCAAAATAGAATCAGAGAATAATAGGCAAATCATGAAGAACAATGAAAGAAAATTAAGCATGTGAAGTAAACAAAGAAGCAAGCATGAAACAAGGTCAGTTGTGCTGCCACGCATTCCACTATATAATAACATATGCAAGAAACCAAGATTAAATAGCATAAAGCAACCCCCTTGAAAAAATCAAAAATCATATCTTATCAGTAAGATGACTGAACTCTGGAGAACCAAAATATTTGACATATGGCAATAAACAAATTCTAAATCAACTGACCCCGCAACGCAGTTGGTGCAGGATGCTGACATTCTCAAATTTTTGAGGTCGATTCAGAGAGTTTGGCTTCACACAACGAATATAGTGTGGTTCTGTTGTGCTGAGTGTCTCCATCAGAGCTTGAAGTTGTTGCTACAGAGAAGAAGAAGTGAGGGAAAACATAATCTAACAAACACACTATATACATAGATATATATATATAATCTAATCTAACCTTTTGCAACAACAGCTGCTCAAGGTGGTACTTATGCACAACCTAGAACCAGCCTTCACACATAATCATTTAGTTGTGACTTTAAGCAGAAGATGATTACAAACCAATGCACCAGAAATTCAGAAAAAATGCACATCGCAAGGCCAAGATTGAATGAATTGTGGAAGACAAAGTTCAAACCCTAAAGCTTTTTACAAACCAGAGTATGACAATGACACTTTACAAGTAAATGCATGTGCTCTCATCTATAAAGCTGAAACAAATATCACATTCTATAGATGTATACAACAATACAGAATATACAAGATGTATGCCCCCACCAATGTACACTTACATAGGCACTCTATCAATTTACTAGGAATCAACACAATATTCATATTACCCTCTACTTTAGCAACACATGCTCCATTTGTTTCAGCACTCTTAATCCTAAAGGCTACAAAATCCACTCCCTGAAAGATTTGACTGGCCAGAAATTTAAATAAACACCATCCGACCTATCACAATCGTTTTACTCTTTAATTTTTAAATAAAGAGGTGATACTTAACACCAGAGTGTATCAACCATATTGGGGAGAAATTATGGCACATTTAGGCTAAAAAGATGTCCAAACGCCCAGCATCAATGCGAGCAATCGATTTGTGTTAGTTCCGCCAAATGATGACAAGAAAATTTGTAATCTCTTAGCTTGTGATGTTAATTGATGTGCAAGAAAACAATTGCACAATAGAATAAGCTTCATACCTTAAACCGAGAAGCTACTGAAGAGAACTTGTATGATGACCTAGAAGATTCTTCTCCAAGGGAAGGAAAAAGATCAGCAATAAAAGGACACTCCGAAGAAGATAACAGATTACGGTGCTCTACCACAACATAATCACGATTTTTATCCAAAAATGTTTCTGTCTTGTATGTGACCTACAAAAAAAAGCACTTAAATATGAGTAACAATAGCAATCATTCTCTTCGTGAACATAAACTGAGGTTACAAATGTCTCTTAGTTTGACATGCCTTGCCAGCATAATGGGAGATGGTAAAATCTGTTTCATAAAATTTTGCCTTCTCTAATCGTGGATGCCCTGGAAAATTCTGGAACAACTTGTTTGTGAAAGTTTCGTGTGTAGACTTTGGAAACATGCTGCAATGGTGAATACATCAAGATAAGGAGATGTTACACCCATGATTTCTAAAAGAGAATAAATGTCAGAAATTGCATCGACGTATTTTATACCAAGCTTCATCCAGAAGAGCAATAACCCCAATAGGCTTCTGCAAAACATTTCAACATTGAGTAGGTCAAACGAAAAAGCCCAGCTTCACAGTGTAGATAGAGCAGTTCTTAAAGTGAATTGCGCAAAAAAGCAAAACGCTAAAAGCACAAAACACAATTAGGTTCCTGCGACTTGAAGCTCAATGTGTGAGTGAAGCACACAAATTACAGAAAATCAGAAACTACCAAACACGTGAATATAGTAATATAATAATCAAATTGCAATTAAAAATAATTTCAGCATTCAATATAAAATAATGTCATTAGTAATCTAACTTCTCATAGTTGTGATTCAATGAACCAACTGCTTCACATTGAGATCACTTAGAACGTCATAATTTAAAGCGCGCACTTCTCTACAGCACATGGTTTCAACCATGAAGCTGGCTTTGCATTCTTTCATCACTTCAAGTGACTGAGTGACGGCTTTTAATAATGCTGGATAGAAGACAAATCAAAATGAAATAAACCAGAAAATCTTCTAATGGTGATTCAATTCACATTTCTGATATCAATCATGCTCTACATCTACATATTGTGTTTTAGAAGGAGGTAATTTAGTTACATGAAAGAGTAAGAAACAAAATGTGGTTGTTCAATCTAGTGCAGAAGCAAAACATCGACTCGTAGCAACTTGTGAGCTAGTTTGGATCAAACAGTTGCTCAAGGAATTAAAATTTGGAGAAATCAATCAGGTGGAACTTGTGTGTGATAATCGAGTGGCCCTTCATATTGCATCAAATCCGATATTTCAGGAGAGGACTAAGTACATCAAAATTGATTATCACTTCGTTAGAGAAAAGATACTCTCAGGAGATATTGTTACGAAATTTGTAAAGTTAAGTAATCAGCTTGCAGATATTTTCACCAAGTCCCTCACTGACCCTCGTATTAGTTACATTTATCAAGATGCAACAGGTTGATAGGGAGTGGTAGAATAGGAATAGGATTGTATAGTCTCCAACATGGAAAAGGATTATAATGTAGTGTTTATAAAAAGGGTTTAGTGTAATAATGTAGTCAACACAATTCAATAATAATCTCTCCTTTGATTACAAGGGAAACCCGCAGCCCCTACCCTTTTGGGTGCGCACAGGGTAAAACCCCCACTCCTATGTCGCAAACCACATAGGAGACGTAACCCGCACTAGGCAAGCCCGGTGCGACGAGCTTGACCCAGAAGGCAAACCCCTTGCTTTCGCTGGCAAGGGGTTTTGAACTTGAGACCTCCAACATGAAAGTCCCAAGCTCAAACCACTGGGCCACCCCGAAGGATAATAAAAATCTCTCCTTTGTTTCTCCCAATAGTCAAGAAAGTTGCATTGCGGTAGAAGACACATTTTTAGAAGTAAATTATGCTCGTACATGGATATGGTGCATCTGCAACTTACCATTGGCATGACCTTAGATAGGAGGGGTATGGAGGTTGTATACAAGATAGAAGGTTAGTAGGTAGTTGAGAGGTGTTCTTTTTACTAGTGTTAGAATATGAATAAGAACAAGAAAAGTATATGCAATCCTACTTAGAATAGGAATATGAATAGGAATAATATATAGAATCCTACTTGAAAAAAGGATTATAATATAGTGTCCTAATTGGAAAAGGATACATCTTCAAATTCCTTCAAAGCATGCTCTGTTACAGATCCCCAGATCTAATTCACAAACGTTTGGGACATCCGAGTCTATCTAAACTCCAAAAGATGGTGCCTAATTTGTCTAGTATATCCACATTATATTGTGAGTTGTGTCAACTAGGGAAACACACTCGTGCTACATTTTCACGTAGTATTGAGGGTCGTTCAGAGTCTATTTTTTCATTAGTTCATTCTAATTTTTGGGGTCCTAGTAGAGTCAGTTCAACCTTAGGATTTTATTTATTTTGTTAGTTCCATTGATGATTATTCAAGAT
This sequence comes from Solanum verrucosum, assembly GCF_900185275.1. NCBI lineage: Eukaryota > Viridiplantae > Streptophyta > Magnoliopsida > Solanales > Solanaceae > Solanum > Solanum verrucosum. The sequence goes on from NW_026020355.1 coordinate 886,580, forward strand.
GCACTTGGGTTTTCTTAATGAAAGATCGTTATGAGTTATTAATCTATATTCAAAAAGCTTCTTTGTTGAAAAACAAAATTAGTTTGGCGTTTATATTTGTACTTTTCATAGTGATAATGCCTTAGAATACTTGTCCTCCTAATTTCAGGAGTTTATGACTCACCAAGGCATTATTCACCAGACTACTTGTCCATACACCCCTAACAGAACAGTATAGCAAAAAGGACGAACAGGCATCTCATTGAGACTGCTTATACTCTTCTCCTTGAATCCGATTTTGGGGAGATGCAATTCTTACATCTTGTTAGTTAATAAATAGAATGCCCTTATCTTCTATTCAGAATCAAGTTCCACATTCCATACTATTTCATCAATCACATCTCTACTCTATCCCCCTTCGTGTCTTTAAGAGTACATGTTTTGTTCACAACTTATCCCCAGGAAAAGATAAACTAGCCCTTCGTGCCCTCAAATGTGTCTTTCTTGGTTACTCTCGAGTTCAAAATAAGGTATAATTGTTTTTCACATGATCTTCATTGATACCTTATGTCCACCAATGTCACACTCTTTGACTCTCAACCTTACTATGCATCTTCTGATCATCCTGATGATCTGATGTCTAACCCATACCTCGGGTTTTACTTGTATAGACTTTTGAAGAATCAACGATTACTTTTCCATCTCTTGTTGTAGTGCCACCACTCCTGACTTATCATCATCGTCCGCGTCCCGTACTAGTCCAAGATGATTCATGTCATGCGCTGAATACCGCAGACTCTCCTCCTTCTAGCCAATCACTTGCACTTCAAAAAAGGTTTATGATCCACTCGAAATGCTAACCCATATTATACCTTGAGTTATCATCGTCTATACCCCAATCCCCATTATGTCGTTGTATCATCTTTGTCCTCTATTTCCATTCCTAAGATTACCGGTGAAGCACTTTTTCATTCTAGATGGAGGCAGTCCATGGTTGATAAGATGTCTATTTTGCATACGAGCGGTACTTGGGAGTTTGTCTCCCTTCCTGCAGGTAAATCTACTGTTGGTTGCCGTTGGGTTTATGGTCAGGTTGATCGACTTAAGGCTCGCCTTGTTGCAAAGGGTATACTAAGATAGTTGGGCTAGATTATAGTGACACTTTTGCTCCCATGGCTAAAATAGTATTTGTCAGTCTTTCTCTATCTATGGTTGACATTCGTCATTGGCCTCTTCTTAGTTGGACATTAAGAATGCTTTACTTCATGGTGATCTTGAGGAAGAAGTCTATATGGTTTTGTTGCTTAGGGAGAGTCTAGTAGCCTTATTTGTTAATTGCGCAGGCCACTCTATGGTCTGGAGCAGACTCCTCGAGCCTAGTTTGGGAAGTTCATTCAGCAGTTTAGCATGACTCGTAGAGCAGCTGATCACTCTGTGTTTTATCGACATTTTGTACTGAATCAATGTATTTATTTGGTTGTTTACGTTGATGATATTGTTATCACGAGCAATGATTCAGATGGTATCACTAATTTGAAGCAACATCTCTTTAAGCATTTCAAGAATAAAGACCTAGGCATATTGAAGTATTTTCTAGGCATTGAGGTTGCTCAATCTAGATCAGGTATTGTTATTTCTCAACGCAAGTGTGCCTTAGATATTCTTGAGGAGACAGGAATGATGGGATGTAGACCCATTGACACTCCTATGGATCCAAATGTTAAACTCCCTCCCGGACAGGGGCAGCCACTCAGTAATCTTCAAAGGTATAGACGGCTTGTTGGAAAGTTGAATTATCTCACAGTGACTAGACCTGATCTCTTTTCCTCTGAGTGTTGTAAGTCAGTTCATGACTTCCCCTTGTGATAGTCATTGGGATGAAATTGTTCGTATTTTGCGACATATAAAGTCAGCTCCTGGTAAATTATGCTTGTACATCAGGAAAAGACGCATATTCAGAAGTAAATTATTCCCATATATCTGTTAGAATTTGAACATAGTGAACCTTCACGTTAATAAATACATGTGATACTAGCAAGCAACAACAACATATTGAGTGTAATTCCACAAGTATGATCTAGGCAGGGTAGAGTGTACACAAACATTACCCTTACCTCATGAAGGTAGCCAGGTAACATGTTATTTCCGAAAGACCCTCGGCTCAAGTAAGGCATATCAAAGCAGTTTGAAAAAGAAAAGTACAAAAGTAAAGAGGGCATAGTAAATCATAGGGAAAGCATTACATAGCATTCAGAAAATAAGAACCAGTAACAATAGCCAAATAATTCAATAACCACAGCACAAGAACAATCGGTAATAACAAAAACTATAGGACAAGAAACTACAAGAAAATCCCAATTAATGAATAGTTAGTTTTGAAGTTCACCATCCAAACTAAGTAACACACCAAGTGGCAAATGACATATTGTGGGAGATACAAACACAAAGTATCATGGTTGTATCCTCTTCAACAAAATCTTATTTAGCTTAAAATTTCCGGTGAGTGATAAGACGTATACACTGTGATAATCGAGTAATACAAATTCATAACAAACCAAAGAAATTTAGCACATCCAAGTTTGCATGCTTTCTTACATGAATATGTGGTAAAAAACGTTTAACGTACAGTGTCAGCTGACAACTTTACACAAAAACTCGTTGTCCTTGCAGTAGGTTGCAACTTAAGATTACGCAAATCAATTTGAAGTTCTCAACCACATGACAAGATCAATCTACTTGTATACCAAAACATTCTGATAGAGTTGCATACGTTGTTCCATTTGTCACATCACCAAATTGATAGTAGAGTCTACTGTATAAGTAAGAAATAGCATGCATGAAATTTTCTGTAAAACAGATCATGAGGAGAAAAGTGTGGAACCTTTTCTATTAGATCCAAAACATCTTGGTTGTCTATAAATTCAATGTAACTCCAATTGATCGCCTCTTTCTGATATTCTTCTTGCTCCATCTTGAATACATGCTAAGATTTAACAGGATAGATATAAATAAGTAAAGGGTGAAAGAAGAAAAACTGAAATCAACAAGGCAGAATAGCAAGCTTGTACTAAGATTCATAAGATCTCCAGTTCTTTTATTAGAAGGATAATTCATCCTAGACAAGTACAACTTACCTCATTAAAATGTTGCTGAAGCTTTTCATTTGCAAAATTGATGCAGAATTGCTCAAAGCTGTACATTGCATAGTGCAGATAAATCAGTTATTGGAATGTTCAGGTACCAATTTCCAGTTATCGCAATGTTTGGAGACCAAGATCCTTCTCAAAAGTAAAGCTATGAGAAGCATCCCAGATATCCCAATCAAAAGTTATAACAACTCACAGGAATCTAAAACATTGAGTTTAAAACACAAACATGAATTGCCCACGAGATGCATTTGGTAACATAAAAGACTGAATATTACTGCTAATTGAGTTGGTAAGATGACAGTATAGAAACTTGCAGCAGAATAGCCTCAGGATAACTGAATATCATCACCAAGTCCAAGTTTATGAAGTCAACCCGACTTTTTACTGGAGATGCACTGGTTTCAATGTTCATACAGAAAATCAGGGTCACGATGTGAACAGAGTGTTCATATCATATTTGATGACAGTGTTCAAAACAAAATTGGTATTTCTGCTTGGTAATCTCACAACAGCAAAGATTAGGTGATTGAGTGTCATTTGTAGAGAATCATATTATGCTGTGAATCTCTACGTCTTCGCATACTGCTTATATACGGGAGATTTTCCCATTCTTAATCAAATAACATTCTTTGTCAAAACAAAAAAAATATCACAACGGTGAAAACAGTCTGAAAATTGGAACAACTGCTGTGGAGCATAGCCCAAACATTCTTCTTCCATAAGAAAGAAGACTCTACTAATGAGAAGGTAGAGAACGATCTACTAAAACTAGGGGACGTTCGGTAGAGTGTATAAGAATAGTATTGAATGAGGTGTATTTGTAATGTTGGGATTATTTCTTATCCATTGTTTGGTTTGGTGTATCAAGGATAGGTTTGTCTTTAACCCCATGCTTATACTTATATTAATAACCCTTGTATTGCTCATATCATGGTTTGGTATGTATTAGTTATACACCCTATTCAGTTATAGAGTGTATAAGTAATACATGTATTAGTTATACATAGGCTGAAAATCCTATCAAATAAAGAATTAAATAGTACCATGACTAATGCATGTACTCCCTTCATATCATTTTATGTGGCACTGTTTGACTAGGCACGGTGTTTGAAAAAAAAAAAGGAAGACATTTGAAACTTGTGGTCTAAAACAATCCTTAGATACTTGTGTGGTTGTAAATCATTTCATTAAGGATAAAAGGGAATTTTAAAGTTCAATTATTTCTAATTGTAGTAACATGACATTCTTTTTGGGACGGACTAAAAAGGAAAGGGTGTCACATAAAATGGGATGGAGGGAGTATTATTTTTCCTAATATATCCCACCAAACGACCCCTAAATGATAGAAAGTTGCAAAAACGAAGATTTTTCGATGTCCTTTGAGACTAGTAAGGATTGAATTCACTACAAGAGCTATGGCCTTGCACCATGCAGGAGATCAGAAAAGACTCCCTTCACACGTGGTGCACAAAAAGTAATTTGATTTTCGAATGTCCCAAATATTCACCCAAGTACCCAATAACAAGGCAAATGGAGCACATGTCTGGAAAACATTGACATTCCTAACGCTATACACTATTACCTAATCCCATATGTTTAACAACTAGAACCTAGTCAAGTGAAGATAGAACCAGTAAGCTCCCCTGGGAAATCCACACTGCTCCAGCTAGAAACCTCTTGCAAAAAGGATAGATGGAATTGCGGCTCCTTAAATTCTCGTAAATGATGCACCAAGGTTTTAGGGTGGTATGGTCTTTTTCAACTGTATCAAGTGATTCATGTCAAGCATGTCACAAACTCAAAAACAATGGCCAAACAATTCCCAGCACCCTTCTTAATTTATTTATTTCTTTATTGTAGTAGTGGTCACATTCAATAGACAATGCACAAGACTGTCAATTGCTTGCTGCTAGGTTGGTTTTTATACAACGGAAGAAAATTGAAAATCGAAAATCTGGGAAGCTATTCACATTTGCCTAGTCTAAAAAATTCAGTTGGACTCATGGCCTGGTTTTCATGAACTCTCTCCAGATGGAAGAAAGATAGATTTTTAAAACACCGTAGTAACTATTGTCAGCTTTTGGTGATAGATAGGCTATCTTCTGCTAGGCGATGCGTCTGACGGAATTTATCCTAAGTTCAGAAAAAATCACTCATTTATCTCCAACCCTCCCCCCTAAAAAAAGGAGCACCAATATTCAACAGAGCCGAGGTCTTCCAAATAAAGGATTGGAAGTTCAGTTCCAATCATCAGTCTCCTGATAACACAAAAGGGTCATAGTAATTACAAAGGCAAGCAGAAGTTGAGTGATTTTTCACCTCAGCAATCCAAAAGAAATGGAAATTCCAGGCAAATGAACAAATCCCTAAAAGAAAGTTGGAAAGCCATGAATAAGTTCACAAGAAAATTGTAAATCCACGTGACTTGCATGAAGAAACTAGTGGTCTATTGTCTAATTGAGAATTGAGAGATGAAAAGAGAGGAACACCTGGAAAATGAATTCCATGGGTCTAAACAAAGCCTGTTTTTTGAAATATCACATCTTCCAATTATATTTTAAAAACCCATGATTGCTTAAAATCACTTTGTGCCACACGAGAATAGTTTTTTTTTTTTGTGAAACTGGTAACTTTGTGTCTATTGATAGAAACACATCAGTACATGGGCTGTACTAAGGCCATATTTACAAGTAAATCCAGATCCTATGATCCCGTGTCTATAATGAATCTAACACATCAGTAATAGATACAGGATCATTAGACCGAATCTGATTACACCAAAAACATAGAATCAACATACAATTCAATTTGATTTGTTCTATACTATTTTCTATGTTCTCAAAACACCTAGCATTTCTCTCTTTCCAGAATGTCCACCATATGCTAGCTGGTATGACTCTCCACCTACTTATGCTTCTTGCCAGAACCCCAGCTTCTTCCCAACTTTGAAGGGCCTCTGTAACCTTTCCTGGCGTAGTCTAGGAGAAACCTTTAAGGTTTATGAATAGCCTCCAAAGCTGACATGTGTCTTGCAGTGAAGGAACAAATGTCGAACAGTTTCTGCTTGTTCTCGACAGAAAACACATCTCGAACATAAAATTATCCCCTACAGATTGTCTTGTGTAAGGACAGCTTCCTCGGATAGGCACCAAATAAAATATGATACCTTGTAGGGTATATTCACTTTCCATATAGTTTTCCAGGGCCAGTTGACATTCTGTTGATTGTGATTATTCAACCATTTGTATGCTTTGCCAACCCTGAAGGTTCCTCTGTCACTGCCCTGCCACCAAAGCACATCTTCCCCTTCTTGTGTTCCTTTAAATTGGCCAATAGTGTTAAGGAAATCTGCAACTCTTGTGATTTCCCAGTCATTTACTTGTCTTCTGAAACTGATTTCCCACCCATCAGGTGTCCACATTCGTGCAATTGTTCTTTGCTAATTTAACATTAAGATGTGGATGTCTGAGTAGATATTCCTTAGAATCCCCATCTCATGCCAGTCATCTCCCTAGAAGCTTGTCTTTTCCCCATTTCTAACCTTAACCTTGGTTTTGATCTTGAAATCATCCCACAAGGCCCTTATAGATCTCCACAGATTCACTCCATATGGGGAAATTACTTCCTTTGTCATCCACCTATTCTCTTCCTCATACTTGGCTTTAATGACTTTTCTCCATAATGGATGTTTGTCATTAGCATATTTCCACAACCATTTCATTCCGAGGGCTTTGCTATGATTCTACAGATTTTTAATACCCAAACCCCCATATTTTTTTCTATTATCCGATCATTCCACTTTACCAGATTGTGAGCTTTCTTGTCCTTGTTTCCCTGCCATAGGAACTTCCTTCTGATTCTGTACAATCTGTCTGTGACCTCTACTGGAATGGGAAATAAAGACATCATGTAAGTAGGCATAGCATCTAGGACTGAGTTATTTAGAGTAACTCTTCCTTCAAGAGACAAGTATTGCCCCTTCCATCTAGCCAGTTTTTTCTCACACTTCACTATTACACTGCTCTAGATCTCTTTAGACATTGATTTAGCACCGTAGTTGGGAGAACCCCAACTTGTCCACCTAGGATTATGTTCAGTGCCTCCATGTTATTTACTTCATTAATGGGATAAAGAAAACTCTTTCTCCAATTAATATGCAACCCAAAGATTACGTCAAACAGGACCAATATTACTCTCAGATATCTAAGTTGTTCTTCTTTTGCCCCACAAAAGATGAGTGTGTCACTGCATATTGCAAATGAGTCACCTCCAAACTTTCCCTTCCATCGCTGGCCACATCAAAACCTCTCAACCAGTCATTTGTGTTAGCTGCTTTGAGCATGTTGTTAAGTCCCTCCGTCACTAGCAAAAATAGGAAAGGGGACAGAGGATCCCCTGCCTGAGGCCCCTTTGAGCTCCAAAGAATCCTATTGGTGCACCATTAATCAAAACAGAGAATTTCACTAAAGATATACAAAATTTTATCCACTTGATCCACTTCAGCCCAAATCCCATCTTCTCCAGAACATTCAGCAAGTATCCTCAGTTAACTTGGTCATAAGCTTTTTCAATATCAAGCTTACACAATATTCCTGCTTTCTTCTACTTCATTCTTGAGCCTACAGCTTCATTTGCCACTAGGACTGTGTCCATAATTTGTCTACCTTTAATAAATGTCATTTGATGAGAATCTACCAATTTTTCCATCACCCCTTTCAATCTCTCTTTCAATCTCTCTGTTAGGACTTTGGAGAAGATTTTATAGATGCTTCCTATCAGGCTTATGGATCTGAAATATCTCGACTCAGTGGCACATTTCTTCTTGGGAATGAGAGCAATGAAAGTAGCATTGAAGCTTCTTTCCAACACTTCTTGCTCATGGAAATTTTGGAATCCCTTCAATATGTCATGTTTTACAATCTTGGAATCCCTTCATTATGTCATGTTCTACAATCTCCCAGCATTTAATGTAAAAGCCCATGGTGAAACAGTCAGGTCCTGGGGATTTATCTTGACATAATATCTCAGAACACCCACCCCCTCACACACATGCACGAACTTGACATTGTTTATTTGGTGCACGCTAATATGGGGTATATTCACGCATTCAAACGCCATATTTTACTCATGATTTAGCCAAGTTCTGAGATAATCTTATGAATATTCACGTGTTTATTGAAAATTCCTTATGATGAGCTAATAGATATGATGTTATAATAGTAATAGGTATATACAATCCTACTTAAAATAGGAATAGTAATAGGAAAAGTATATAGCGTCCTACTTAGAAAAGGATTGTATTGTAGTGTCCTAGTTGGAAAAGGTGTCTTTGTAGTGTTTATAAATAGGGTCTCCATGTAATAATGTAGAGACAACAAATTCAATAATATTCTTTTTCAATATTTCTCACATGATATCAGAGCCTCAACGATGTTGGTAGAGAACCAAAGAGCTTCTGCTACTGACGAGTGGCTATTACCCATACATGTCACCCATCTGGCCAATGATTATGTTTACAAAAGTAGGGTCAATGATATATGTATGAACCCCGTATTCAGGGGAAGAAAACTCAATCAAACAGGTCACCATGCGTCAATTTTTGGTGACTTTCTACGGTTCATATCCGTCGATATTTGTGTAGCACCATGCCATCTTTTTGGTGCCTACTTTTTTATATCTAATTTGTGTAGCACCGCACCATCTTGCCGGTAACTACATTTTCATATTTAATTTGTGTAGCACCGTGCCATCTTTCCGGTGACTACTTTTTCACAATCAATTTGTGTAGCACCATGCCATCATTCCGGTGACTACTTTCTCATATCTAATTTGTGTAGCACCGTGCCATCATTCTGGTAACTACTTTCTCATATCTTATGTGTAGCACCGTGCCATCCTTCCGGTGACTACTTTTTCATATTTAATTTGTGTAGCACCGTGCCATCTTTCTGGTGACTACTTTATTTCATATCTAATTTGCGTAGCACTGTGCATCTTTCCGGACTACTTTTCATATTTAATTTGCATAGTACCATGGGCTACTTTATTTCATTACTGATTTGTGTAGTACCATGGGATTTTTCCGAACCACTTTCTCATATCTAAGTTGCATAGCACTGTGTCTTTTCAGTGACTCCTCAGATTTGATTTGCGTAGTTCCATTCGTTTTTCTAGTGACTCCTCAAATCTGGTTTGCGTAGGGTTGTGCCATCATTCTAATCTTACCCGTATAACTCTCTTTCTCAGTTAGATCGTGCCATCATTCCAACCCTACCCGTATAATTTTATTTCTCAAATTGTGACCACTTCCCGCCATCAAATCTAATACTTCGGAACATGAGCATGTTTAGATTCTGAGCACTTCCGACAACCACTGCATTGTGAAGAAATCTATATGGAGCAACCACCTAATTTTGTTGCTCAGGATGAGTTAAGTAGCCTTATATGTCGATTACGTAAGTCACTCTATGGTCTGAAACAGTCTTTGCAAGTACATTGAGATAGACTGACATTATGCATCAAATTTAGGATTTCATGAGACGACTAAGCACATTGATATTGACTATCAATTTTGTGAAGTCGAGTGATCACCAAACTCTTCATCGGTCCTCATATTAATTACATTTGTAACAAGCTAGATACATATGATTTGTATGCACTAGCTTGAGGGGGAGTATTAGAATAGTAATAGGTATATACAATTCTACTTAGAATAGGAATAGGATCAGTATATAGTGTCTTACTTAGAAAGGATTGTATTGTAGTGTCATACTTGGAAAAGGTGTCTATTGTAGTGTTTATAAATAGGGGTCTCTCTATAATAATGTAGAGACAACAATTCAATAATATTCTTTTTCTATATTTCTCACATATGATTAGGATGATTTCAGGCCAAAAACAACAAGAAAGACCCAAAAGATGGATTGGAGTGCAAAGCAAAGTGTCTCGGACTAAAATGTAGCCAATTGGACTACAACAGAGGAGTTAGTGGGGCGAGGCTGCCTACCGCGCATTGGGCCTCACCCCACCTGTTCAAAGCGAAGATTCAAAGACTTGATTTTCTTGCGATGATTTTGCAATGCACGAAGGAGGCAGGAGTTCGAGATAGACTCCGCATTGCAACCCCGTGAGCCACACAATGGGATCCACACCGCAACCACTCTATTAACCGGACTGAAGTTGACCAAGTCAAAGTAAAGTTCAATCGAGATTAGGATTTCAACCTTATTGTTATATATATGTCATTAAGACAATGTTTTAAGGGTTACAAATTAATCCTAAGAATTAGATGTTGTCAGTAGAAGTTAGGGATTACTCGTAGCATAGAAGATTCATTATTCTTCAGTTTTTAGGATTTAATTATAGTGTCTTAATAGATTGTTGTGGAATGAACATGATACTCTGGCAAGAGTTGCATTAATCAAAGGTGTTGTTTACTTTCTTTTACATTAATGTTCTTCAGTAGTTAAAATTATAATAGTTATTATTTACAGCTAGATATGAGTAGCTAAACTCATAACTAGGCTTATGGAATTTAGAGTAGGAATGACGATAATAGATTCTTTACACTAAAATCTTCTCAAGAAGGGTTGATCCTTGTGTATTAAGGTACTTTCGTAAAGATTGTTTTTAAATGGTTGCAAACATTAAGAACTTGCATGTAATTTGACTTGCTTGACAAAAGAAATTAAGGTTAGGAAAAAGGATCATTAATAGGGATTTGGAGTTTTCAATCTCCATATAATAGTTTGAGCTAGAGATAGAATAGCTAACCTGAAGCTTTTGGTGAATGGACAAATTAATTCGACACCCAAGTGCTAACAAGGACATAGGGTGATATTCTCTTAATTGGGCCGAGAGATTTTAGGAGACATAGTTTCGCCAGTTTTGCAATGAAGAGGAAAAAAATGGTTGCTTTCCAATCAAGCACTTGGAAGTTTTCGTGTCCCTCAAGAGTCTAAAGAGAACTTTACTCTACTGGAGAGAATCGTTAGTTGTCACAGCCATATACAATAATTTAGTTGGAACTATTTATTTGTGACAATTGTATGTTTCTTCACTTCTTAATACACCAAGCATATTTTACCTCAATTAGTTTTTTTTATATTTTTTCATTTAATGTGCAGTGGATATTTGTTCTAATTGTGTGTTTCTTCTTTTACAAGCTAAATTTAATTAAAAAGAATTAATTGAAACTCTATTATCTTTAGTCAAATAAAAAGTTTTAGCCTAACTAATGGAATTCCAAGTGTGTATTTGTTTTGTTTCTTCTTTAGATACAATGCATATTTATTCTAATTGTGTATATTTTTCTTTATCTAGCCAAATCTATAGAAAAGAAACTTGGCTAGACCGCGTGTTTTTAGCCATCTAAAAAGGTTTTACCCAAAATAATGGAGATTCAACTTATTTTTCTTTTTATTTCATATTTAGATGCAAAAAATATTTATTACAACTGTGTACTTTTTCTTTTTCGAGAAATATCTGCAAATCAAAATTTAGCGCTCTATTATTTTACGTCAAATACAAGTTCAAAATAGTAAATATTCATTTGTGTATTTCTTTTTATTTCATCTTTTTTATGACTGTGGTGTTCGGGCTAGTTTTCGTGCACCTCACTAATTCTATGTGATCCCTACCACCAGCAACATGTTCAAGGCAACTTTGTCCACCAATGATGGGATAGATAGGAAGAATCACATAGTGATTTTTGTCTCCAGTTTCTTATTATTTCATCTTTAATGCAATGAACTGGCATTTCCTCTTTATCGGGCCAAAAAAGAAAGAATTTGGGTGACACTCCATTATGTTTAGTCAAATAAAAAGATTAGCTTAAACAATGGAATTCCAAACAGGTTTTTACAAATTTGTCCCCAGGAAATGATCCAAAACATTAATGAATAAAGTCATCTTGTTTAAGACAACCATAACCACCCATCTTGTTGATCACTTCATTTTGTAAAGGGACATGTAAAAGTGTGAAATTCTAATGCTACAAACCTTATTCTTCTACCTAATTTTTAAGCGTATTGAAGTCCTGGGACTCCATTGCGGCATTAAGTAAGGAGTTGGAGAATAGTTTACCCGCATTGGCATTTCTAAGAAAATGAAAGACTTTGAAAGAAGGCTTGTCTATCCCCTTAGAAGAATAAGGGTCGTAGGGATAAGACTAATAAAGTCAAGCCTTGTCTTAATCTTGCAAGTCTGTTTGTGTGCATGTCTGCTTTCTTGTTCTCAAGTGCTACATAACGGCTTTTAAACGCATTACCTAGTTGAATAACTTATCTTAGTCTGCTTTTTAGGTTCTTGCACCTTATCCACCTTATTGAGGTTGGAATGTGATTTTTGCCTTCTTATCCAAATCTACCAACACTTTCTCATCTCATGCAAAGCGCTAACTATCTGAAAGAGGGTACGAAGTTGATCCTCAAACCGTAAGGATGCAGCTCATCCTTGGTGAAAGAGAGCACAAATAGTTAATCAAAGCTTCAACCCTCATGGCTCCAGTTTCTGATTTCCTTATTCTTAAGTTTCCTAGCTTCTATAATTTGTAACTCCATTTAGCCAAAATTCTCTTTGGATTCCTTTCTTCTTCAAAAATTGGAGGCCTTTAGCCCTTTACCACCATGATTTTTGTGGATTCTACAAGTGTGATAAATAATCAAAAAGCACTGAATTTTCACGACAATCTTATATGTTAGTAAAGACGCCAGAAACTGTTTTTTCTTCTCTTTTTTTTGGGTCACTCAAACATTTAGTCCATAGAGCCTAAAATGAAGCAAAAGACATAACCCATATGGGTTTTGATGCGAAATGCAAAAATTCTCCAACTTTAAACACATATTGACTGCACATGATAAGCTAATTGGTTTCAAACTCGTAGCTTGTGGAAAGAACCAACTCAACAAACAAGCCACTATATTGTGGACCAAACAGGAAGACAATACTCAGAGGCTAAAGTGATTAGATATTTCCAAAATAACTCCAAGACTTTGCCATTTATGAACATCCAATAACTTCTCAACCTCTCATCTCCAATTTACGCTGAGAAATGTTTATGTAATACCAGATTAATTAAAGATTTTTCATAGCCAACTATCATGCTATTCTAAAACATTATTTGTAGAACAATTTCAATCATTGTCAGGAAGCTAGTGTACTTATCAAAATTCAATTAAGCCTCCAGTAAAGCATTTATAGCATTCCAATAAAGGCTTGTGAGCTCACATCTAAAATACAAATCACTTCTCTTAGGTGCTAAACATCAACCAAGCTCAACAATGGATTGCCTTCCATATATTTCATAACATGTTTTTCCCGAAAATATGTGCATGTCCTTTACCAGCTGTGAAGAAGCATATGTCTACAATCTTGAGCTCTTATCTTTTACCCAATGATTAATTTAAGTTGACATTGCACAACTACAGAAGGCTCAAATTTCACAATAACAGCAGTAAAGAGGATGCAATGTTGAAAAGTGAGGCTTGAGAGAAATAATTGATCTACGGCTTCTGGGTGTCTATTTACGAATCTGATTCTAGAAGGGCTCCAAATAACCTTTATTTCCACCTTTAAGTAACGCAGCAATCTGTTATGTTCGCTATATTACATTATGTTTCAAAAGAATACAATAGGCAAAAACAATAACATGTAACTAACCTGTTCTGCTTAAAGCATTCAAATCCATATATATCCAAAACTCCAATTTGTATCAGGGAATCAGGATCTTGCCCAACAGATCTGTTGATTTTTTCAACTAACCTGAAACAAGCAAGCGATGTACAATACTCTTATATAATCAACTTATATAAGTAGAACATTGACTATTGGATGCCGTAAAGGATTTTGGGTTACCAATCAAATAATTGGGCATAAACAGTCTTCGCTAAAGTATCACGTCCTGCAACAGCAGCACCACAATCAAGAGCCTTAATGATGATTCCTTCGTAAGTTTGAATTGATCTTGTACAAAGTGTGGTCACCAACAGTTGTACCTCACACCTTTAGAGAAAGAGGAATTGGGGATCAGTTGGACTGTCAAGACGTTAAGTAAAACAGGAAACTTAACACCCTTATAAAGCAATACGACAGAGCTTGAAAGGTTTCAAATAATATCAATACTGAAGTCCCAAGACAAGAAATGTAAAGAAGGTAAAGATAAACAGAAGTCAGCAATCCCTCAAGGCGATACAAATACCACTAAATCCAAGCATGGTGAATAAGGCAACAAAACTCCAGTTACCTACCCTCTTTTTGAAAGTTCTGAGTTTGAATCTTCACGTCCCCTAGGCTACATTTTTTGAAAAATTAAATTTTTATCAAGCAAAAGTTAAAATAAAAACCCATAAATTAGTCCTATCCTATAAGACAACATACACAGTGCTATCCTTTCCTAAATATTTTTTCTAAGATGTCTTAAAATCAGGAATAATGCCAATACAGAACAGAAAAGCAAGAAAAAAAATGAAGAACTATTGCAATAACTATTGAAGATGGCATATTCATTATAACGAATTGCCAACTACATAAAACAGAGAGACATTGAGTGTACCACAACCATTTCACCGATACAAACTGTACAAATCAAAATTGAGTAATGAACATTATTCTAAGAGAGAAAAAAGCATCGTTCGCTGAGAGCCGAAGAAGCTTAAGAGAGCGGGCAATATATAATTATTTGTCAAGGGAGAAAGATCATCAAAGAGATGATAAAGGACATGATAATCATTCATCAACCAGCAAAATCATCAGCAAATCAGAGAAACAAAAAGCTTAAATGTGTTGCCAGGAAGAGGAGGAGGAGAAGAAGAACCACTTACTTAAAAAGCTTAGCAGCCATCTGTAAATGAGACCTAGACTTTTCATCTTTTATAACTGATGAATCATGTTCTTTGCCCGGAGAGAATTCTATGTTTCCTAGATGTAGAATGGCTGCCAAGGTACGAAATATTGCTTCCTGTTATTAAAAGAACGATGCAATGTAGTAATTAGTGAAGTAGAATAGGAATGCTACTAAATACAGAAATACTGATTAGGATAACAAACAACAGTTGCAGAACCTGTTCCTCCTGACTAATTCCAACAATATCCATAGCTCTCCTTGTCTTGGTATACTCCTCAGCATTGCTAACTCCATCTAGCTCATAGGTTTTGCTCTGGTTCAAGTAGTGAAAGTCACTAGGATGACCCAGCTTGTATTTCTCAGCATCCTGAAGAAGTAAGAACATAGAAAGGAAATAACCTTAAACTTTCTCTGATGGTCAAATCGCATAACTTGGCCACTTAGAACAATTTAAATGTGCACATCAATGTCACCACATTGAAGTTAATACACTCACAGGGAAAAGAATATTAGAACACACATTTCACCTCGGACATAAAGAATATCATGAATTAAACATCATAACTGAGCACACGGAGGGTAGAAAATACCATTCCAGATGCACATAATTGATAAAAGCAGTGATAATTCCTCTCTGGATCTGTTAGCTGAACAACACGAGATCTCTCCAGAAGATAAGTCCTAATTGCAGCTCCAGATATTCTGCCACTTGCATCAAATTGGATCTCAACAAACTTGCCAAAACGACTGCAAGAAACAAGGATAAGAGGCATTAATCATAATTCAATAGACCTCAAGAACAATTTCCCTATGTTCGATATCACTTTACTGAATAAGTATGAGTTCAAAGATTCCAACAAACTATAAATAACCAGTTTCATTGTAAGAAGGTGAAAGACAAGACAAGCAGAGATTCCATATAAAGGACAAAACAATGCTCTTAAAAAAGACAACAAAACCACCTTCACTGCTAAAATAATGAACAGCGCTGATTGCATCAAATGATACATGTTAGCAAGACCACCATTAGTAGTTGAAAACACACCTTGAATTGTCATTCCTAATAGTACGTGCATTGCCAAAGGCCTCCAGCAATGGGTTAGACTAGACCAAAAATGAAAAAGGATTAAGAATTAGCAACATAAACTTTTTGAACTGCAAAATAATCAACCCAAATTCAACCATCAATGGAACTTGCAAAAAAAAAAAATGGGGGGTGGGGGGGACACTGAAAAAAGAACCATGAGGATGATCTCCAAGCAACAAGAATTGAGGTAGCGATCACGACCGAATTCACATTAGAACTTGATTTGATGATGACAGAAGACTAGGCAAGAAACTAATTGTAGCAATGAAAGTAAAGGACAGTACAATTTATTCAACGAGCTTTAGAGTGTCATATGCATATTGGATGAAGAAAGAATGCAGTTAATTCACGTGTAAGAGGAAAGTGGATTTTTGGTATGGTAATGGAATAAGATGTTTGGTTCTTTACATCTGGAAAAGGAAGGATGCCGTCCCTCCCAGTCTGAGCCACATTAGCTTCCTGACGGGAACATTCATTATTGCATGCAGATCTATCATGAAGATCTATCATGAAGCGACCAACAGGTTTCTCTCATATGACATCCCCCAACACCATATGTGAAATGCTTTGACCTCTATTCTTTTCTTTCGTGGGTGCATTCGGCAAACTGTTAGACTCAACCGCCATCCAATAAGTTTCTGGAGATGTTACCTCGGGTGCAATTGAGATGCATAGAAGTCTGGACTAAAACATCCTCCAAAGTAACAATAGATGGACTAATGGGAATTATCTAAAACTGAACCATGATCCAATCTCAGTCAGATGAGAGCAAAAACCATAGAGGATATGTCTCTTTATTTCTCCTTATCAGTGCTCTTTAAGCGCGTGTAAGCCCTAAGGCGAGGCTCAAAACGTATTGTAACATTTTTCCTCGCTTAATGTGGTTCTGCGAAGTACGTGATTTTTTTATAATATCACATACTAAGGAGGCACAAACCCCTCATGAAGATGGATACTGTGAAAGTATATAACAAGCCTTTAGCCAGAAGTCAAACCTCTCAAACAATTCAAAATTGAAAATGGGCATAGAAAACAAGTTATTGAGTGATTCATAGTGAGAGAAAAAAACCCCAATAGATTCTACTTGGTAGTGCACTGCACGCAACTATAGCCGATCTGAGAAAGGAATTTATTTACAATAAGAAGAAGAAACTTGTCAAATTGGAAATAGGACGGTCTCAATTTGGAGAAGGAATGGATTAATGAACGCAATGACATGTTAGAGTCAATAAATGATAATAAAGGTATTTATACTGCCAAATCTAGCTATAAAATATTATTTTCTATACAACAGGGAGAGGTGAATGTATAAGGCAATCTGGGAAAGTAAGGCACCTCCTAAGGTGGCACACTTTTGGTGGATTGCAATCAACAAAATTTGCCTCTCACAGGATAACCTAATGAAGTGGAGTATTTTACTGTAAAATAGATGTCATATGTGTGAAGTTGAAGAAAAAACTATAGCTAGTTTCCTCCATAGCTCATAAAGAAGAATATTATCTGTACTCTGACCCAATTGAAAGCTGCACTTTCTTGGTGTTTGGTGAATAATAAGTCATACCTGACTGCTACTTTCAAGTTCTTTTTTAATATTAAAAATAAAAGTTGCTCTCACTAATGGAGACAACAATAGTCCTTGAAAAAATAGTATACGAGATGAAGTAATTGAAAAAGGCATTCTAATGAAGCTAATAGATCACCAAGCAATCAGTCTTAGTGGGAGACGCTCTATGTTGACATGCTGAACAAAAATTGACACCCTTCGAAGAAAATAATAGAAAGGACCCTAATAATTGAAATTCCTAAAGTTGCAAACAGAATCACCATTTGATGTTTTGCCTATAAAACCAGTAAGCAGCAGTACCTCGAGAACTTGTTGTTCAACTGTTCGGTCATCAGCAGCAGCACGACCACCAACATAGGTAAGGTATTGCATTATCAACTTTGTGGTCTCTGTTTTCCCTGCTCCACTTTCGCCGCTAACCAATATAGATTGGCTTTGGTTCTCAGACATCATAGCCCTAACAAGGAAAATTTGAGCAAAAACAAATCACTAATTGATTCACTTTAGGTAAACGTCACCAATCCCCAAATGACAAGTCAACAAACCTGTATGATGCATCAGCCACAGCAAACACATGAGGGCTAAGCTCACCAAACGGAGCTCCTTTATATTGCTCCATCATGTGTACATTGTACAGATGTGGAAGTTTAGTGAATGGATTGACAGCTATTAAGATGCTTCCTGTATATGTCTATTTAAGGAAAAAAGGGGGAAATCAATTATGTTGCAACGCACCCTGTAGGATGATGGTGTTAGAGCATATGAGAAAATGGTTATTTAAGCTAATGAAGACAAAAAAATGCACCTGATGAAACCCAACCAGGCGAACGATGATTCTTAAATAACGCACATAATTTGATGACAGTAGCTTTTGGTTCAACATTTAGGTAAGCACAACATATGTCAAAATCCATGATCAAGATATTTTAGAAGCAGTCACAGGAAAGCTTTCATTCTTTCCTCACCAAAATATTATCAAGGATATACTTTTAGCAAATATTGCAAACACACTGCAGTGGTGTAGGGGAAAATCAATCTGCTATAGTGAATAAAAGTCAATAAAGTGTCTTAATACCCATTTTAGTCGAATAACAAAGTGACATTCAGAACAAGGTAGATTTACTATTCATCTATCGGAGCCAACGTAGAACCCGGAACTATACCAAAATTGGCGCTGGTTGATACTGGAATTTAATTATCTTATTGCTAGAACTCTACATGGATCATAAAAGGAAACTTTATTTACTTCATCACAAAGAATCACAATGCTTCAAGAAATAAGATAAGGAACCTTTATTTTAATTGTGATGCATTTTTGTTTTCCTTCCTCCTTCAAACTAAACACTATACAATCAGTTGCGGCAGCCGCCCCTGCCCCCCCCCCCATACTTCTGCCTCTATCAGGAGACTACACCAGTCCCCCTGCTCCACGTCCAAAGCATCCTTCTTAAAACAGTAATTAATGCTAGAAGTGGCATCTTAACTATGTGTAGACATGAACACTCTTATCAATAAAAAGATCCTAGCTTTTTCTTAATTTATATAGTTGGAAGATAGTGTGTATATAAAAAGAAATACCAAGGATTATAAATTCACAACTCACATAAATTTCATTAAGACCATATCGTCTCTGAAGATTGTCTAAAACTCCAGGCTCATTCAAATAAGTCAATTTGGTCATATCATCAACTCCTCCATGGTCTGCCTCTTCATCCCTTGGATACAGCTTCTCCGGTAATGACAATACCTAAAAAAACAAAATTTACTCACATTTTCCATCAGCCCATTTGACCAAAATTAACAAAGAAAAATCAAAACGAAGTGTTCGTCTCACTTTCTTGCCATATTCAGTAACAACTTGGACTTGTTTACCGATAAAATCAGTCACTTGAGCAGCAACCCAAGCGGAACTTTTGTCGTCGACCCATACATTAGAACCCTTTCGCAGTGTCATATTATGGGTTTGGATTAGCTTAGAGTGGCATGAAAGAAGAACAACAACTGGTTTCAGTGAAAATTTGGGGATTTTTCGGATTTGAAATTTAAATTGGTTTCAGCAATAAGCAAAACCCTAGAGAGAGAAGAAATAAGGACGATAACAACAGAGAAGAAGAAGTTGATTTTTTCAGCTTCCCGCCCTAAAACCAAAAATGGAGAATCTGACAGAGTCCAAATTTTTGGCCTTCAGTTCCCCAGCGTTATCTTAAGAATATTTACTAAATGGGGAACTTAGAGCTCCACATTTACACTTTGAAGTACTACTTTTTCAAAACTTTCTTATTTTGTGATTGAATTGCATGTGGATTTAAGCACCTATTATGAGTTTATGACCGTACTTGTGAATCTTGTTAATAGTGGGATAGCAACCTAAATCATACTTCATTCTCTAGGGTATTTTAACTTTTATATTTAATCAAAATAATTTTTTGACTAATTAAGAAAGTATTAATTGTTCTCTTTCAAATTTATTTATCTTTCTTTAGATAAATGGCTTTGGGCATAACTAAGACATCATATTAGGTAGGCGTTTGGTTTTGGACATGTGATGATTCCATTTTATTATTTCATATAATGAGATGAAATTCTAAATTCTCCAAAAATTCATGATTTGAGATTTTCCAAATATCAAAATTGATCCACAAAATTTATATTTTGTAAAAAGAAAACCCACAATTAATTTATATATATATATATATATATTAGTCATTCATTTCATATGTAAATGAAATTTATTATTTAGGTCATTACTTTTTAAATCGTTTATATCTCATATAACGATTATTCTTGTCAATATTAAAAAAATTACTTCAAATCAATTCTTCATTTACCATTTATATTCACCAAAATCATTAGTTTTAATCATATTTATTACTACCTCATTCAAATCAATACTTAATAATAATAATAACAAGTCATCATTATATTAAGTGGACAAGACTAGTTATAGTGGCGTTAATTTAAAAAATATTTTTCTTAGCTACTAACAACTTAAACACTAAAACTTATGTTCAATTTTATTTTATTTTTAAATTAAGATTTGATTAATAAATGTTGTATTTTTTAGAATAGCCTTGTGATAATGTATTGTGCGATTTTATAAATTTTTATTTGTTTGGTAAGATTGTATAAAGAATTGGGACAATTTTAATAGTTTTACAACTTATTATTTTTTATGTTTATGAAAAAACATACAATATAAAAAGTCTAAACTGCATGTCCAGGAAAAACTTCAACTCCATCTCATAATTTCATATCATAATTTCAAATCGTGATTTTATATCACATGGCCAAACGGACCCTTAAATAAGTAAGGGACATGCGATTCGGGAGTGGTAAAACCTCGCTAAATTAATATAAATGGGACCATGAAATATTATTATTTTGTAAAGGTATTATTTAATCGATAAATTAATATTGATTAATTTAAAGAATGTTTTGATATTCGATGAAGGCAATTTAGATTACATCATCAAAATAATTGTATCTTACTGATTTATTTAATTCACATAAAAATAATTTATTATGCATAAAGTACAATGAATACATCAAAATCATTGTATCTTACTAAATTATGTATCATATATTTTAAATTCATATAAAAAATAAATTCATTATACATAAAATACAATGTATGTGTATCTTTATCCCTGAAAAAAGTACAATGTGTGTATAATTCATTGTAATATATTTTTTTGTTAAATGATTCATTGTAAAATAAATTCAAGAATTCAACGATTCATTGTAAAAGTAAATTCATTATACATAATATTCATTGTTTCTGAATAATCATATATTATTCATTGTATCTTTATTAAAAACATATGGTGAGAGAATAACTATATAAGCAATATAGAAAATTTCTTGAAACTATAGCTAAACATGGTTTCTCATTTAAAAGGTGACAAAATCAACAATGGCATATCAAATGAGTAAAGCATCATGTGAGTATAAAAGAGATCATTCCACGTGCACTCAAAAAGATTTGCAGTTGTGGCAATACCAAAATTTTTGGATGCAATAAGAAAAGTTAGAGATGAGTTTTAATTAGATTTAAATTTTAACAAAAACAAAACACATAAAATCATATTTCACTATAAATTGTCTTAGAAATATTTGTAATTTTAAAGAATTATTAATTTATAATATTAATGGGACCATATATTTATATAAAGGTCTTCTAAAAATATATTATTTTATTATTTTATTAAAGTGAGTGATTTTTTTTCATTGACTCAAGTCGGAACCGGAGGAAAATATTGTCTTAGAGAAATTATTAATTTACCGATTATTAATTTAGTGAAATTTTAGTGGGACAACCTAAATATTTATACTTCATTCTATAGGGTATTTTTAAATTTTTAACTTTTATATTTATAATCAAAATAAATGATTTTTTGCCTAAATAAGAGAGTGTTAATTGTTCTCTTTCAAATTTATTCTTCCTTCCTTAGATAAATGAGGTTGGAAATAACCAAGACATCATATTAAATAAGGATAATTTAATAGGCATTTGGACCTGCGGTTCAAGATCGTAATTTAAAATTAATGTTTAGTATGTGATTTTGAATTATGATTTCAGATCTTAAATTTTCATTAAAAAAATGACATTTGGGATTTCAAATTGTTATGTCAATTATATAAATAATATTTTGATATCATAACTAAAAGGTTGTGTACTAATAATATTTAGTTTAATGTACTCAAATAAATATGATAATAACTTTTTATAATTAGTTTTTAAAAATATTAACAAATAAATAATAGTTAATTTTAATTTAAAATTTTATTACCTTTTATAAAATTCAAATATGGTGTAAATGTTTCAATTGCATACCTAAAAGAAATTGCTTATAGAGACATTAAACAAACTTTTATTATATTGTTTTAAAAAATGTGATATGACATCTCATTAGGAGAGAGGTGTATATTTTGAGGAAAGTATGAATAGTTGAGTGATATTGTGGTCCTAAAAGAAACAAGAGTGATATTATCAGGCAAATTCTCAAATATATGTAGCAATCTAAGGAATTTACTCAAAATTTAAATTGCATATTCAAATAAAAAAATTCTACTTCATTTCATGCCTTAATGAGGCCTTAATGAAACGCCTTTTACTTTCTAGGACGAGTGAAATTCTTAATGGGGTGTCGAAACTAAAAACACATTATAACATGTGTTGAGGAAATATTCACTTTTAAATTGTTCTCACGGAAATTTATTTATTAGGAAAATATTAACTAACTTTCAAATTTTGAGCTATCTTTATAGCAGGTAACATATAGCATTTAGGTATGTTTAATGAAATATGGTATGCATTCAAACTCGTGGACTTAAAGGAATTCAAGTAGTTGAATTAAGTGGTGATAGAGATGGAAAGAACAAATCCATCCACAATAATGTTAGAATACTAGAGTTCTTTGTCAAGCTTAATATTATATATTGTGTTTCAATTACATCATTTTAATAATGAAACAATTAGTATATTTTCATTCAACCATGATTTTCACATTATCCAATACGAAATATTTATTTTTTAAAACAATAATACCATTTCAATTGATTGAACAGCAGTGTATTAAATTTGTATTTTATCATTGAAATCTCAAAAACTTATTTACCTAAATACCTAAATACTTCCCCTCAAACTAATCATAAAATGTGGATCTACTATAAATAATTATTTTATTTTTTTTTTAAAAAAACTAGGATTACGTGTCATTGCATTTGATCACTAAAAGCCAAAAGTATTCTAATTAAATAGCATCACTTATTAATAGCAATTGCTACGAAGAAAAATGACGTTTTGTTAGAAAATGCGTCTCCCTTTTTCGTTTTCTCATTTCTTGGTATCCCTTGTTTATAATTACCAAAACAAATCTGTCCAAAATCAATTACTTCTTCCGTTTCTATTTATATATCATTTTTACTAAAAATAAATATTTTTTAATACATGTTATTAGCAAATCAATACATAAATATCGTTATTTTTCTTAGTTTACCCTACTGTCCCTAGCAAGTTGAAATTTTTTATGATGGATGAGAGATAGATATGATGTGGGAGACAAAACTTGTATAAGGTTTTTGTTAGAATTTGTCAAGTGAATTATTGGGTCCCAATTTTTTTTAAAAAGGGGTCAAAGACATGAGACCTAAAATATACTTAATCTATTAAAAAATCCCTCATACAACTATGACATGGTATATCTCATCCATGGTAAAAAAATTATTTGAAAGTTAATAATTTTGAAAGTATAAATTTGACCAGCATAGGAAAATTAAATAATCAATTTATTTTCATTAGTCAATTTAATTAATCAAGATAAATCAATTTATATTTATTTATTGGAAGTTTGACTTCAAGATAACACTAAATATGGGTACAATCAGCGGCGGAGCCAATATTTTTTATCAATAGCAAGAATAATTGTTTGTGACTGTCAAATAAAACAAAAAAACATTGTGTTATTTGGGTTTCGAATCAAAACTTCTTGATTCGAATGGACACTCATTACCATTACGTCAAAGGCGTAACTTTTGTCAAGAATGTCCAACTTTATATATAAATATATATATATATATATATATAATTTAAATGTAGAATTTGACATATATATACAACGTAATTTTTTTAGCGAAGGATGTCTAGTTGGACATCTTGTGATGACTATAGCTCCGCCTCTAGGTACAATGATAAATTTACCTAATTTCTTAAGAAACGTAAAAATCTAAAATGATGATAATTAAATAGGAACAAATGAAGTATTTATTTATATTTTATAATAAATAGAAATTTTTAGGACTAAAATATTTCGTCTGTGACACGTCAATGAACAAGATAAATATTAGTATTTTTTATATAAAATAAATAGCTTGCTTATTAAGAAAGTGATGACATGGCAAATAAGTAGGAGTAGACGTTACCTATTTTTTGTCTTTCCTTTGTAATTTAGCAAAAGTTGTGCACTACACTACAAAATGGGAGTACTTTTAAATTTTTTGATTTTATATTTTATTTTATTATTAGAGAGAGAAATGTGAAGTTTCAAAATTTGGACATTTAGAAAATTGTGGAAACAAAAGGGACGTATTATTTGGTCAAATTTACGGGGCCAACCAGCTGTGACGTAATTCAAATATCAATGGCGCTTGCTTAAAAAAAATGATGAAGATAATACTTTTTTTTTATTATTTATGTAAGAAAATTAAAATGTCTATATCTAATTATGTTGTAGACATTGAAATTTTATGGAACTCTACGATGCGTTTAATTCGAGTTGGGACTTTACACATGTTTAATTTCAATTAGAATTCTTGGAGTCTAATATTCAACCGTAAACCTAGTTCATGCCTATATAAAGGATACTAAATTCTCTTAAG
The DNA here is from genome assembly GCF_900185275.1 of Solanum verrucosum. Classification (NCBI taxonomy): domain Eukaryota; kingdom Viridiplantae; phylum Streptophyta; class Magnoliopsida; order Solanales; family Solanaceae; genus Solanum; species Solanum verrucosum. Next base: position 911,578 of record NW_026020355.1, read on the forward strand.
ATCAAAATCTCAAATATTTCGCAAATTCATGAAATATCCTTACATCAATTCCAAATCATCTTAATTTGAGAAATACACCACTAACGGCTCTCAAATTACGAAGATCAAGTTCAAATTATCTTAGTTTGAGAAATACGCTACTAACGGCCCTCAGATTATAGAAATCAAGTCCAAATCATCAAAGTTTGGGAAATACGCCACTAATGGACCTCGAATCACGGATAAATGGGCTAATCCATCGGCAATCCCTTAAAGTTGGCACGAAGTTTCACTTAGACACCTAACTAGACGATGTTCATTTTAGACACCTCATGTAGGAACACGTTGTGCAATTTTGACACTTTTTTTTCCAATCAACAAAATTATATGAGGTGTGTGTGTTACACTCGTGAATGACGTGTAAAGTGACAAATTAAACAATGACATTTGTCATTTGTGTCAAAAAACAATTCTTAAATAATGATTTTTGAGTAAAAATAAAAAGTAACCAATGAATCAATGACAAATGAATTTTTGCCCAAATTGTATAAAAAAAGATTTAATCAATTGTGTAACAAATGTATACATTAACATGATAATTTTGATTTGAGATAACATAAATCTTTTAACTAAGGGAACTAACCGTATTTGATACCTTTGTGGTAAGAAATCTATGTCAATTTATTCTATTGAAGATAACATAAATCTCTTTACTAAGGTAAGACCATAAATCTCTTTACTAAGGTAACTAACCATATTTGATACTTTTTGGTTAGAAAATCTATGTCAATTTATTCTATTGAGACCATAAAAAAAAAAGTTTGAAACACTATATAAAGAATGAAGCATAAAAGCAATTAACACATGAAAAGCAAAAACATATTATTTTCAGTTTCATCATGAGTAACTTCAATCTTTTTGTATCTATTGTTGTTCTTCTCCTTCTAAATACATCAGTAGAAGTTGCAGCTATCAGAATTGAAAACATTTCAACCAAATCCTTAAAAGTCAAAGAGATTTTTCGATCTTTAATAAAGTTAAAAACTTTTCAATCCATGCGCACAGTTCCTACAGGACCAAATCCACTACACAATGTTACCCCTCCAGATTCTCAAAACACCCCAAATACATTCGCTACACTCAAACCCAATGCAACAAAGAGTTAGCTTTTGAAAGAAAAACTTCATAAGATGTAATAAAGTCATAGACATATGCATTCAATAAAATTGAGGTTGCTTCATTATATTTTATTAATATTATTATAATATATTTTGTTATTTGATATTTGTGTAATTCTAAATAAATAATTATATTTTTTGTACTATTATGAATGCTAACAAAACCTTATGATTATTAGTACGGACACTAGAAACATATATTGAATATAAAATAAAAATAAATCAAGAATTGTAAAATTAGGAAAAAGTAAATATATATATATATATAAATAAATAAATAAGAGTCATGCGACACCTCTCAGTGGCAAATTTTGACATTTATCTTCTTTTTTTCTAGTTTATTTGGGTTTTTTTTTGTTTTTCTTTATTTCATCTATAAAAATTAATATGTAGACACTTAGAAATCATTATTTAAGAGGCGAACATTTACTATCAATTTCAAAGACTCATAATTTATCTATCATTTGCGCATGATTTAACAATACAATAACTAATATAACAAAATTAGTTACCAATGGTCGTTTTGGTTACTATTTTCAATTTTTGCATTTTACAATAATATTTAGTACTATATATATATATATTCATCATTTTGTATTCAATGATTTTTCGCAATAAATGTACGCAAATGTAGAGGTCCTTAATTTGAAAGCTCGGTGTGGCTTCTCAAGATCTTCTTAAAAAAATTAAGGTGTCGTGATGGTGAGCCGAGAATAAGTGATTAAAAAAATTAAGATGTCCTTGTAAGAAGCTCCATTCAGAAATTAATATTATTTCATTAAATAAGTGAGTTTACATATATGTTTGATTTTTTGCACTTTTTTCATGAAATTATTCTTTCGTGTGTGGCTAATTTACATTAGACTTAGGCTGTCACATGACATGGCTTCGTTGAATTTTTTTTTATCAAATATGTATATATAATCGAAAGGAAAAAAATAAAAGGAAAAATTTATAAAGTTACATTGCTTTTCATCAAGAGCATTGCAAGTTATTTGATTGTCTCATGACCGGAGCTAGGGGTGTACATAAGTCGGTTTGGTTTGTTTTTTCATTAAAAAAAAACCTAAACCAATTATGTCGGTTTATTAAATCTAAAAACCAAATCAAACCACGCAAAGTCGGTTTTTTTCGGTTTCAGTTTTAGTCGGTTCTTTCGATTTTTTTTTTTGGTTTTTCGATTTTTTACAACTATACGATGTTTGAAAATGTGATCAAATATATTTTCACTTACCTGTGTGATAAGCTAAACTTAAGAAATGTTAAATCAATAGAAATTTTCGTAAAAACGGTAAAATTCACATGAGTAAAAAATATTTGTTTTGAAATATCAACGTTCATTATGTTAAATTAATAAGATTAAAGGGTACAATCAAACTGAATACAAAACAAAATATTTACAAAGTAAATTGTCAACTTCGAATTTGAAAAACTATAACAATATAATTGTAACTTCCGATCTTAATACAAAATAAAATATTTACAAATTTTACAAGCCCAAATTTGAAATAAAATATATAAACATTGAAAACTATAAACTAACTAAAAATATATTAACAAAGTAGATTATAAATAACATTTTTTATCTATAAATAAAATAAAATTATATATATATATTTACAAAATTTTACAAGCCCAAATTTGAAATAAAATATATAAACATTGAAAACTATAAACTAACTAAAAATATATTAACAAAGTAGATAATAAATAATATTTTTTATCTATAAATAAAATTATATATATATATATATATATATATATATATATATATATATATATATTTTGTCGGTTTGGTTTGACTTTTTTTCTATTAATACCAAACCAAACCAAACCAAATCAAGAGTGGTCGGTTTATTTTTTCAACCGCCAAACAAACCAAACCAAACCAAACCACAAATCATTTTTTTTTTCGGTTTGATTTGGTTCGTCGGTTCGGTTTGACTTTACAGTTTGACTTGTACACCCCTAACCGGAGCCTACACCCTGGATATGGCCGACAATCAAGAATCATTGTTGGTCCCCATGAGAACCCTCATTCTGGTTGACTACAAACGGCAGACTAACTCAAGCATACAAAAGCATCAAACTGAGAAAGTGTTATACCAATACACAACCACAATGTACTGGTAGGATCATCATCTAGTTCTAGTATATGAAATATGAACATGCAACCATAACTCAGTAAAGAACATAATATCCAATTACAAACATAAGTAGAACATAGCCTAAACTTACAGTCCTGACCCCTAATTAATATGCATAACGTCGTGTATCTTCAAAACACAACAATTTAGTTCGGGTCTCTCTTGGAACCCACAGATATAAACTGTTAGTGTACCAACATAGTGCCCATTCCCAACTTCATGTATCAACATAGTATTTTGTATGCAAGCTAGGGTACAAACGTGGTACCCGTTCCCATTGTACCAGTGTGGTACCTATTCCAGATGTTAGTGTACAGACGTAACACTCGTTCCAAATGTCAGTGTATTAGAGTGGTACCTATTTTCAATCATCAACACATAGCACAATCATAACACAATTAATCACAATCACATATGTAGATTCATGCAAAATGTCCATTGCATGCGCTTAACAACAACATTCATTAAATATTATATCTTACCAAGTTATCTAATCATATATCATGCATGCATTACTAACGACACTGTTAACAAACACATATATCATAAATGTGAAACAATAACTATCACCTATCTCGAAGTATGCCTGAATGCCCTAAGGAACATATATTTCCCCTTGTTATGAATTTTTGCTTATTTAAGTCAAAAAAGTATTGAAATACAATAATCAACAAACAATGGCCTAACTAAACCCTGAATATATCAAATCCTAACCCCAGGTCACCCTATGATCATTCTACCCAACAAATGTCACGACATAGAACGACAAGTAATGAGTACAAGGGTAGAACTATACAGAACATAACACTAACAATAAGAAAAGATAGAAACGGAAGCAAACTAAAAACTCTATACAAAGAAAACCTTCCTGGAATCTGGAAGCCACGAGTACAGATTTGTCTAACAAGAATAAATATAAGTCCTAAAAGTGGATGAGAACAAGCCGTCTCATAGGCAAAAGACAAGTTAACATATATACCGAAAGAGACAGGCTGATCCACGATGCCAAGTGCTCACCCTCGTCTCTGATATCCATAATTTGCAAAAGACAGCACAAGAAATTACCATTGGTAGCTGGTACTAGGACCTTCATCACAAAGAGATATAGAGTGTAGCATAAGTACCAAAGCAAAGGTACTCATTAGGCATCATAGGCCAACCGAGCAAGAAAGGTAAAAACAATCTGATAAGATAGAATTTAGACACAAACAGAGGTCAAGGAAATATGAAAAGAAGGCACACGAGCATACTGAAAGTAGATCTAAGTTCAACTAAACTAAACCTAACAGTTACCCATAAGCCAGAAGGTATACTCGTGCGCAAGTTGAAATAGAAACTTGAATGGACCCTATAAGCCCGACGAGTACAAAGAATAACTAAGACTATAAAGATAAAGTATTCAATCCCAAGTCCAATAAGATTCAATCAAGACTCGAACCCAAATGTGATAGTATCCCTAAGGAGTAACATCCTTGAACCACATAGTAACAGTCTCAAGCTGGAAATAATGGCCTCGAATAGTAAAATGTCAATCTCAGACTAGAAATAACGGCCTTGAGCTGTAGTACATCGACCTTAAATAAAATATAATCACCATAACACACAACCTCATAGCCCCACAAACAGGAGCATGAAAGCGTGTCAACTGCAAAAAGAATTTCAATACCAAGCTAAGCCATCGTGGAATGCCATCCACTCAAAGTTATCAATAAAAGACTCCTAGTATCATATAACTTAATCTCCAATCCTCGCAATAGCACAAACCTCCGGTAACGCATATGAGACCCAACGATAGGGAGTGAGAATAGAAGGTCTAATAAGCTACGCAAATGCCTAAACTAAGGCTCATACTGTCAGACTCAAGCCTTCTATTCCAGTCTACAAGGACCTATTCCGTCCGAAACGACGTCAAAAACATAGTTGAAAAGCAAAGAAGAGTAAAAGGCATCACCAATCTATCTTAGGTTAAGAAAAAATATGCTTCAAAACACACATAATTTTACAAGTAATTCACATAGCATGCTGCAACACATATACAACCCCGATCTAGCATGGTACTATAATTGAAATAAAGCTAATCAATCCTAACATATGGTCTACAAAAGGAAAACAACAATAACTAGGTACCCACCTCCAATTCACACTAACCATCATGAGTTTACACATTCATGCTCATTCTAGAAAGAAAAAAAGGTATAGCTTACTTGTAGGCTGACCGCACGCGCTCCAAATCACAAGGTCGAATCTTTTTCTTTCTGAACGGCCTCCAAATACTGCAGCGCTATAAAAAAATGGGATCACAACATAAATACGGTCGTTAGGACACTAAAAATTATAAAACAAAGACAGAAAAAATTTGGAGTCAAAGGAGTATTGTGGGATCGCGCTAGAATTGACTCTATCAAGAAGTCCTACTACGCACCGAACTTGCGTTCACAAATTTAACATAATTCATGGCCTAAAATAGAGGAACAACAATTGTGCACCAAATCATAAATTTAATCATCAAAAAGAGAAGGGTCAGCAGCTCAATCAAAAAATTCACCTCAAACAAAGGTCCCTCAAAAGCTCATAATTACTTCACCACGTAGCCTCAAAGGTCATGGACACGTAGGACTTCGAATCACCAAATTTTGATTCAAAAAGACCAAGAGATTGCAATAACAACTCTCAAAATAGTTGTTGAGCGCATCTGGCTTTATTTATAAAGACATGCCTCAGCTCTTCATCGCGGTCGGGAGAAGAAGGGTCGCGATCGTGAGTCATTATGATCTGACCATCACGATCGCGCAGACACTGCCTCGTGGTTGCGATGACCAAAGAGGGTCAACCCTTCATCATAATCGCAGAAATGGATCACGCGGTCACGAAGCACTTAGGCCCAGGTCTTCAAGATCGCGACCAAGTGGCACGCAACCGCGAATGGCCAATCACCCTGCACCAGGTGATGCATATTAACTGGTTTTGGTAAGTTGGGAATCTCTGATAGGGTGTTTCAAATTCGTTCAAAACCCCATGCACTCACACAAGAAATGCAACCCTACTAAATTCAATATTCCAGACTCTGTGAAATAGTCAAAATTCCCACAGAAGATCATCTCGGCAAAAAGTTGGTCCCACAACCAAACTTCATTTGAGTGAAAATCCACAAGGAGGTTCAGAATTAACCTGGAAGCTGCGGGATCCGAACAAATGATCATTCTAGACCAATCTCAACATTTTAGAGCCAACCGCCCTGATGAAATTCCCATCGAGATTATTAGCAGAAAATGGCCCAAAACCTTTTTTTTTGTATTTGAGTTCTTGAAAACACATAGCGGTAATTTTGGGCATCCTACATCAGTTTTCCCATGAAAATAACATGTAATTGTAAGAATTTGACTCCCCGATCTTGTTAATAGTTTGTGAAGCCTTAGAAACTAGGTGGTTAACATTGGGGGAAAGTTTTGAGCATGAATTCATGATGGGAAGGAGCGCTAAGTTGGGGAAGATGATCACAAATTGGCCGGGGTTGAGATTTGTTAGTGATCCGGGTAAATAAATAAGCCATTAATGATTGATTATTGTTTGCATTGCTTATTATTGACCAAGAACATGCCAAGACACTATGAAAGTGTCACCACCCGACTTCCCGAGTTATGATGGAACCTACTAAAACCCACTAGTAGGTAATCCAACCCGTACTCAAAATGACAAGTAGTGAGTACAATGGTGGAACCAAATAAAAAAAAATCATACGAACAATAAGAAAATGCAGAAATTGAAGCAAACCAAAATTATATAAGATAGAAACCCTTTCAGAACCTAGAAGTCACAAGTACAAAATTATCTAAGATGAACAAATACCAGTCCCAAAAGTGGACCACAACAAGTTGTGTCAAAGGGAAAAGAAAAGCTAACATATATACATAAGATGATAGGTTGATCTACGAGGCCAAAGGCTCACCTCACCTCTGATATCCACGAGCTGCAAAAGATGGAACGAACGGTCACCACTGGTAGCTGGTAGTAGGACCTGCATCGCGCAATGAGTATGGAGTTATCTAAGATACAAGTCCCAAAATTAGACCACAACAAGCCGTTCTTAAAGGCAAAAGAAAAGCTAACATAAATACATAAGATGATAGGCTGATCTAGGAGGCCAAAAGCTCACCCTCGCCTCTGATATCCACTCTTAGTCACCTCTCACTAGAGCATTCATAGTTTGAGTTCATTCTCCATAATGGTTCGGTCATGTTCCCCGTAAGATTTCTATATTTTTACAGCGTAAACTAGAGTAAAATTTTTGAGTAGGTCTCCAAAAATTTCACAAAGGAGATAGATTGAATAACGGAGGTTGTTAAAGCTGAGCAAATTTTGTAAGGAACGCCCTAAAAAATTACACGAAGGTTGTACTCAGACTTAGATTTATAAGGCATCACTCCGAGTTGGTTTGTACCTTTGCATTCATTTTTTGTACATGATGTTATATTCATTGTATATTTTTGATTTTATTTCTCTTACATTCCATTAAAAATAGATTTTGTTTGACATTTTTAAAATTTGGGTGGTCCTCCGGCAAAACTTACCAATCCTACACTCCTTTCTTCTATGTCTGATGGAGTTATTCCCAGACAGCCTCCCCTCAATGTGACTCGTTGATTTTTTCATTCTTGTTAAGTTTTCTTTAACTAATAAAAATATTTTTTGTTAAATTTGGGTTGCCTGCCCTTCAATGTGGTTCATTGGTTTTTCATTTATATTATTTTTCTTTAAAATAAATAAATAAATCACTTGTTGTTCAAAACATATTTTTATGCCACATCTGAATGAACTACGCAAACCTGATTCTCATTAATAAGATACATAGGCAATCCTTTTAGGGTTCGGTATTCTTTATTAAAAAGATTTTTTATTTTTTTAAAAATGTTAATAATTTTTAAACCAAATTTTGACTTGGTTGGTGCAAACACAATTCAAGTGTGCAGATAAAAAATGATTGTTACAATGGAGAAGATTGACTTCTTGTTAAATCCTAGATTCTTTTGGTACCTCTCGTTCTTATTCTTGTTACACTTAAAAATAATCTCTTGATTCATTCAAGATTATAACAAAACCCTATTCATTGTTTAATGTGCATTGTGTGGTGAGTTTTTAATGAAGTTCAATTGTGTTGCTTTCTTGATCTAGAACTTGACGTAAATGTTTGTTGAGGCGAAATCCTGAGTAACGTTTGATTTGAGAAATGGTTGTAGGTCTTTTTTGACCCGCTTGAGCCTTTCAAAGCCCATCAAATGACATTAATCCTTAGTATGTCCCCACTTTGAGCCTTAAGCTGCTTATTTGGACTACTACATTTTAGCCTATACCATTTTTGACTGCTTATATGCACTATCCTTCTTTTGGCCTGACTTTCTTGAGCGCACCGAAGACGTGCAATGTCACAAAAGAAGATTCAAAGTTTAAATTTGTCAAAGACAAAAGTAACAAAGTCCATGAAAATCAAGAATACAAAAATACTTCAAAAGAAAAAAAAGAAAGAATAAAAAATTCCCCAGTAGTTCAAGCAAGCTAATTGCAACAAAAGAAAAAAAACACTCAAAAAAAGAAGAAGAAGAAAGTTCAAAAGATGATGAAAAGGAGAAAAAATCAGACAACCAAATCTTCAAAAGAAGTCAAAAAGTACAGAAGGAAGGGTGAAGGAAAATATTTTATTCATAAACGGAAAGGTTCTTGATTCTTACTTCAAGTTCTATCTATTCTGTATATTTCAATATTTTTCTGTATATTGAGAATAACTAGCAATATCCCTATTTATAAAAGAAAGAAATCAAATTAAACTAGGACTAGGAACCACTATAACTAAAAAATCCTAATTAAACATAAATAAGTAAAAATACCATAAATAACAAATCCTAATCAATTTAGGATTCCTACTCCATCTTTGAAGTATTATTTCCAACATTCTCCCGTGATTCAAAATTGTATACTCTTGCCTTTTTCTTTTTGTTATTGTTATTGTTGTTGTATTGGAGTACTTATATTCAATCTTCAATTGTTGGAGTACTTCTCTTCGATCTTTCAATTGTTGGAGTACTTCTCTTCAATTCTCATTTTTTTTCTTGGTTGTGTTGGAGCACCTTCTCTACAACTTCCAAGTGTTGGAGCACTTTCTCTCCAACTCAAGATAGTTATCAAGTCTTGCTTAACTCAAGTCTCATGGAAAGATGTCCTTGACAATCAATACAAGTTAATTCATTAGAATAACTCTTTAGACCATGCGTGAGCAACTATCACTATCCGTGATCACTTTTATACTTAGATTCTATTAGGTGAGAAAAAGCCTTTCAACCTTAGAATTTTCATTATGTGAGAAAACCTTTCACATCATGTTCATTATGTTTTCATGAGAAAAGACTTTCAATCAACACAACAACAATATCATAATCATTAACCTTCACTCTCAAAGTGTTCTTAAAGCATTTACATAAAACTTCATAAAACATGCATAATCTCATACTTCACCTCCTTGTGGTTCAAAACTTACTTTCAATCAACACATCTAGGATTCAAGCACTAGACATGGATATCATCCTAACTCATGTGATTCTATCACTTCATGCATTCAAACATTCATGAGGTAGATTAGGTGGGTAAAGTCCTTCAACAACAATTCTATCTAATAGTCTACCATTATCATATAAGCTTCACTCTCAAAGCCTTAACATTCATAATTCAACACATTAGCCTTACTCTCAAAGCCCTAAAATTCATCATTTATGACTACAAGCTTTATTCTCAAGCAATTCTTCTCATAAGCATCTCATAGACCTAAGTCTCAAGGTATTCTACCCATATGCTTCATTCTTAAACAATTCTAATCATATATCTTCATATAGGCTTAAAGCCAACATTTACTCATCATGGTTCAACATGTATAATTTAACCTCGTTCAATTCATATATATGAGCCCTAATCTCAAGCAATCTACAATACATATCATCAATCCTAAAGGATTATCTCTAAATCCTCAATTTCCCCTTTCAAGGCACACAATCCACTTACTTCAATTTCATCTTTCTAAACATAGGTTAGGGTATGTAAACATGAATTTTCATCTTAATAACATGATTTACTACCAATTCAATTATAAACAATCATTATCTACTCAATTGAATCAACATACATCAATACCCACAACATTAGAAGAAACCCTAACAAGAATTGGGGATTTCATCTTCTCAATTGGGGAAAATACGGGGGCTTCATGGATGAAAAGAATCCATGAATGAATAAGCCATCATACCTTGATTACAATGCCCTCAAAGCTTGAAACAATGGAGACTTGGCTTGACCTAGCTTTATTCTATTCTTCTTTTTCTTCTTCACTTTCTAGAGAGAGAACATGAGAGGGAGTTGGATTTCTTTTGGGGTCTTGAAATAATGACTTAAAATGACTTAATTTAGGGGTTTAAAGTCTTTATATAGGTGGTCTAAACTAGGGTAAAATGACATCACTTAATTCTTAATTAAATTAGAAAAGACTCATTAGTCCTCAACTAACCGACCTTACTGCCCCATCCACGAGATCCCGACCACGGGGCGTAGGTTGACCTACTGCCCATCGTGGTTGGGTGTGGTTTGGGGTCTGTGACACTGGAAGTTAGCCCTTGACATATGGAACACACCTACATGGCGTGGACCCATCCATGAGGCGTGGGTCCTGCCGTAGATCACTGCCTTATGCAGTTTTCTCTTGGTGCCCACCCATGTTGCCTACCTACGAGGCGTGGGTGGCCTCGTGGGTGACACTTAGAACCTCTAAACATGCTAAACTTCCCTCTTAAGGCTACGGGGTGTTACATCAAGCTTATGGTATCACAATTGCATGAGTTGAATATTTTTCCAAGTGTGAGTGGATTTTGTTAAGTGTTCCCAAATCAAAATACTTTAAATGTGTGCAAATTGGGACTTTCTTTGTGGTGAGGGCACTTAAAACATGATGTTAGGTCTAGTTCAAAGCCTTTTTTTGAAGAAATATGAACAAATCTTGTCGTTACTTAAGCACATTTGAGGTACCACTAGAATCTATAGGAATTACCTCGAAGTTAATCTCAGTTGAAAGAGAAAGAATTGTGAGAAATTTTTGTACAATATTAATTATTGGTGCTAACCAAGTTAAAATATGTTTCATTGCCCAGAAAATAAAAAATGTGTGGATACCCACTTTTCAGTAGTTATCCAAACAAAATTTTTGGACCGTTTCATTGCCGATACTTGTCCAAACCAACTTTGTGAGCCGTTTAATTGTTGAAATTGTATTTTTGGGTCATCATACCCTTCAAAATGACATATTTTTATATTTGGGTGGTCATACCCTTCAAAATGACATCTTTTTTAAATTTAGGTTGTCATACCTTTCAAAATGACATCATTTAAAAATTAATTTGTTATCTCAAATAAAATGATGCTTTTTAAAATTGGTTTGTCATGCCATTCAATATGACACCTTTTAATTTGTTATTCCATTTAAATTGACATTTTTTTCTTTTTCATATTAATGATGTTGTTAAGTTTGAAGTGTTGCATTAGTTAATTACCATGTTCATTGTTCATGTGAGGCCAAGTTTACATACCTTATGTTGTATTTGTTATTGATGAGTCTAGGATTTCGATTGATTTAGGGCTTATTATTCATAGTATTAGTGTCCTCGATGCCTATTTTGTGCTCTAAAGTGATGTTTAAATGCTAATTTGCAGCTATGGAGGCAAAAGAGCAAGGCAAGGACATTATCAAGCAAAAAAGAGCGGAAAAGCTGAAAAAACTGAAGATAATGAAAGTTGATGATCGCCAAGACCACTCAACGACTCGTTGTGTGGTACTTCAGCTCGCCAAAAGTTATAATGCGCCAGCCCTAGGGAAAAACCAATTTGTGCATGGAAATGAACCTTCGGCAAACTGTCGAATGGATCGGCAATAAAGAACTAGATCACCTAAAGTTATAGAAGTCTAATGGTGAAGATTCAAGCGAAAAAGTTGATGGAGAGGAGCATTAGGCGCATCGCCGACTTGGTCGGCGACGCTCGACTTATACCGCCGAATGACCCCGAATGCACAAATCTGGTAGCGTATACATTGATTTTTTTTAAAAAGAAAGGAGGATCTTGACATTGTTAGACTCTGAGCTTCTGATTCCAAACACTGTTCTTAGAGTTTTTAAGTAGAATTTTAAGTTGAGTTTTGATTTTAAGTTGATTTAAAGAATTGTAAAGACTTGGATTTTGTTACCCAACAGATGGAGAACATAGTTGGTAATATTTTTCTGCTTTTTATAATGTGTGGCTTGAACCCCCATTCTTGGGGGTGTGATTATGTGATCAATTGTCTCAATTAGCTTATGGGTGTCAGTAATTACTGATTTAATTGTTGTTTTGAAGTGGGTTCGATTGATAATTGAATTTGAACTCATGAAATGTAGTTGCAAATGCAGTTCTAGTCTAGTATTTTATGCTTGCTTGAGAAAGAGGTTTTAGAATTAAGGTTTTCAATTGAAGATTGTAGTGATTGGGTCGTTGTAGATTCAACTTGAGAGAGTGAATCTTAATTCGATCCTACCTATCTAGCTCGAGAAAATAGGTAAATTGAGGTTTTGGGTTGTTTATAAGTGTGATGCTTGTCGAGGATCGAGAGAACTCGCTTGAATGGTGATAGTTGATCAAGAGATGACTATTACATCTAAATCCTTGCCTACCCACTAAGATTTAGCGACTTTTGGTAATTAGTGATTACTCGTATAGCGAAATTGGAAATTAATCGATCACATCCCCAAGAATCCCTCTCTACTTGATTACTCCCCTATTTTCGTAGTTGTTAGTTGACAAATCTAATCCCCCCATTTGACACTAGTTGTCACCCCTTTAAATTTATAGTAAAAGTTTTGATAATTTTTATTCCTACAACCGATTAGAATATGCCTATCACTTTGTAATTGAATTCTCTATCGTATCACTCCCTATGGGATCGACCCCAACTCTTCGTTGGGTTTATACTAGATTGCGATCGCCTACACTTAGAAGTTGGGGGTGTTGATGAGTCTGAGATTTCAACTCATTTAGGGCTTATTATTCATAGTATTAGTGCCCTCGATGCCTATTTTGTGCTCTAAATTGATGTTTAAATGCTAATTTGCAACTATGAAGACAAAAGAGCAAGACAAGGACATTACCGGGCAAAAAGGAGCAGAAAAGCTAAAAAAGCTGAAGATAATAAAAGCTGATGGTTGCCAAGACTAGGGGTGTACATAGGTCGGTTTGGTTTGGTTTTTCATTAAAAAATCCTGAACCAATTATGTCGGTTTATTAAATCTAAAAACCAAATCAAACCACATAAAGTCGGTTTTTTCGGTTTTGGTTTTAGTCGGTTCTTTTGGGTTTTTTCATTTTTGTAGTTTTTTACAACTATACGGTATTTGAAAAAGAGATCAAATATATTTTCACTTACCTGTGTGATAAGCTAAACTTAAAAAATGTTAAATGAATAGAAATTTTCAAAAAGACGGTAAAATTCACATGTGTACAAAATATTTTTTTTGAAATATCAACGTTCATTATGTTAAATTAATAAGATTAAAGGCTAGAGGCAAACTGAATACAAAACAAAATATTTACAAAGTAAATTGTTAATTTCTAATTTGAAAAACTATAACAATATAATTGTAACTTTGGATCTTAATACAAAATAAAATATTTTACAAATTGTACAAGCCCAAATTTGAAATAAAATATATAAACATTGAAAACTATAAACTAATTAAAAATATATTAACAAAGTAGATTATAGATAATATTTTTTATCTAAAAATAAAATAATTTTTATATATATATATATATATATATATATATATATATATATATATATTACAAAATTTTACAAGCCCAATTTTGAAATAAAATATATAAACATTGAAAACTATAAACTAACTAAAAATATATCAACAAAGTAGATTATAAATAATATTTTTTATTTATAAATGAAATAAAATTATATATATATATATATATATATTATACTGGTTTGGTTTGGGTTTAGTTTGACTTTTTTCCTTTTAATACCAAACCAAATCAAGAGTGGTCGTTTTTTTTTTCAATCGCCAAACCAACCAAACCAAACCACAAATCATTTTTTTTTTCGGTTTGATTTGATTCGTTGGTTCAGATTGACTTTACGATTTAACTTCTACACCCCGAGCCAAGACCACTTGACGACTCGCCGTGTGGTACTTTAGCTCGCAAAAGTTACAGTGTGCCAGCCCTGGGGAAAAGCCAACTTGGTGATGGAAATGAAACTTCGGCGAATCGCCAAATGGATCGGCGACAAAGAACGAGATCGCCTAAAGTTATAGAAGTCCAATGGTGAAGATTCAAGCTAAAAAGGCAATGGAGAGGAGCATTACGCGCATCACCGACTTGGTCGGCGACACTCGACTTATACCGCCAAATGACCCCGAAGGCACAAATCTGTTAGCATATAAATTGAGTTTTTTAAAAAAGAAAAGAGGATCTTGACATTGTTAGACTCTGAGCTTCTGATTCCAAACACTGTACTTATAGTTTTTAAGTTGATTTGAAGCATTGTAAAGACTTGAATTTTGGTCCCCAACTGATGGAGAACATAGTTGGTAATATTTTCCTGCTTTTTATAATGTGTGGCTAAAACCCTCATTTTTGGGGGTGTGATTATGTGATTAATTGCCTCAATTAGCTTATGGGTGTTAGTAATTATTGATTTAATTATTGTTTTGAAGTGGGTTCGATTGATAGTTGAGTTTTAATTCATGAATTGTAGTTGCACATGCAGTTCTAGTCTAGTATTTTATGTTTGCTTGAGAAAGAAGTTTTAGAATTAAGGTTATCAATTGATGATTGTAGTGATTGGGTTGTTGTGGATTCAGCTCGAGAGAGTGAATCTTAATTCGATCCTACCTATCTAGGTTGATAGAGTAGGTAAATTGAGGTTTTAGGTTGTTTATAAGTGATCATCCGTTTAGCGACTATTGGTAATTAGTAATCTCTCATTTAGCGAAATTGGCAATTAATCAATCACATCCCCAAGAATCCCTCTCTACTTGATTACTCCTCTGTTTTCGTAGTTGTTAGTTGACAAATCTAGTCCCCCCATTTGACACTAGTTGTCACCCCCTTAATTTTAGAGTAAAAGTTTCGATAATTTTTATTCCTACAACCGATTAGAATATGCCTATCACTTTGTAATTGATTCTCTATCGTATCACTCCTTGTGGGATTGACCCCAACTCTTTGTTGTATTTATACTAGATCGTGATTGTCTACACTTAGAATTGAATGAAGTGTAGTTGAGCGTTATCAATTACTAACATTATTATTGCAGATTTTGTGGTACACAAGTCATGTTAAGTTCAAATTGGGTCGTCTTCCTTTCAATAGACATGTTGGGTTGTCACCTCCATTCAAGTGACATGTTATATTCAAATTGGGTTGTTTGCCTTTAAAAGAGATATATTGGGTTGTCACCTCGTTCAAAGTGACATGTTAAGTTTAAGATTGAATCATCCGCCTTCAAAGAGATATGTTGGGTTTTCACCTCGTTCAAAGTGGCATGTTTTATATTTAAGTTAGATCGTCCACCTTCAGAGGGACACTTTGGGTTGTCACCTCTCTCTAAGTGGCATGCTATGTTCAAGTTAGGTCATCCGCCTTTAAAGAGATATGTTGGGTTGTCACCTAGTTCAGTGTGACATGCTATATTCAAGTTATGTCATCCCCCTTCAAAGAGACACGTTGGGTTGTCACCTCCCTCCAAGTGGCATGTTATGTTCAAGTTAGGTCATGCGCATTTAAAGATATATGTTGGGTTGTCAACTCGTTCAAAGTGACATGTTATATTCAAGTTGGGTCCTCCGCCTTCAAAGAGACATGTTTGGTTGTCACCTCGTTCAAAGTGACATGTTATATTCAAGTTAGGTCGTCCGCCTTCAAAGAGACACGTTGGGTTGTCACCTCCCTCTATGTGGCATGTTATGTTCAAGTTAGGTCATCCGCCTTTAAAAAGATATATTGGGTTGTCACCTCGTTCAAAGTGACATGTTATATTCAAGTTATGCCGTCCGCCTTCAAAGAGACACATTGGGTTGTCACCTCCCTCTAAGTGACATGTTATGTTCAAGTTAGGTCATCCACCTTTAAAGAGATATGTTGGGTTGTCACCTCATTCAAAGTTAGATGTTATGTTCAAGTTAGATCGTCCGACTTCAAAGAGACATGTTGGGTTGTCACCTCCCTTTAAGTGGCACATTAAGTTCATTATTGGGTTGTCCTCCTTTAAAGCGACACGTTGAATTTTCACCTCGTTCAAAGTGACACGTTAAGTTCAAGTTGGGTCGTCCACCTTTAAAGAGACACGTTGGGTTGTCACCTCCTTCAAAGTGACATGTTATTTTCAAGTTGGGTCGTCCGCCTTTAAAGAGAAACGTTGGATTGTCACCTCGTTCAAAGTGACATGTTATGTTGAAATTAGGTCGTTCGCCTTCAAAGAGACATTTTGGGTTGTGACCTTCCTCTAAGTGGCATGTTAAGTTCAAGTTAGGTTGTCGTCTGCCTTTCAAGAAACAAGTCAAGTCATCACCTCGTTCAAAGTGACATGTGTTATACCCCATTTTAACCGGGTCAAAATAGTGTACAACATTTTGGTGATTTCTAAATTATTAACTAACTTAAGAAGTCGCCACCCAATTATTTATGGTGAATTAGGGCACCTAAATTGATTAAAGTCATTGTCTAAAGTTAACTTCATTTTAAGGTCTACTAAACATGAGATTCTAGGTAAGGGTTCAATTAATCTAAAGGGAAGGGGTGAGGCATCCTTTAAGACCCATTAAAAATGGTTAATCGACCGAACTTGATTACTTAATTAGGCTAAGGTGTGAAGATGTAAAAAATGTTGAAATGCTAAATGTCAAATAACTTTAAAGTCATTTCTTGGAAACACTATGTGGAAAATTGTCTTGTTGAAAACATACAAAGGAAAAATAGTTTTTTAGACATTTGAACTTGTTTGTTGGAAAATAAATAATGCCTCCATTTGAGTTGATAAGGAAAAGAACTTTTATAAAAAATAAAGCATTAGAAGTAGTAAAGAAAACCTAGCGAAGTCGATTGATTTTAGAGAACTTATTAATCATAAAAGGGGTTGATTAAAGAATGGGATAGATTTTAAGTTTTTTAAAAAATATGACTACTATTCTTTCATGTTGAGGTATTTAAACTCTAGTCTACCCGATAAAATAAGTTATTACTAGCATACTACACAAAAATGTCATACATAACAAGTAATTAAAATGTAAAAGACAAAACAATGGTTAAAGAGTAGATAAAACACATAAGAGATATGTAAAACGAAATAGCGAATATAGAGAATGGGAAAATCCGCTACTTTCTCCTAATCCCTCATTCATTCTGTTCGGATGTATTTTGAGAGCGGGAGACGTGAACAAATGTATAGATGCACATTTAAGGTCTCGCGGTGACGTCGAGTCCTAAAGTAAGACTCTTCGACTCCGGTGTGTACATGTCAAAACAAAGAAAAGAAAAAGATATTTGTTAGGAAGGGTAATCTGCTCCTTAACAGTATATGAAAAATGTAATGCCAAATAAAAAGAAATACATTGAAACTTTAAATTCTAACATTTCATAAATTAAAAAATATTGTCACATTGCATCACACAGAACTTCCATTTGGCAAAAGATCTATATATATAATGTAATACACAGCTATGCACTCATTTAGAACTTAACTTAGAATAAACAAATATACACTACATGAAGCTCATTTATTAACATAGAAGTCGACCTCCTGGAAATAATGTTTTCTCACACGACAAAACTAGTTGGTTGTTTTTTTTATTTTATTGTAAAGATATAGAATAGCTAGATAGACTTATAAACATGGTTTCCACTACATATTTACATCATAAAGCTCACAAACACATATAATCTAAACTTCTTAGAGAAAGGTACCAACTTTAACAAATCAATATTTTACATAAAAATAAAACAAACAAATAGAGGAGTCCAACATATTCGTTTTATGTCATGCAACTTAAGATTTCCAGTAGAAATAAACCAATAAACACAATAAATATTCAGCTATACAAAGATCTTAAAGCATTCCTCAAACATGATCTCTACAACATTTTAACAACGAATTTAAATAGAATGGAGAAGGATTTACCTATTGTGGGGCAGTGAACTAGGAGTTGTCGGCCTCGAATCTACCCTCATTTTTCAATAAAGTCAAGCACAATAGAGAGAAGATTCGAAAATTCTTTGTAAGCAATATCAAAATGTAAGAGGGTAGTGCTTCTAGTGAGTGTGAAAATACATGTTAGCTAATTCTTTTTGCAAGCCCCCTCGAATTCCCCCCTTTCAATTGAAGATATATGGGAGTATTTATAGAAAAAATTAAAGCTCAGCGCTTAGAGTTTGAGCGGGATCTTTGAATTTGAATTTTTAATATTGATCAAATAAAGTTGTTGTGAATCTGTCATCTCTGCCACAAAGAATCAAAATCCAAAAGTTCTTTGGCCTTTTGTGTTGACCAAATTAAAGAGGAGAGATGAGAAGAAAGGAAAGCAATGTTAGACATCTTCAAGAGAAAGAGGTGAAGTTGCACCAAAATGGAGAGACCAAAGTCTGTCTAAATTCAAAGCTAAACGGAACTTTGCACGTAAATGTAAAGTTGAGAAAGTGATGTTTTTTGGGAGAGAAGTGCAGCTGATGAGTTAGAATAGGTTTAGGAGGTTTTCTGATATGTTTCAAATGTGCTGGCGAATTGGGCCTATTTTTTGGACGGATTCAATATTGAATAAGAGGCTGAATATTTGATCGATTTGAAATATAATTAGGCCCAATTTTATAGTCTTTTTCTTTCTTAAATTAATTCTTTTGAGCTTCTAATTTAGTAACTAATATAATATATATCACGTAAAATAGTTAAGTAAGTAAGAAAGTTGAAATAAAGTAACGATAATCTATTTTAGAGAAGAGGACAATAAAGTACTAATAGTAACATTGATAAAAAAAATAATATAATTTTGAAATAGTGAAATGATAATAAAAAGATGATAAACATAAAAATCATAAAAGTTAAAGTAATATAGATAATTACGATAGAAATAGTGATAAATGAAAAATAATAGTGAATTATAAACTATTCACCTTATTACCAATTTAGAAGCTCAACGAAATAGATTAAAAAAAAGGAGGGACAAAATTTGGTGTCAACAACATGTCATTCACATCGTCTTCCTCTCAAAGAGATACGCTACTTTCGCTGTGCAATTTTGGAAGTAACATAGAAGGTATGTGAATGTTTTAAGTTTACGATCAATCCTTGCCTTTTGTTTATTATTTTCAGCCCCATTGATCGATGTAGTATATTGTTCAAAAGCTTTACTAACGTCTGATATTGATTTGTTCGAAGTTTATCAAACCAAATTTGGGTTCGTCAACTTTGTTTGACCAGGATCTCTTTCATCAATCATAATCAAACAAAGGGGTAAGTTGTTGACATCAAATTTTGGTATGCTATTTTTAAAGTTAATGCATTTAAATATTTCATTCGTTAAATAGTTCAAAATACATGTTTTGCAATTTTAATGTAATTCGTTGATAATTATCCTTATTTCTCAAAATATTTGAATTTTTATCGGTTAATTCTATTTATATTATTTTCGTCACAGTCGATTGAATACATTCAAATATTTTTTCATTTTTTATTAAATCATTATTTCTATTAAATTGCATTTTTTACATGCGATTGATTATGTTTGTTACATTTTTAATATTCATTTTATTCGTTACATTTGTTAATATTCATTTTGATGTTTTGCACAGTCCAAAAATTCATTCAAATATGGATAAAATTTCATACATAAATATTTTATTAATCGATGGTTTTGGCCCACAGTTTAAGATAGTGATATTGTACTATTTGTGGTTTTCAATTTTCTATTTAAGCAATAGTTTGGTCATTAAATTAGGGCTGGTGGATAAGATTTTAGGGGTAATTTCAGTTTTTTTAGCCCTCAAAAAGTTCTCTTTCATTGTTCTTATTTATTCCGACAACTCATCGGAGCTTCGCCGGAATTCGGCGAGTCCACCACCTAAAACCCCCTTTTGTTCTTTCCATTTTTCCAGTGAAACTATCATTTTTTCGACCAAACCGTAGCCTCTTTCCCCTCTCTCTTTGTTTACTGCCAGCAACAACAATAACAACAGTCAAACCAAACCACCTCCAAACAGCTCTAGACCTCCGGCGAAAACCCCAAACAGCTACACCGAACCAAAATGGCGTCACCAGAAATGACCTTGCTGCCACCATCTCAGACCCACCAGACCTCCACACTTAAACCTCTGAAAAACAACCTAAAACCAACAGCTTTACTAAGCCGTTCGTGACTCCAGCGAGGAGTTTCAAGTTCCAATGAACTGGAGAAGCGAACCAGCTACCAAATCACCACCCATTCCCCGGTTCTCAGCCACCAAAAAACCAGAAACCAACCACCCCATCACCAAGCAACCTCCGCCAGACCCCACCCCAGACAGACCAAAACCTCCATCATTTTTTCCGGCGAAACTGTAGTGGACCAGCGAGCTCGAAGCTCGCACAACCAACTACAACTTACCAAGTTCCGAACAGAAACTAGCGACCTACGAGAAACCTAATAGACTCTACAGCGAGCTCGAAGCTCCAACGAAGTAGTGATGCCAACATCACCTCCGACAAACGATAACTTAGGCGATACCTGATAGCCTCAAAACCGTCGCAAACTCCGGCTAAATGCTGTCACCAGTGAACTCAAAACTCCGTCGAACAACGAGCTCGAAGATCTAAATTCCAACCCGACCACCGCCAACTTCGACAAACAACAGTAGCTCTGAACTCCGTCGAAACAACTCTAAACAAACCCCAAATCTGAGCTCCCACGGTCACTAGAAAAAACATTAATGGCATTTTAGATTTTTTCCTTTTGGTTATTTATTTATTATTATTATTATTATTATTATTCATGTTTACTACACTGTTTGGAATTTATTTGCTATTTTTTTCTGTTGTTGTTGATTATTTATTGACTGTTGCTTTACCATTTTTTCACACTAAGTGTTATGATTTCTACATTACTGGATTGTTCTTATTTGTTTTTGGCTTTCAAATTTGCTATCTTTATTATGGTTGTGTTGTTATCTGTTGAAGTTCGCATTATTTAGATGTTTAATTTTTCTTCATTACTATGGATATTTGTGTTTGTTTATAGATTGTTGTTCTATTTTTGCTAGTATTTATTTATGTTTTGGCTGATTTTATGATTAGTTTAATTTATTATTTTTTCTCATTTTTATTGTTGATCAATTCTTGTTATTTTTTTTTTATTCGTTGATTTTGTTCTTCAATGGTTTTGCCAGTGGTTCTTACTTGTTATTATTTGTTTTACTATTAGTTTGTTTTCTTTACTTAATTAAGATTACTTTATTAATTTTTTATTATTATTCAATATTGTTTATATAGTTTTCTTCTGGTTATTATATTAATTTAATAATTTATTAATGATTAATATCCTTGTTGAGTGTTGTTGTCATTATATTGAAGTGGTATTTGTTTTGGTTAGTTTTTAGTGTCCATTCTATTATTTTTCGTTCGTTATTCTTATTATATTGTTAGATAAATTTTATCATTTATAGTTATTTTAATTGTTGTTGAATAGATGCTAAGCTCAATTGGTCAATGAAAAAAAATCTTTTTGTTGGTTTTCTAGGCCCTTCTCATTTGAAAAGATGAAAATTTAGTTTAAGTTCATATTCATTGTATGTTAAAATTGGCCAATGAAGAAATTATCTTCGCTTTTCAAGGCATCCGATGTTAATAAGACGAATTTTTATTTTTAAATTATTATTGATTCATTTATTTTTATTCATATTTATTTATTATTAACACTTTTACTAAGTGTCTTTACAGGTACCCATAGTTACTTCTCATTGAAGTTATTCGAGTGAAGTTCGAATTATATTCTTTATTTATTATTATGTATATATTATTGACGCTAGGAAAACCTTAGGCCTCAATTTGAAAAAAATAAATTCAGTCGGGATCCACATTTGTGGATTTTGAAGGATGCCTAATACCTTCTCTTCGGGATAACTTGAATCCCTTACTTAGAATCTATTGGTTTCGGAGACATTCTTTTAAGTTAACTAATTAATTGATTTTCTAGTTTTTCCTAAAATTAGGTGGTGACTCTTTTTTACCCCCCTTTCCTTTTAAATTCTTTTATTCTTTTAAAATTGATAATTTTTTTCTGGTTAGTCACCGTGACGTTGTGCCCTCGCAAAGGATGTCAACAATCTTTCTTCAAATCCTTCAACACCTTATTAGACCATTTAACCTTTTTGTAGATCCTTACAAGCTTGTCCTCAGTCCAACTTTCTTCTAGCCTAGCTGGTTCTTTTGAGCGTGCACGATTATGGGGAGGTACATATCTATTGTCTATCTTTCTATCTCTCCAATTTACACCTTGCCAGTTTATCCAACCATCATCTGTATCCTTGTTCCAATCTTGGTTCCCGTGTTGATGTTAATAATTTGTGTGAGACCCCCCCCCTCCCCACTTGATTTCCAAAGTATTGAACTTCTTCATTGTATTATGCCATGAATTGGGCATCATCCGGGCACTGCCCACTATTGGTTCTAACTACATTTAGTGACTTGGTTCAACCTGCCATGATATGTTAGGACAACAAATCGATTTGGGTTATCATGTATGCCATGTTTTCATCACTTTAATGGTCCTTCTCAACTTGTTCTTTACTCAAACCCACTTGTAGAAGGGGCACTTGGTCCTCCCTAGTGTGCCAAGCTCGGTTGACATTAGTCATATCATCTAACAACAATGCAACCACATCATACGGTTGTCTCATTAGTCCACATTGGACTAACTAATCAACCACACATTTGTTGATCGAATCAAGGCTACAATAGAAGTATTGCAGCAACAAATTGTCCGGGATGCTATGCGTTAGAAATTGCAACAGTAACTTCCTGAACCTCAACCATGTTTCATGCAAAGGCTCACCTCCAATACGCTTGAAATTTTGGATTTGGAGACGAAGTTTAACAATCTTTGAGGGTGAAAATAATCTCTCCAAAAAGACATCAATTATATCTTCGCACGAATTGATTGAATCATTTGAAAATTCTGCCAACCATCTTGTGGCCTCTCCTGTCAAATAGAATGGGAACAACCTCAACCTTACTGATTGTTGGGAGATATTCTTGAACACAAAGGGCCCACACACCTCCTTGAAATTCCTGAAATTTTTCATGGGCATCCTTATGAGCTAGACCCAAAAAATTCCTTTCATCTGGAGCAATTGGATTACAGTCCCGGTGAGGTGTAACATAGTCCTCCCCGTTGAAGGAGGTATCCAGATTGCTCCCGTGGTTTGAATGACATCAATGAGCATGTCATTCAAGTCACCCATGATGTCATTTTGACCATAGTGACTATTATTAGCACTCCCACGATCACTCATTTTGTCAACTTGCAAATTAGCCAACAACAACGTAAAACAACAACTTTACTAGAAATAAACCAAATTAAAAATCTAATTTCTCAAGTACAATTCTCAACCACCACTCCTTGGAAGTGGTGCCATTTTTGATAGCGCTCAACAGTGGCGGAGCCAGAATTTTTAATTAGGGGGTTCAAAATTTGAAAAAATAGACACACGAAGTAGCCTAAGGGGGTTCGACGTCTACTATATATACTTAAAAAATTATTTTAATCATGTAAATATAATATAATTTTCCGCCGAAGGGGGTTCGGATGAACCCCCTAAAGATATGGTGGCTCCGCCACTGGCGCTTAAATGTCCTCTTTAAAACAAATTAAAAGGGACAGTAGTCATAGTCGTAGTTAATAAACATACACAATGAAGAGTCAGGGTCGAATCTAATAAAGAATGATATATCGTCCGGTATTCTATCAAGAAACTTGGATTGTAAACTCATTCATTTGTAATAGTAAATCAAGTGGGTGGATGATTCTACTAATTTAACAAAAAGATTTGGTTATCCATTTTTACAATTAAACTGAGGTTTTAAAGAATTCAAGAGTTAACAAGCAATCTATGGGTGCAGGGATTAGAAATCAATATCACATAAGGGTAATTGTGTTGCTCTATACTGATGAACTTTAATAAATAGGCTAGGTCATCTTCAATGATACTATTCTTCTTTCTATCTCATACCATTATGGCATATAATCTCCTTTCGGTCTCATCTTTATACTATACTAAACAACCCAATACCTTACTTTACTCTCTCTTTCGATGCAGAAGTAGGGCAATTAGATCATACCCATAACCTCTATTTTCAAGCAAGTTACAGACATCAAAACCTAAATTGCTAGTATCAGACAAATTACCCATCAAATCAATCCCTTTCGAGCATCGATCGGAGATCGAAAGAAGGAATTAAGTTTGAAACCTTAATCTATAAGTTAACCCCATTCTAATTATCCCAAATTCATGTATGAACAACAGCAAAACAGAGCATAAAACATACCCACTATATTAAATCAACACCCAACCCCATAATCAAATCCCTAGAAATTGGGGTTTTTGCCACTCATCACAAAAAGTACAGAGATGATACCTATCATGATAGCATCTATTGATACATTGAAATTAAGCAATTATAATCAACACCAACTTTGGATTCAACTTCCAATTGTTGGTTACAAGAGCTAAATTGTAAACCCCACAAATAAGAACAATACTCTATAGTTTCTCTCTCTAAAAGTTCAAAAAGTAAAAATTGATAAAAGATAAGATAAATCTATTTTCTATCTCTTCCCAAATATTTATACTTTCAAAAAAGATTATTTCGCATTCCGTTAGGCGACATATGTCGGTACCTGTAGCATTCAACTCGCCTTTTACTTGCTTCAGGCTTAAGGCGTTTGAACTCGAATGGGCGGATGGAATACAACCTTCATGATCCGTGAATCGCCAAATATCACCTTGCTCTCCTAAGATAATCGTCAATTATACTCTTCAGACTGTCACTTTTGGTGATGCATTTGGTTTCCGCTTTAGTAATTTGGGGGGATCGTGATGCAACTCTTCTTGTCCAATTTACTTTGACACTTGGACATTAAAAACTTTCCATTTTTGCGAGATTCAACCATTTGGGTGACTCACCCTTTTGATAAGGCAAATATTAGGTTGGTGCTTTCTACTCTTTTTAGTGTTTTTTGCCTTTCTTTCAAATATTCGTCCTTGCCTTCCCCTTTTCCCTCATAGCTCTAAATCACCAAAATATCATTAGGATAAGACATAATTAGGAATTGAAGATACTCAATGTTGAACTTAAAATGTCTCAAATGAATGTGAATCTACCACTCATTATCCTTCATAAAAATCACAACCCTTCGAAAAAATCACAACTTGTCAGAAAGGTCACAATCCTTAAAAATGAACCTACTTTTAATATAATATAATATAAATATAAAATATAGAAGATATATGGAATAAGATTTTTCTAGTTAGGGGTATTATAACAATTTAATATTCAAGTTGGAATGTTCACATAAATATTATGAGAAATCATAATATAGATTTAGAGTATGTTTGGATTGACTTAAAAAAGTAGCTTTTAAGTCAAAAATTAAAAGTCAAACTGAAATGACTTTTAAGTCAAAAAATAAAAGTAGGGGGAGACCTACTTTTGGTTTTTGACTTATTTTAAGTCATTTAAAACTAATTTTAAGGAATTTTTTACTTTGTCAAACACTTCCTAACATATTTTAAGTTATTCTTGACTTATTTTAAGTTTTAGTTTTTTATATTTGTCAAACACTTCCAAAAGTCAAAAACTGACATAAAAGTAGGTTTAACCAACGTTTAAGCCAATCCGAACACCCTCTTAATCAATTATTTATCAAATGTATACATTAACGTGATAATTTTGATTTGAGATAACATAAATATTTTAACTAAGAAAACTAACCATGCTTGATACCTTTGTGGTAAGTAATCTATGTCAATTTATTCTATTGAAGATAACATAAATCTCTTTACTAAGGTAACTAACCATATTTGATACTTTTTTGTTAGAAAATATATGTCAATTATTCTATTGAGACCATAAATAAAGTTTGAAATACTATATAAAGAATGAAGCATAAAAGCAATTAACGCATGAAAAGTAAAAACATATTAATTTTAGTTTCATCATGAGTAACTTCATTCTTTTTGTATCTATTGTTGTTCTTCTCCTTCTAAATTACATCAGTAGAAGTTGCAGCTATCAGAATTGAAAACATTTCAACCAAATCCTTAAAAGTCAAAGAGATTTTTTGATCTTTAATGAAGTTAAAAACTTTTCAATCCATGTGCACAGTTCCTACAGGTTCAAATCCACTGCACAATGTTACCCCTCCAGATTCTCAAAATACCTCAAATACATTCGCTACACTCAAATTCAATGCAACAAAGAGTTAGCTTTTGAAAGAAAAACTTCATAAGATGTAATAAAGTCATAGACATATGCATTCAATAAAATTGAGGTTGCTTAATTATATTTTATTAATATTATTATAATATATATTTTGTTATTTGATATTTGTGTAATTGTAAATAAATAATTATAATTTTTGTACTATTATGAATGCTAACAAAACCTTATGATTATTAGTACAGACACTAGAAACATATATTGAATATAAAATAAAATAAATCAAGAATTGTTAAATCAGAAAAAGTAAGCATATATATATATATAAAAGGGTGATGCAACACCTCTCAATGGTAAACTTTCACATTTATCTTTTTTCTAGTTTATTTGGGTTTTTTTATTCTTCTTTATGTCATCTATAAAAATTAATATGTAGAATTGTATACACTTAGAAATCATTATTTAAGAGGCGAAAAATTACTATCATTTCAAAGACTCATAATTGAGCTATCATTTGCGCATGATTTATCATTATGATAAATAATATAGCAAAATTAGTTACCATTGGTCTTTTTGGTTAATATTTTCAATTTTTGCATTTTACAATAATATTTAATACTATATATATATATATATATATATATATATATATATTATGACTCATCATTTTGTATTCAATGTTTTTTCGCAATAAATTTACGCAAATGTGGAGGTCCTTAATTTTGGAAGCTCGGTGTGGTTTCTCAAGATCTCCTTAAAAAAAATTAAGGTGTCGTGATGGTGAGCCAAGAAAGAGAGCAGAGATGTCATCTTGTATAAAGCCGCATTAGAAAAATAATATTATTTCATTAAATAAGTGAGTTTACATCTATGTTTGAGTTTTTGCACTTATTATTCTTTTTGTGTGGCTGATTTATATTAGGCTTAGGCTGTTATATGACATGGCTTCATTGAATTTTTTTTATCACATATGTATATATAATCGAAAGGAAAAAAATAAAAGGAAAAATTTATAAAGTTACACTGCTTTTCATTAAGAGCATTTAAAAGTTATTTGATTGTCTGATGACCGGAGCCTATAGACTGGACATGACCGATAATCAAGAATCATTGTTGGCCCCAGGAGAAGCCTCACCTAGCTGACAACAAGTGGCAGACTAACTAAAACATACACAAGCATCAAACTGAGAAAGTGTTATACCAATACACAATCACAATGTACTGATAGGATCATCATCTAGTTCCAGTATATGAAATATGAACAGGCAACCATAACTTAGTAAAGAACATAATAACCAATTACAAACATAAGTAGAACATAGCCTAAACTTACAGTCCTGACCCTTAAATAATATGCATAACATTGTGAATCT
Organism: Solanum verrucosum; assembly: GCF_900185275.1. NCBI lineage: Eukaryota > Viridiplantae > Streptophyta > Magnoliopsida > Solanales > Solanaceae > Solanum > Solanum verrucosum. The sequence continues at coordinate 939,782 of NW_026020355.1, forward strand.
TCAAAACACAACAATTTAGTTTGGGTCTCTCTTGGTACCCACATATATAAACTTTGAGTGTACCAACATGGTGTCTATTCCTAACTTCATGTATCAGCATAGTATTTTGTAAGAAAGTTAGGGTACAAACGTGGTACCCGTTCCCATTGTACCAGTGTGGTACCCATTCCAGATGTTAGTGTACAGACGTGACATTCGTTCCAAATGTCATTATATCAGCGTGGTACCTGATTATAATCATCAACACATAGCACAATCACAACATAATTAATCACAATCACACATGTATATTCATGCAAAATATCCATTGCATGCGATTAACAACAACATTCATTAAATATTATATCTTTCCAAGTTATCTAATCATACATTATGCATGCATTACTAACGAATCTTTTAAGAAGAACATATATCATAAATCTGAAACAACAACTATCACCTATCACCTATCTCAAAATATGCATGAATGCTCTTAAGAACATATATTTCCCCTTGTTATAAATTTTTACTTATTTAAGTAAAAAAAGTAATGAAATAGAATAATCAATGAATAATGGCCTAACTAAACCCTGAATATATCAAAATCCAAACTCCCATGCCATCCCCGTGATCATTCTTCCCAACAAGTATCACGACCTAGAACGACAGGTAATGAGTACAAGGGTAGAACTATACAGAACATAACACTAGCAATAAGAAAATATAGGAACGGAAGCAAACTAAAAACACTACAAAAAGGAAACCTTCCTAGAACCTGGAACTCACGAGTACATATTTGTCTAACAAGAAGAAATACAAGTCCTAAAAGTGGATGAGAACAAGCCGTCTCATAGGCAAAATACAAGCTAACATATATACAAAAAGAGACATGCTAATCCACGATGCCAAGTGCTCACTCTCGTCTCCGATATCCATAAGTTGCAAAAGACAACCGAGAAATTACCGTTGGTAGTTGGTACTAGGACCTTCATCACGAAGAGATGTAGAGTGTAGCATAAGTACCAAAGCAAAGGTACTCAATAGGCATCATAGGCCGAACGAGAAAGAAAGGTAAAAACAATATGATAATATATAATCTAGACACAAACAGAGGTCAAGGAAATATGAAAGAAAGGCACATTTAATGTACTGATGTTATTCGACATGCATCTTTTAATAATGCATATACAGGTTCTTAGGATTCTCAACAAGAGTATGTTGAGATCACTTTATCCGCTCGTCTGCTTTTGAGTAAGACCTCATTTCTTTCAGATGACTCCAGTTTTATAAGTTGTTAGTATTAGTAACATTTTGAGTAGGCGTGGGTCTTGTCCCGACACCCGTTTATACATAGTAGAGGCTTCATAGATAGATCATTTTGGAGAGTTTTTCAGTTTTAGATATTTTATTTAAAACTTATGTTTCATACTCAGTATATTCAGCGAAGTTGTGAGATTCAGTAACTGTTTTTAAACTTTTCTTTCAATTTGATGCTTATGTATGCTTGAGTTAGTCTTCCGTTTGTAGTCAGTCAGGATGAGGGTTTTTTTGAGGGCCATCAATGGTTCTTGATTGCTGGCCACGTCCAAGGTGTAGGCTTGAGTTGTGACAACTTAGGCCTAGGCCTTCACGATCTCGACCAAGGGGCACACGACCGCGAAGAAAAAATCATTCTGCACCAGCTGATGCACATCTGTTGGTTTTGGTAAGTTGGGAATCTCCAATAGGGTGTTCCAAATTCGGTCAAAACCCCATGCACTCACACAAGATATACAACCTTACTAAATTCAATAATCCGGACTTTGTGAAGTAGTCAAAATTCCCATACAAGATCATCTCGGTAAAAATTAGGTCCCACAACAAAACTTCATTTGAGTGAAAATTCACTAGGAGACTCAGAATTAACCAGGAAACCTTGGGATCCAAATGAAGGGTCGTTCTAGGCGAAACTCAACATTCTAGAGCCAACCGCACTGATGAAATTCCCATCGGAATTTTATGCATAAAATGGCCCAAAACCTCTTTTTCTGTATTTGAGTTCTTGAAAGCACATAGGGGCATTTTTGGGCATCTTGTATTTGTTTTCCCATGAAAATCACATGTAATTGTAAGAATTTTACTCCCTGGTCTTTTTAATAGTCTGTTAAGCCTTAGAAACTAGGTGGTTAACTGTAACATCCCACTATTTGAAAGAGCTAGAATTAGAAAGTACCATTTTTGGAAATAATGAAAATCTGAAATTTGGCAAGTTATGTTAAGTATGAGTTTTGGGTCAACTTCACACAACCATAACTCTTAGTATGTGATGATTTAGGTGAGCTACAAGATATCAAATGAAAGGTCTTTGAATTATATTTCTGACGCCATCGAGTTTGCTAACTTTTGAGTTCGTATGAGGGAGATATACCCGTTTGAAGTTGGGCTGTCTGAATAAGGAAAGTCACCCGGATTTTAGTGGTTTATTTTGGTCTTTTCATTACCTAATTAGCTTAATTCATTTTTAGTAAGTTATTTCGGGTTTAAACTGAATTGGTTCAGTTTATGCACTCAAATTTCATGCTAGGGTTTTTAGAGAAAGAACTCAAGAGGAGAAAAGAGGAGGAAGGTCAAGATTCGTCAAGTTCTTGCGATTTTGGTTGCAAATTTCACCATGGGTTAATCCCTACGAGGTATGTGAGACTTTCATAGCATTGAGGTCGTTCACCCACGCGCCAACTATGTTTATTTAAGTGAAATTCGTTCTAGAAAGTTGAAAGTTGATGATCTTGGATTGTGTTCTTGAAATTGGCTTTCGTTCTTGAGATGTAATGGGATGTTTGAGTTTCTTGAGGAGTTGGTGTGGATTTTTGAGTCGTTTATGAGTAGATTCTTGTGTACATGTTTTGGGTATCTGAATCTAAGGTGATGTTGAGAAAAGAAATCGAATTTAATCGAATCGAGATCAGAAAATGAGTTGAAAAATTCGTCGGGGTCACTTGGGAAGGGGCTTGCTCGGTGCACCCCAGATGCGCCAAGGAGGCTGGGGCGGCGCATCAGCAGTGCGCCAGAAACCAATCTCTGAACTTTGGGGGATGGCGCGCCGTGCCAGTAGTGCGTCAGGGTCGCCTGCCCCCACCCATTTTTTATCGTTTAGCTCGTCTGAATCTTTCTAATGAGTACTAACATTTCTATCGATTCAAACTACTCGAAATGACTTCTAAACATCTGGAAATCATTTATAAATCATAACCTTGAATCCATAAATTCAAATTTAAGGAAAGTTAAGAGCCAAGTCTAGAGAGTTCTTAGAGTCTTTTCAGAAAGACTTTTACAAATGTTTTAAAACTTGATCATCGAGTTGAGTAAGAGTAAGAGTAAGAGCGAAGTTCCTTTTCTTTAAAATATTATATGGGAACTAAGTATTCCCAAAGAGCAAATGTTTTCACATTTAAAGAAGAAAGGAAACATCGATTTCGAAGAGAGTTTTGAGCTAGTTTTTGAGTAAAAATCTCAAACCACAGAAAGAGTTATGTTTTTAAACATATGAGCTGAGTATATTTGGGAGTAGTATTGAGTAACGATATGGGAACGAGTTCAGAAAACTCAAGTCTCTGATACGTCCAAACTTACACTTCGAACATGAAGTGTAAACAGTCGTTGTCAATTTAGAGAGCTCAACTAGAGTTGAAGTCGATCCCACTGAGAATTTCTTTATAGATAAGGTTTTACTATCTAGATTATCCAAATGTTGTTATTATCTCCTAAACAAATAACAACAGAAAGTAAATTGGGTTTGGTTGAATTGTTCTAATTACCAACACTTGCCGTCAAAATCCAGAATTACGATTAACAGACTACCTCGTTGTAAAGTTAATTCAGTTAATTAAGAGAAACCAGGATTGTGTTCACCATAACATTAGCTCTAGTATTCCCCCCTAATTTGATTGTCAGGCAAATCAATGTTTACAAAATCTTTGTGAGTTAAATTTATCTAATGCTTCTCAGCCTAATCAGATAATGACTACTCATATTATCTCGACCTTAGAGTGTTACCAACATTGAACCTCGCTTAAAATGATGTGGTGTTAAAGATCTTTTCTCTCGAACTCAAGCTTTAACTCCAATTTGTTAATTTCATTTAGCTTTTTCCTAACTGGTATTTTACTCTCGAACAAATACCAGATACAGGTTTGTCTAATGCATGCACTCACTAAACTAAAATGATATTAAAAGCTAAATACTATAGGTTATAAACACAGACTACCTTTAACTCATTTTACAGAATCACAACTAGAATATCGTCATAGATCCCACAACCCCAGTCGTGGTTTTTAGCCACTCATGCTTTCACATAAACAATCTGTAATTAGGAATGAAGACATATTGAGAAAAACTTACAAAAATAATTAGCCAATCAACAATCACTTTGATAACCTGTTAGTTTGAATCTGAGTTTCAAACTGATAACAATAATCCCCAAAATCTAACAATCGAAAGCTACCAGTAATACTCTTGTTCTTAGTCGTAAAATGTCAGATCCTGAATGATCATTCAAAAACGACCTAAATTAGTTCAAAATAGAATGTTAAAAGTTAGTCCTAATTGAACTAGGACTGAATTGTCGGGCCTTTTCACGGCCACTACCACTACCCGGTAAGGGCTTCACGGTCTGTAAAGCCCTCCGTGGTCTTCCCGTTGACTTGCCAAAGTTTTTGTCTTCAATGCCACCCATAGGAACAAGGACTAGGGACTGCACCACGGTTCATATTGAGGACCACGACCCATGATGGCGTCCGTGGTCTTCACTTAATTCCAACATTCTCCCAACTCTTCCTTTCTTTCACACTGGTTCAACTCCACGGTAGGTACCACGGTTTGTGGTAAGACCTACGGCCCGTGGAACCCTCCGTGGTTGTCACTTAGGTATTACTCCTCTTCATCTTCTCAAGGCCACCACTGCTTCACTTTCACAAAATTAACTACATACCGTAATTAAGGTCACGGTCCGTGAAGTTGACCGTGAACTTTACTTTGAATCATCATCATTTTGCAGGTTCTTTTCCATTTTCTATACCAACCAGATTTTGCCTACACATTCAACAAACCTATCAAATAATACAAAATTTCACTTAATTCTAGTGTTAGTTCATATTTCTTAAGCGTCAAATGTGCCACGATTTCACGGCACATCAACACCCTCAACTTAGAACCATTACTTGTCCTCAGTGATGAGCAAAACAAATACAATCAACCCTAAAATCATTTACATACTTATGACACTACGCAACAACTATTTCAAGCACAATTTGTATCCCAAACCTCTGAATCTAACATGTAAGGATCAATACATGACATCTCATTACTCTCAGTCAATCATGCTTATACCTGCAAATTATCAGCTCACACAATCTACTTTCAAATGCAACTACTGTGTCCTAACACCAAAGACTTGTCCCTCGCTCTTAATGGTAGGGACTGAGTACTACGTTCACGCTCTCAATGAACTTCTAACACTAACAACAAACTACCATAGGCTTGCCCTTGCTTTCTACGCTTTATCTTTCAAACACCTGGAATAGGATCACTGTAGGACTTTATTGGCTTGTAACATAGGCTCGGGGCTAGGGAATGGATATTTGGTTTTGTGAGTGACTAATCCATTAGTTTCCCAAATTTTCGTTTTCAAATACTCTTTTTTGAGTGATTCCCTCTTTTCTTTATTTCAGCATGACCCAGTAGCTATTGTTTTCTTTTTATTTTTTCTTTTCTTATTTTTCTATTTTTTTTATATGCAATTTTGATATGCACTCAGCTCACTGGTTGAACCTTCTTTTTTCCTTTTTCTTTCTGTTCAAATTGCAATCACCCTCAACTTTGGCTTTTGGCCTGAGTTGTGATATCGTGTACCATCGGAGAACCGAGGATATGATATATGTTGGGTAAGAACAAAGACTGATTTAGGGCTTAAATTGGGTTCAAGTGATAAGCTTTTCATTTGGTTCTTTTATTTTTGGCTTTTTTTACTGGTTAAACAAAAATGGCCTACTGATCCTTTCTTATCGATTATTCTCAGATTCAAGCAAAACTACTTAGGAAAGTCCTAGTTTCTGCTCCTAGTGTTTGACTTCAATCAAAACTTACACACACTACACATGATTGCATTTTTTAGTTTCTTGGTTCACCAATTAATTGGTTAGATTAGCCATGGTCAACATATCAGTATCTAAGATGTCATCTAAAGATCCTAATAGTCAAACTCAAATTTAGGTCCTCAGTTTTCATAGATTATTTGTTGCACAACTCAACACACAAAACACCTAAAACAGTAATACACAGAGACAACCTCCATTTTTCTAACAGCTATGACAGGTTGCTGATCACCCCCTCCCCAAATAAAAAGGACTTTGCCCATAAAGTCGTTACAGAAAAATGAAACACATAGGGTATGAGGAGGGGTCTTACCTACGGCGCTCTAGGCGCCGGTCATCGGATCAGCATTGGCACCCTTATCATTGGGTGCACTCTCAAAACTCGGGACCTGATTAGTTTGGTCGTCACTAGTCGGAGCAAGTGCTCCACTACTAGAAGCTCCAACTAAAGTTGCATCGCGCTGTTGCTGTTCAAGGGCTTCCTTTTCCCGAGCTTCCCTCTTTGATGCTTGACGAGCTCTCTTTTCTTGCCTTCTTGCCTCTCTGGCTGGGTTAGTAGGGGTTTCCTCATCAAGTTATCCAGGTTTGTGTTTTCTTTTGTCGGACTTACTTGTGGGGGGTTCTCCCCAAAGATCATCAATTGATTGAGTGGAGGGTGCCTGATTTAACATTTGCATCAATGATTCTGACATTCCCAGAGTGGGCACATGTACTGGCTTTTCAGCCAGCTTAGCAATCTGAGTGCACATCTTATTCAACTGGGCTCTGAATTCTTCAGTATCTGCTGAATCGGCAGCCTGAAATCGATCCTGAACAAGGTTCTCCAAACCATCCATTTTGTCCTTTAAGATCGATAGCTCTGTCCTCATCTCATCTTTGATATCTTTTTTCGCAGCTAACACCTTTGTCTCTATCAGCTGAGGCATCCGGATCACAATTTGGTCAACCAATGTCCTGGTCTGGCGCTTATCTGCAACCAATTTCTCAAGAAATAGCACAGGGATAGTGATAAAGGTACCTGGAACCTGGGAGGCCAAAGCTGGAGGTGGTGGTGCCTCTGTGGAAGGCTGTGATGACTCTCTATGTTCTCGACCTTTATCTGTATGTGGAGTATCAATTTGGACATGTGGAACAACAACTAAAGTACTCACAGTGGCAGACTTCGCGCCAAATAGATGGTTCGTGACATCCTTGATTTTAGAAAGCAGGGTTAGTCTGAATGCCTCACCCCATCTGTCAACCAAGTTGTTCGGAGGAATGTTCGCTTCTCAATATAATTTCCCTATCAGACAGGGAAAATGAAGTGCAACTCTCTCATTTAGCCCCCTGTCTCTCATCTTGATTGCTATTATCCGTCCCGCATTAATCGGGTAACTAACCATACGACATGCTACCAACGAGGCCAGGGAAAGTGACAAAGTGTTATCATTGGCTGTTGGTCGCAATTGTGCTCGGACAACAGCCCATCAAATCTTGGCTGGAAAAGACAGCGAAGCTTTAGTGATGAGTGTTGGAGTTGTGGTGACCCAAACTGAATTTTCCCCATCTACGGCAATCGGCATCGCAATCCAGCATAAAACCCTTTCTTGAGAAGTCTGATCTTCCATCGTAGGATCACTGGTGATCTCATGATGTTTGCCTTCGAAAAGGCCAATTGAAGCTGGTTTAGAGTATTCTGGGCCGTACAACATTCTGTTAATCGAAGCCTCAGAAATATCTAGTGAATTTGCCCTAACTATGATTGAGTTGAGTGGACCCCATGTAATAGCCATGTCTTTCTGTCCACGTTTCGTGGTCTTTGTATCCACAACAAAATTCATCAATGTAGTTGCATAAGAGGAATAAAATTCTCTAGTAAGGTGGCTAGAGTATTCGCTAGGTGCATTGTCCATCCAGTAGAACTGATGGAGTTGAAATATCTGATAGATGTCCGAGAATGCTTTGATATCAGCTACCACCACCCTAGTCTCAGGCATGATTGCTTGATTTTTGAAACCTCCAATTTTGTTCACAATGCAATTGTCGAAGAACTCTTTAGATCGGTTGACAGTCCACATGGAACGTTAACGGGCAATCAACTGTGGTCTCAATGCAGGGTTAGGTTCCTGAGCGTTCACATACATCACCAAGGTATCATCATCGGTGATTTCCTCCTCATCCTTTCTATTAACTGCTTCCTCTCGTACTCCAGTTTTAACTTCTTTATTAGCCACATGTGGAGAGGTATTTGTGTTGTTCTGAGAACCGCTTTCAGATTCAACACTGCCCCATGAGTCATCCGTAGATTGGCTACCAACAACATCATCAGATGGACTTCTCGAGCTTTCCCATTTATCAAAACTACTACCTCCTTCTTCAGACTGAGTAGGAGAGTCCTGGAGAATAACTCTTCTAGCCAGTGATCTAGTAGCCCGATGCGAGTGATCTTTAGGTGTAAAATTTATTTGTACCTCATACCCACTCTCTTCGGAGTCGTCATGACCTCCTGATTGTGAAGTGGTGACGGGGGCACGTTTGTTAGCATTTTTTCTTCTAAGACCCATTGTACCTGAGAAATAGAGAGCACATTAGTAATCAACACAATCAAATGACGCACTATCGGGTACTCAGACTTCCCCTGTGTAATATCATCGTGACGCCTTGCTTTACGAATGCCGTCACCCAATCTATCATCGAGAAAGGCCACAGAATCAAAAGACGAACACAAATTAAGTACAAAATAAAAATAAAAATTACAAAAAAAGAAACTCTACAAGAGCTTTTACGGGCCGTGGTATGAACCACGGATCGTGAAATCCCTCGTGGAGTTGAAACAAGAGCATGTGCACAAAGTGTCTTTGACCATTTTATCAAGGGATGTTCACGGCCCGTGAAGTGCACCATGGTCCGTGGTACTGCCCGTGAACTTTAACTGAGGGCTGGTTTGATTTCAAGTGTGGTCTACGACAAATTGCACGACCCGTGATATCTTCCACGGTCCGTACAACTTGTCGTAGTCTGACACTTTGGGCAATATGCAGTCACCTTCTTCCCAACCTTGAATTTTAGCATTTAACCCCCATTTTTGTACAAATACAAGATCTTCCTATAACCTAAGCTTTACCCTACTCCTTACTCAACTAAATTAATTAACCTAAAGTTTATCACCTACCAATAAATTTGATCCTCTGTGATAGACCAACACACAAGAACAACTAAAACTTCCCAATTCGACTTACCTACTACAATTCAGTATCAGTTATCAATTAATCATCACAAAGGCATCCTGAAGTGAAGAAAATCGAAGTCATCATACATTGGCGTAGACAAGATTAACGTTGCAGGCTATTGAAAATTAACTTACTTGGAAATAGTGCCACAATCGAAATCTGGAAGTAACTTGACACACTTGTGGAACTGAACACTTAGGATTTCGATTCTTGGGTGGATATAGGATTTGTTGATGAATGTTAATCGATTCGACCCTTAGTTAGCCGTTATGGAGGAGAAAAATAGGAAGATACTAACTATTATGCCTTTGGAATCGAATAAATACATTTCATTGTAAGTTGGGTTACGCACGGGTCGGGTCAGGTATGGGTAACACTGGGTTGTAGACTATGGACCGTGAAGTTACCTGTGAAGAGTGTCACGGTCTGTAAGACCATCTGTGATTCTAACTTAGATCTAACACTAGACTACGGAAGACCACAGATCGTGAAGTTACTCGTGAAGGGAATCACGGTCCGTGAACCTGTCCGTGTCTGCGACTTGAAACTTAACATTCATACCTGAGGTTCATGAGAGGCTAGACGGTCCATACACACCTTAACGGACCGTGAACCCTTCCGTGAACCATAGTTTATGTAATTTCCAGTAGCTTTCAAACTTGGTTTTCAATTTGGCGTACCGTGAAAGTGCTTGTGAAGAGCACCACGGTCTGTGAAGTTCAGTTTGCACCAGGTCTTGCATTTTCCACCTATTCTCTCATGCACACATCAGCATAGAGTGACTCTATAAAAACAAAGAAAAATAAGGCAAAATGGAACATACCTAATATAATTATATTTTGGGTTGCCTCCAAAGTAACGCACAATTTAACGTCGCGGCGCGACACATGTTACTTGATTACTCAGACTTTATCAAGTTTGTATTCCTATACAATCTTAACATCCTCAGGAGCACCCAGATATGCCTTGACTCGTTGAACATTAGCCTTGAACTTCTCGCCTTTCTCATTTTCCAGTTCAATAGCACCAGATTGAAAAACTTGTGTGACCTTAAAAGGTCTAGACCATTTAGATCTCAGCTTTCCTGGGAACAGACGAAGTATGGAGTTGAAAAGTAACACCAAGTCACCAGGAGTGAAGCTTATTTTCTCAATATGCTTGTCGTGATATAGCTTCATCCTCTCCTTATACAGTGCTGATCTTTCATAAGCTCTCCGACGAAACTCATCCATCTCATTGATCTGGTCCAACCTCAAGTTCGCAGTTTCGCTCCAACTTAGGTTTAGCTTTTTCAATGCCTAGAGTGCTCTATGCCCAAGTTTAACTGGAAAATGGCATGCCTTACCAAACACCAGTTGATATGGAGACATACCAATAAGTGTCTTGAAAGCTGTCCGATATGCCCATAGAGTATCATCCAGCTTCCTTGCCCAAACTATCCTATTGGTATTAACTGTCTTGGTCAAGATTGCTTTAATCTCTATGTTGGAAACCTCAACTTGTCCACTGGTTTGTGGGTTATAAGGGGTTGCCACCTTGTGTTATGTTACCCCATACTTGGTCAGAAGCGCACTGAATACCTTGTTGCAGAAGTGAGAACCACAATTACTGATAATGGCTCTGGGTGTTCTAAACCTTGAGAAAATGTTCTTTTTCGGGAAACCAACAACACTCTTTCCATCGTTCTCAGGTAAAGCAACAACTTCAACCCATTTGGACACATAGTCAACCACAACAAGTATGTATTTCTGCCCATATGAACTCACAAAGGGGCCCATGAAATCAATACCCCACACATCAAACAATTCCACCTCTAGGATAGGTGTCATGGGTAACTCATGGCACCGAGAGATGGCTCATTACCGCTGGCACACATCATAACTCTTTACTATGTCCACTACATCTTGATGCATTGTTTGCCAATAGTACCCACAATGAAGTATCTTGTGGGCTGTTCTAGCACCTCCATGAGGACCACCAACTGGGGATGAGTGATAGGCCTCCAAAATGTGCAATATTTCAGCTTCTGGAATACATTGCCTAATTATGTTGTCAGCGCAAACCCTGTACATATATGGTTCATCTTAAAAGTAATTGCCCACATCATGCAAGAACCTTTTCCTTTGCTGATATGTCTGCCCCTCATGCAACACATCGCTAACCAGAAAATTAGCATAGTCAGCAAACCAAGGAATAAGGTAAGAGTAGCAGCTAATACATGTTCATCCGGGAATGTATCATCTATCTCAAGCTCAATTTCTTCCTTCTTTGCAGCCTCGAACATAGACATGTGATCAGCTACTTGGTTCTCACAACCTCTCCTGTCATTCACTTCAAAGTCAAACTCTTGGATAGGCAGTACCCATAGGATTAGCCTGGGTTTGACATCTTTCTTTGCCATGAGATATCTCAAGGCAACATGATCTGTATGAACTATCACCTTAGTGTCAAACAGGTAAGCTCTGAACTTTTCAAACGCATACACTACAGCCAATAGTTCCTGCTTAGTGACTGTGTAGTTTTGCTGTGCCCCATTCAACGACTTACTAGCATAGTAAATCGGATGGAACATCTTATTGCACTTCTGTCCCAACACAACTCTTAACGTAGTCCTGCTAGCATCACACATCACCTCAAATGGCTCCGCCCAGTCTGGGCCAATAATCACTGGTACAGAAATCAGCCATCAAAGACAAATTTCACCTCATTCTCCAAAAGCTTGCACATAGGGTGTGCAATTTTGGAGTAGTCCTTGATGAAATGCCTATAGAATCCAACATATCCTAGGAAGCTTCGAACAACCTTCACACAGATCGGCGGAGGTAACCTTTCAATTACTTCAATCTTGGCCTTGTCGACCTCGATCCCTTTCTGTGATACCTTGTGTCCAAGAACTATTCCCTCTTTCACCATGGAATGACACATCTCCCAATTCAACACCAGGTTTGCCTCTTCACATCTCTGTAAAACCCTACTAAGATTCAACAAACAATTATCGAAAGTATCACCTACTACAGAGAAATTGTCCATAAATACCTCTAAAGTGTTTTCCACCATGTCAGAGAAAAAGGACATCATACACCTTTGGAATGTTGCTGGTGCGTTACACAATCCAAATGGCATGCGTTTAAACGCAAATGTGCCATAAGGACATGTGAATGTGGTCTTTTCATGATCTTTACGAGGATGGATATCTGGTTGTAGCCAGACTATCCATCTAAGAAATAATACCACCATTTACCTGCCAACCTATCAAGCATCTGATCTATGAAAGACATTGGGAAATGATCCGTCAAAGTCCACTTGTTGAGCTTCCTGTAGTCCATACACACTCTCCATCTAGTGACTGGTCTTTGTGGGACTAATTCATTTTTTGCATTTGTCACCACAGTCATACCCCCTTTTTAGGCATACATTGCATTGGACTGACCCACTGAATGTCATAAATGGGATACAACACCCCAACATATAACCACTTAATTATCTCCTTCTTAACCACCTCTTGCATATGCGGGTTTAGCCTCTGCTGGTGTTCAATGCTTGGCCTGCAATCCTCCTCAAGCTGAATCTTGTGGGTGCATATACCCGGAGGTATTCCAATTTTATCAGCAATGGCCACCCTATGGTCTTTTTGTACCTTCTCAACACCGTGATCACCTCCTTCACTTGCTCTTTGTTTAAATCTGCAGCCAAGATCACAGGTGAAGTGTTATTAGAGCCCAAAAATACATACTTGAGGTGACTGGGTAACTGTTTCAGTTCCAGCACCGGTGGATCCTTGTTGGATGGTTTTGCTGGAGGGCTTGGCCTGTTTTTCAAGTCCAGGTCCAATTTCTTTGGAGCATATGAGTGTTCTCCCATACCCTGCAGAGTATTCACGGTCTCTACATAGTCAAACCAGAAATCTACAACAAAGTTAATTAGCACTGCTGCTAAGGTTTCAACAACCATCCTCTCTTCTATGGGTACCCTCATGTCTTCATTTAGCAACCACCTCTATTGCAGATACCACATTCATATCATTGGGTTGCTTCATTGACCTGCAAATATTGAACTTTACCTCATCCTTCTTATGTTTGAACTTCAGCTCACCTCTCTCAACATCTACCAAGGCTCTCCCTATTGCCAAAATGGTCTTCCCTAAATGATGGGGACCTTAAAGTCCACCTCGCAATCCAAGATCACGAAGTCAATCGAAAAAATGAAGGTATCCACCTTCACAAGTACATCACATACGACTCCCACAGGCCGCTTAACTGACCTGTCAGCCATCATCAACCTCATTGTTGTGGGTCTTGGAACTCCCAATCCCAGTTTCTTGTAGATGGCTAGTGGCATCAAGTTGATGCTGGCTCCTAGATCACACAATGGTTTTGCAAAGCTGATTGACCCGATGGTGTATGGAATAGTGAATGCACCTAGGTCTTTTTTTTGAACCAGAGATCTGGTAGCAATGGCGCTGCAATGGTGAACATCATTAGTAAAATCAAGACTTAAAACTCTTTTCTTTGTAACCAAGTCATTCATAAACTTGGCATATCCTGGCATCTGCTCCAGAGCTTCCACCAGTGGAATGTTTACTAAAAGCTGCTTCAACATGGTAATGAATTTTGTAAACTTCCCATCTTCAGCTTTCTTTCTAAGCCTTTGAGGGAAAGGAGGAGGTGGTCTGGGAATCTGCTGTAGAGGCAAGTTTTCCTCGACCTCTTTCTATTTTCCTCTCGGGGGTTATGATTTGTGCTGAACCTCCTTCGAGTCATCTACCTATACGATTTCATCTTCATCTCTGCCAACTTGCTCCACTACATGTTCATGTTTGGTACCTGTAGACATAGGGTCAGAAAGAACTTTACCACTCCTAGTGGCGATGGCCATGCAGTGTTCGTCCTTCTTGGGATTCTGAATGGTGTCACTTGGTAGTGATCCATTCTTCCTCTGATTTGGTGAGGCTGAGGGTTGCCCCGACTGTTGCTCAATTTGTTTTATAGAGGTGGTGTGAGAGTCCACCAACTGACTCATGCTTGAGAAATGACCTCTCATTTCTCTCACCCCTGCATCAGTTGATTCAACCTTCTAGGGTACTTTTGCCATCATATCTTCCAGCTTAGATCCACTGGAATTACCACCTGCCCGATCTCTATTGCCTGGGGGCACATAAACACCACTGCAGTCATTCCTATACTCATCTATGTTTTTCCAGTTTCCTTGATCTCTATTTTGATGGCCTATCATACTGACCATCGCTAGCATAGTTCTAATATGCGTTTTGCAGAATTGTAACCCTGATTTCCAGAGTAATAATTCTGAAAACCCCCTTGGTTCCCCAAGTAGTTAACTTCCTCATCATGGTCAAGATCCTGATCCTCATACCTTTTTTGCTGTCCCACAACGTTCACCTTTTCAGAATTGGCGACAATGTGCTTTGTGAGTAGATCTATTTGAGTTCTCATATGTGCCATGTCTTGGTCCCTTTCTTCTTCTCTCTTCATCTGTTCAGCCAAAATCTCAAATGTATACCCAAGCTCTCCTACCTCTGCATCTCTAGTGTTCCATGCTCTGTTGTTCTTTGAGACCTCGTCCAATAGCTGCATGCTTTATGCAAATTGAGAGCACTATAAAAGCCCTGTTTAAGATGCCTTTCGGTAAGATCATGGTTGGGGAATTTCTTCAGCTTTTGGCTGAACCTCCACCAAGTATCATGCATTGCCTCTCCTGGTAGGTTCTTGTGTGTACTAATCTCGTCCTTCATTTGTAGCTCTTTTGATTTTGGGAAGAATCGTTCTAGGAAAGCTTCCTTCAGCTCATTCCAAGTTCTGATGGAGTCATTTGACATCTCATTCAACCAGTTAGTTGCCTCTACAGTAAGAGACAATGGAAACAACCTCAATCTCATTGTTGTTTGGTTGACCCAAGGAATATCTTGTGCCTTACAGATTGCCACAAAATTCATCAAGTGCTGATTTGCATCATCACCAGCTGCACCTCTAAACATACCTTTCAAGTTCAACAATTGGATCATGGTGCTGGTGATTATGAACTTAACACCTAGGGGTAGTACAGGTAACACTATGTCTCCGGTGGCTCCAGCTCCATCCAAGTCAACATCATCTTCTTCATACATCGTATGATTTGGATGCTGAGCTCTACCCCTTGGGGATATTGGTTGGCGCTGGGGATGGACTACTCCTTCCTCCCCTTTATTCTTCTATATTACCTTAGGTTGATTGATTCCAGCATTTTGCTGGAAACCTGGCCTAGGTTGAATGATTCTTGCGGTTTGATGTATATTCCTTGCAACATCAATCTCAGCTTTTAGTCCCAGTCTGTGTCTCTGAGACTCTAGTTCTTGTGTATTAACTATCTTTCGAAGAGTTCTATGAAATTCAGGGTCGTAAGGAAGTAATGGGGCTCATTTGCTTCTAGTGTTGGGCATGCACAGTCTGACTCTCCTGAAAAAGACACAAGCACCAAACAAAAATTAAAATTAGGAAATATAACTACAATTGAATAAAAGCTAGTAAAACATTTCTGAATTGATATTCCCCGGCAGCGGCGCCAAAATTTGATACGTCCAAACTTACACTTCGAACAAGAAGTGTAAACGTCATTGTTAATTTAGAGAACTCAACTAGAGTTAAGGTCGATCCCACAGAGAATTTCATTGTAGATTAGGTTTTACTGTCTCAATTATCCGAATGTTGTTATTATCTCCTAAATAAATAACAACAGAAAGTAAATTGGGTTTGGTTGAATTATTCTAATTACCAACACTTGCCCTCAAAATCCAGAATTACGGTTAACAGACTATCTCGTTGTAAAGTTAATTCAGTTAATTAAGAGAAACCAAGATTATGTTCACCATAACATTAGTGCTTGTATTCCCCCGTAATTTGAGTGTCAGGCAAATCAATGTTTACAAAATCTTTGCGAGTTAAATTTATCTAATGCTTCTCAGCCTAATCAGATAATGACTACTCATATTCTCTCGACCTTAGAGTGTTACCAACATTGAACCTCACTTAAAATGATATGGTGTTAAAGATCTTTTCTCTCGAACTCAAGCTTTAACTCCAATTTGTTAATTTGATTTAGCTTTTTCCTAACATGTATTTTTCTCTCGAACAAATACCAAATATAGGTTCGTCTAATGTGTGCACTCACTAGACAAAAATGATATTGAAAGCTAAAAACTACAGGTTGTAAACACATACTGCCTTTAACTCGTTTTATGGAATCGCAACTAGAATATCGTCATAGATCCCACAACCCCAGTCGTGGTATTTAGCCACTCACGCTTTCACATAAACAATCTGTAATTAGGAATGAAGACATATTGAGAAAGACTTACGAAAATAATTAGCAAATCAACAATCACTTTGATAACCTGTTAGTCTGAATCCAAGTTTCAAACTAACAACAATAATCCCTAAAATCTAACAATCGAAAACTTCCAGTAATACTCTTGTTCTTAGTCGTAAAATGTCAGATCCTGAATGATCATTCAAAAATGACCTAAAGTAGTTCAAAATACAATGTTAAAAGTGAGTCCTAATTGAACTATGACTGAATTGTCAGGACTTTTCACGACCACTACCACGACCCGTCAAGGGCTTCACGATCCGTGAAGCCCTCCGTGGTCTTCCCTTGGACTTCCCAAAGTTTGGGTCTTCAATGCTACCTACTGGAACAAGGACTACGGACTGCACCACGGTTCGTAGTGATGACCATGGCCCGTGATGGCATCCGTGGTCTTCACTTGATTCCAGCATTCTTCCAACTCTTTCTTGCTTTCACAATGGTTCAACTCCACGGTAGGTACCATGGTCCGTGGTAAGAGCTACGACCCGTGGAACCCTCCGTGGTTGTCACTTAGTTATTACTCCTCTTCATCTTCTCAATGCCAACACTATTTCACTTTGACGAGCTCAACCACGGACCGTAATGAAGGTCACAGTTCGTGAAGTTGACCGTGAACTTTACTTTGAATCATCATCATTTTGCAGCTTCTTTTCCATTTTCTATACCAACCAAACTTTGCCTACACATTTAACAAACCTATCAAATAATACAAAATTTCACTTAATTCCAGTGTTAGTTCATAGTTGTTAAGTGTTAAATGTGCCACGATTTCACGACACATCAATCTCCATAAATCATGTAGCTAACGGGGTAGAAAGGGTCATACTTTTTAGATGATTCCTTAATGCTTTTTAGCATAGACTAGTAGATCCACTTAGTTGAGGTGTTCTACATCCCGACAAGTTATAGGATAGTTCTGGTAGCGTGGGCGAGATGCTGTATCATAACATAACTCATAGTGATGATTGTCGGTTAGAGAATCTCCCAAACAGAGTTTATTTTTGTATTCTTATATACAACCGAGATATTATTGTATTTTCAATACTTTGAGATGTTATCTAGTGCTTTAAATGCTTTGTGTAAACTGCATCTTTACTGATGTTTATTTATGTATTGAGTTGAGTATCTATTATGAGTTGAGTAAAGCTAATGTAAGTGCTTCTTTCAGATTCCAATTCAAGCTTATGTGTTTCTTAGAATTCCCCTCGCATGCTCGTACATTCAATGTACTGATGCCATTTAGCCTGCATTGTTTTATGATGCAGATACAGGTATCCATGATCAGCATCCAGTGCTTTGTTGATCCAATTGAGCATTCAGAGTCAGTTGGTGAGCCTTTTAACTTTCAGGAGGATCCCTTTTTATATTGTTTTATTATTTCAGTTGTTAGGATGATCATGGGTCTTTTCCCGACATCCTTTTTAGTTTTAGAGGCTTCATAGACGAATAGTTATAGTTCAATAGTCTTTCATTTTCAATTGCTATGTTGAGGGTTGAGTTGCCACTTCAGCTAAGTTGAATGCTTATTTATAAAACATTATGAGTTATCTTTGTGTTACAATTTACTTTTAAAAAGCTTTTATTGTGAGTAAGTCTTCCACTAAGTGTTAAGCTAGGCCAAGGGTTCGCTTGGGGCCAACAATGGTTTTCGAGTGCCAGTCTCGCCCAGGGTGTAGGCTCGGGGATTGAAATTAACATTGGGGGAAAGTTTTGAGCAAAAATTCATGATGGGAAGGAGGGCTAAGTTGGGGAAGATGATCACATTTTGGTCGGGTTTGAGATTTGTTAGTAATCAAGGTAAATAAATAGGCCATTCATGATTGATTATTGTTTGCATTTGCTTATTTTTGACCAAGAACAAGCCAAAATACTATGAAAGTGTCATTACCCGACTTCATGAGTCATGATGGTACCTATTAAAACCCAATAGTAGGTAAGCCAACCCGT
Source organism: Solanum verrucosum (assembly GCF_900185275.1). Taxonomy (NCBI): domain Eukaryota; kingdom Viridiplantae; phylum Streptophyta; class Magnoliopsida; order Solanales; family Solanaceae; genus Solanum; species Solanum verrucosum. The sequence goes on from NW_026020355.1 coordinate 958,404, forward strand.
ACTCAGAACGACAAGTAGTGAGTACAATAGTGGAACCAAATAAAAAATCATACGAATAATAAGAAAATGCATAAATTAAAGCTAACCAAAATTATATACGATAGAAACCCTCTTAGAACCTAGAATTGACGAGTATTGAGTTATCTAAGATGATAAAATACAAGTCCCAAAAGTAGACAACAACAAGCCGTCTCAAAGGCAATATTGAAGCTAACATATATACTTAAGATGATAGGTTGATCTAGGAGGACAAAGGCTCACTTCACCTCCGATATCCACAAGCTGCAAAAGATGGCACGAACGGTCATCGCTGGTAGCTGGTACTAGAACCTGCATAGCGCAACGAGTATAAAGTTGTCTAAGATGAACAAATACAAGTCCCAAAAGTGGACCACAACAAGCCGTCTCAAAGGTAAATGAAAAGTTAACATATCTACATAAGATGGCTGGCTGATCTAGGAGGCCAAATACTCACCCTCGCCTCTAATATCCACTCTTAGTCACCTCTCACTAGAGCATTCATAGTCTGAGTTCATTTTCCATTCAAGTCACAATCTGTTGGAACTACGTTTGACCTGATTCCTGCTTCTACGGGATACGTAGGCGCCATAACGGCTCGGTCATGTTCTCCGTAAGATTTCCATATTTTTACAGCGTAAACTGGAGTAAATTTTTTTGAGGAAGTCTCCAAAATATTCACAAAGGAGATAGTTGCTACAAGATTGAATAACAGAGGTTGTTAAAGCTGAAATAGGGGCAAAATTTCTAAGAAATGCCCTAAAAAATTTCACCCAAGTTGTACTCAGACTTAGATTTATATGGCATCACTCCGAGTTGGTTTCAACCATTGCATTCATTTTTTGTACATGATATTATATTCATTGTATATTTTTGATTTTATTTCTTTTACATTCCATTAAAAGAAGATTTTTTTCGCATTTTTAAAATTTGAATGGTCCACCCTTCAATGTGACTCGTTGATTTTTTGTCACGACTCAGACTGTCGTGATTGACACCCATACTAACCCTCCGGTGGGAGAACCACTACTACAATCCAACTACACAACTTAACGAAAAAATAGGCACTTAAAGATACGAGAGAAGGTTTAAATGTGTAAAGAAACATAGAGTTCCCATAAACTTCGAAGTTTAACAAAAAAATTACCAAAACATTTGCGAAAAACAACACCTAGAATCTGAAAGTCAAGGTACCAAAACTCTACTAACGACAAGTATAAAAATAAGGGGTACAACCCCGAAACTAACAAACGAATATCTAAAGTACTAGTCTAAGTCCGAAGGAAATGGACTAAACAAACTGAGAACTCATGGCAGCCTGGAAGAACTGGCTCACCCTTGAATTCGATCTCGATGAGTTATTTCCTAAATGAGGTCTGTCAGTAGCCGCCTGAAGATACCTTGTACTCAACAAAGAAAGAGCAAGTGCAGTATCAGTACACAACCACAATGTACTGGTAGGATCACACGACTACTCCCATAAGCATAATATACAATGGTCAATAATAGCATAGTAAGCACACATATACAAAATACAGTTTAGTTATCATTTCATAGCAACATACATTCTTCCATTATCAATGACAACTAGACATAAACATAACCATCACAAGTAATTCTCTCAAAGAAACCATACCCAAACTGTTCGTGTATCGGAATGTGACACCCGATCCAGTCACCACAACCACAATCACAATCACAATCACAATCACAATCACAATCAGACCCATAATCAACAATGCTCATAGTCATACAATCAAGCAATGGTTCATGGCATGTAATTATTTATAGACATATACTCATTTGCATTAGTTTCGATTCACATTTCCCTATCCACATACAAGCATGCATACAACGAAGCAATTAACCGACATATATCACACAAATTGGAAGTCAAAGCATCACCTACCTCGAAACCAAGCTTGAATCCTCCTAAGACACTTGAGCCTTCCCTTTACGGATTCTTTCCGGTTGTTCGTGGTCTACAAATAAGTAATTTAATGCACAGATAAATAATTAAGGTCTAATTTATCCAGATTATAACAAACTCAATAACCGAAGACCAACCTATGATCCTAATGTGTAGCTAGTGCTTTTTCCCACCATTAACTTCAGGCCAAAACCCTCCCCCATTGATAATTACCCATGAATCTAAGTTCTACGGATCAAAAAATGGATTACGAGAGTAAAATCCTTTCCTTTAGCACCAAAAGTCATGGAAAACTGTCAAGAAATTGCCCTGGGTTGTCTCCTAACTCTTAAGAATGAAGTTTGGAGAAAAATAACGAAATTGGGATTTTTCACCAACTTAAGTCGCGTGGCCCACCCTGGCGGCTTGCACGGAGATAGAGATTTCAAATTTGAGTTCCAAATCCCTATTTCATAGCACACCTTCAACCCTTGACGTTTGAAAACTACCCTTTCAAGCTAAGATCTCACCCGAATTCGATTCCGTAAAGTCGTACATGATACTTAACATCTTAGCTATCTACTAATGTGATCAAATTAATAATTATACCCCCATTCATTACAGATTTCCCTAGACCTCAACTGACTCAGATTTCGTCCAAATCTGGACTAGGCTACAATTTTTCAAGTCACTACTTAAAAGTTTTTCTGACCCAATTTCTTTCTCCATTGGCTTTTCCATTACGACGGGAACATGTCGTTACAATAGATACTAATTTACCCATCACTCGTCCCCGGGTGATAAACTAGGAAAACTGACTAAAGTAAGAGGAGATTAGTACCTGAGTCGTCGAACAACTGGGGATACTTGTCTCTGATGTCTTTCTTGGTTTCCCAAGTAGCTTCCTCAACCGGACGATGCTTCCATTTAACTTTCATAGACTTTATCTCCTTGGTCCTCAGCTTCTCGACATCACGATCAAGAATTGCAATCGGTTCCTCTTTATACTGAAGATCATTGTTTAACAAAACTTAGTCTTACTTAATGATGTAATCTCCGTCACCATGACACTTCTTCAACATGGACACATGAAACACTGGATGAACTCCAGATAAGCTAGGGGGTAAGGCCAATCTATATGCCACTGGCCCTACAAAATCAAGAATCTCAAATGGACCAATGTATCGAGGACTAAGCTTGCCCTTATTACCGAATATTATTACTTCGTTTATGGGTGACACTTTTAGAAGAACTTGCTCACCAGCCTGAAATGCCATGTCCCTTACATTACGGTCCGCATACTTTTTCTATCAACTCTGTGCTGCTAGAAGCTTAGCTTGTATACTTCTCACTTTATCCTGAGCATCCTTCACCAAATCAACCCCTAAAGGTTTCACATCTCCTGCCTCAAACCACCCTATGAGTGATCTAATCCACTCCTATAAAGTGCCTCGAACGGTGCCATGTCAATGCTGGAGTGGTAACTATTATTATATGAGAACTCACACAACGGTAGGAATTTATCCCAATGTCCCCCAAAATCAATCATATATGCCCTTAATATGTCCTCTAACAATTGAATTGTTCTCTCTGAGTGCCCATCCGTCTGTGGATGGAAAGCTATACTAAAAGTGAGTTGACTGCCCAACTCATCATGTAATTTCCTCCAGAACTTGGATGTGAACTGCGTACCACTGTCTGAGATGATAGAAAGGGGCACCTCATGCTGCCTCTTTATCTCTTTCACATAAACCTTAGCCAACTGTTGAGCATTATAGTCTATTTTCACTGGAATAAAATGGGCTGACTTAGTCAATCTGTCAACCACTACCCAAATAGAATCAAACATCCCTAAAGTCTTGGGGACACCAACCACAAAATCCATAGCTATCCATTCCCACTTCCATTCCAGAATTGGCATTCTCTGAAGAAGACTTGCAGGCCTTTGATGCTCATACTTTACCTGTTGACAGTTTTGATACTTAGCAACAAACTCGGCTATGTCTTTCTTCATGACAGACCACCAATAAAGCCGTTTCAAATCTTGGTACATCTTGGTCACACCCAGATGAATGGAATACCGCGAACCATGGGGTTCTGTCTACATTTTTTGAATCAAGTCATCCACTTAGGGAACACAAATTCTCCCATTAAAACTAAGCACACCTTCCGCATCAAGAACCATATCTTGTGCCTTACTAGACACTATCTTCTTTCTAAGCTCATTCAATTTCTCATCCTCAAACTGTTTGGCCTTGATCTCCTCAATGAACGTGGGTCTAACCTCAATGCTAGCTAACACCCCACCTTTCTTTGAGATGCCCAACTCTATGAAGTTAGACTCCAAGGTTTGAGTCTCTTTGGCCAAAGGTCGGTTGGATACACCCAAACAAGATATACTACCCATGCTTACCGCCTTTCGATTTAGTGCGTCTGCCACCACATTAGCCTTACCCAGATGATACTGGATGGTGACATCATAATCCTTAAGTAACTCCATCCACCTTCGTTGTCTCAAATTTAGGTCCTTTTGAGTGAATACATGTTGTAGACTATGATGATCACTAAACATATCACACTTGACACCATAAAGGTAATGCCACCAGATCTTGAGAGCAAACACTACCGCTGCCAACTCCAAATCATTCATTGGGTAATTTCTCTCATGCAACTTCAGCTACCGCGATGCATAGGCGATGACATTCTTATCCTTCATTAACCCATCACCCAAACCCGAATGTGAAACATCACAAGAAATGATAAAGTCTTTACCTTCCACCGGCAGTGCTAGAATATGTGCTGTGGTCAGGAGAGTCTTGAGCTTTTGAAAGCTCTCTTCACATTTTTCTCTCCATTCGAAAGGTACATCCTTTTTGGTCAGTCTTGTCAGATACGTAGCAATAGAATTAAAGTTTTTCACAAATTGACGATAGTAACTAGCGAGCCCTACAAAACTTATAATCTTAGTTACAGAGCTAGGCTAAATCCAATTCTTAACCGCTTCAATATTTTAGGGATCTACCATTACCCCTTCCATTGAAAATACATGCCCCAAAAAGGCAACTGAATCCAACCAGAACTCACACTTAGAAAATTTGGCATACAACTTTTGTTTCCCAAGGACACCCAAAACAATGCGAAGATGGTCAACATGCTCTTCCTTACTCTTTGAATACACCAAAATGTCATCAATGAAGACACTAACAAAAGAATCCAGAAATGGTTTGAACACACCATTCATCAAACTCATGAAAGCTGCAGACGCATTGGTCAATCCAAACGACATCACTAAAAACTCATAGTTCCCATAACGGGTCCTGAATGCCGTTTTGGGTATATCCTCAAGCCTAATCTTTAACTGATGGTAACCAAACCTCAGATCAATCTTAGAGAAAACTGACACACCCTGCAACTGGTTAAAATTATCATCTATTCGAGACAACAAATACTTATTTCGAATGGTGACCCTATTCAACTGCCGGTAGTCTATACACATTCTCATACTACCATTCTTTTTCTTAACAAACAAGACATGATCACCCTATAGGAAAGCACTAGGACGAATGAACCCTTTATCAAGAAGCTCCTGGGTTTGAGTCTTAGGCTCTCTCAATTCTACCAAAGCCATGTGATACAGAGGGATGAAAATACGGCGAGTACCCGGTTCCAAATCAATGCAGAAATCTATATCTCTATCCGGAGACATACCAGGCAAATCGATAGGAAACACTTCCTTAAATTTAGACACTACAAAAATAGACTTAATAGAGGGAGACTCCACCTCAACATCCCGAATATGAGCCAAATAAGACAAACATTCCTGCCCCACCAGTTTCCTAGCTCAAATGAAAGATATGACTTTACCTGGCTTAGGCTTGTACACCTCTTCCCACGCTAATTTTTCCCTACCCGAGATCTCTAGAGTCACAACCTTAGCATTATAATTTAACACAACATAATAGGGGGGACAACCAAGTCATGCCTAAGATTATATGAAAGTCAGTCATATCCAACATAACCAAATCAGCCCAAGTCTAAAAACCAATAAACAAGACAGGGCAAACATGATACACATGGGTGACTATGACAAACTCTCGAACTGGGGTAGAAACATGGATGGAGGCATCAAGTATATCACAAACCATATCGAATCCCAAGGCAAAATGAACTAACACATATAAATAAGTAGAACCTGGATCAAACAAGACAGTAGCCATCCGGTCACAGATAAGAATAGTACTTGTGATCACTACATCAGACGCCTCAACCTTGGTCTTGCCCGAAAAGCCCTGTCATCTTAACGGGCAACCTCCTTGCCTGGTTACACTGCTCCTCTACCTATATTACCATTTTCCCGACCTTCATGAACCTTGCTGATTTCCTCGTCGCCCATCTTGTGGATGCCCTCTACCATTATTACCGTTGCCCATGGGTACCACTGTTCTAGTCTGCTGCTGCGCGAATTCAAACATGCATGGGTGGGGACAATATCTCCTTATATGCCCATCTTCTCCATAATTATAACAAGTGCGGTCAAAAGATGGCCTGCTGCCCACTGAAAGGGAGACTCCCTGGCTATCCTGAATAAAATTCTGCTGTGGAGTTCCCGAGTAACTACCTATAGACACGGGCAAGACTGACTGAATTGGCTGGGCTACAAGTGTCGACTTACCTGAACCTATGGAGGTAGGCAAAGCTTTGGCCTGCCCATTACATATAACTCCTTCCACTTTTTTCACAAAATCTGTCACCTCATTAAAACTTTTCCTTTTAGAGGTCATGTGAACAGACAATACCTGTAGTTCGGGGCTCAGTCCCTTGACGAATAGATGAATCCTCTCTTCCTTAGTAGTCACCAATTATGTAGCATATCTAGATAAAGCATGAAACTTAGCCTCATAAGTAGCTACATACATACCACCCTATTCCAAAGCCATGAACTCATCATTCTTTGGATCCTTCAAAGTCCGGGGCATATACTTTTCCAGAAACAAAACATGAAATTACGTCCAAGTGAGTGGGGGAATGGCTGATGATCTACATTCCACATAGGCCCTCCACCACTGCTTAGCCTCACCTTGAAGCTGGAAGGTCACAAACTCTACCCTATGCTGATGTACAATACCAAACTTATGAAGCCTCTCATAACAATCCAAGATGAACTCATAGGCGTCCTCACTCTCAGAACCATGAAACACATGCGGCTTCAATTTCAGAAATTTAGTCAATATCTTATGCTCATTATCAGTCATCACGGGGCCCAACAAGGGACGGAAGAAGGCATCAGTGCCGAACACTCTATCTACCTTGGGAATAGTAGCAATAACGAGGCGGTTGATAGGAGGTTGAGCAGTTTGCACTGCGGATAGGACTCCAGGGATGACCAACCCATTCAAGAAATACATGATCTGCTTAGTTAACACTTGGTCTAAGGGAGGAACATCGGTATTCCCAGTCGGTGCATTCTCTTCCTTTCCAACATCCTCCTCATCCTTAATCTCCACATTCTTTTCTACCTCTTATTGCGGTGTATGAGGGGCCTTTTCCCTTGGAACATTCTCAGCTGGGGTCCACCCCTGGTGGGTGACACTCTTCCTCTGCCCTTGCCTCTTGCTCTTCCCGTACCCTACGTCGACCACGACTACTGGCTGTGGACCCCTCTGTTGGCTCATTGGTGGGGGTTACAAGCCTAACGCCATTGAATCTAGTGTAAACTATCTGAGGACAAAATAGTGAAGGAGATTAGACACCAATTTGGATCACCAGTTACCAATTGAAATTAAGTTATTGCACGAAAGGAGACAAGCGAAAATAAAGAGATTTCCTAAAGTCCTATAGCCTCTCAAAGAAAGTACAGACGTCTTTGTACCGTTCTGAAAGACTCTACTAGACTCATTTTGGTACATCGAGATCAATGAATCTAGGGCTCTGATACCAACTTTGTCATGACCCAGACCGTTGTGATTGACACGCATACTAATCCTCCGATGGGAGAACCACTACTACAACACAACTACACAACTTAACGAAAAGATAGGCATTTAAAGATATGGAAACATGTTTAAATGTCTAAAGAAACATAGAGTTACCATAAACTCTGAAGTTTAACAAAACAATTACCAAAACATTTGTGGTAAACAACGCCTAGAACCTGAAAGTCAATGTACCAAAACTCTACTAACAATAAGTCTAAGAACAAGTGAACAACCGCGAAACTAACAAACAAATATCTAAAGTACTAATCTAAGTTCGAAGGAAATGGACTAACCAGAATGAGAACTCATGGCAGCCTAGAAGAACTGGCTCACCCTTGAATTCGATCTCGATCTGAGGTATGTCAGTAGCCGCTTGAAGATTCCCTGTACTCAACAAAGAAAAAGTAAGTGTAGTATCAGTACACATTCACACTGTACTGGTAGGATCACACGACTACTCCCATAAGCACAATATACAACGATCAATCACAACATAGTAAGCACATATATATATATATATATATACAGAAGGCCGAACCTATCGGTGGCCCTCTAAAGTTAGCAACAAGTTTCACTTAGACACCTCAACTAAGCGATGTTCATTTTAGACACCTAATGTAGGGTCCTATTATATTATTTTGACACTTTTCTGATAATAAACAAAAAATTGAAGGAGAGTGTAATACACTCGTTGATGACGTGGCAAACAATCAATTAAATGATTACATATGCTATTTTTTTAGTTAAAAAATTATTTTAAAATCTATTTAGCAAATAAAATAAATATATTATTCTAAAAAAATCACTTTTTCATTACACTCATAATCTCTTTTGTGCTTTTTTTAAAAAAAAATTCTTTTCTTTTACTATTTTTCATATTTATTCTTCTTTTTTCTAATTAGTGTTGTTTTTTGGGAGAAAAAAGGGAGAGGAAGAAAGAAAGAGAGAATAAATATGAAATTTGGGTGTTGGTATCCATTTTTCCGACAAAAAGTGGAGGGAGGTGATGGTAGATTTAGAAAAGTAATACAATAAATAAGAAGGAAAATGACTTAGAAACAAATTTGAATAAAAAATTGACCGCCATTGAAGGAGTTTAAGCTTGAAAAAAAGGTTGGTGAGGGGGGGGGGGGGTGGTGGCTTGAAAAATGGAGAAGAAGAAGAGAAAATAAAATAAAAAATGGTTAAATTAAGCCTTTCACGCGCTATTGTTGAGTGTATCACACCCACATTGACATATCAGCAAAAAGTGTTAAAATGACACAACAGAACCCTATATGAGGTGTCTAAAATGAACTTCGTCTATTTGAGGTGTCTAAGTGAAACTTGGTGCCAACTTTATGGGCCACCGATGGGTTTGGCATATATAGAATACAATTCAGTTTTCATTTCAGAGCAACATACAGTCTTCCATTTTCAATGACAAGTAGACATAAGCATAACAATCACAAGTAGTTCTCTCAAGGAACCCATACCTAAACTGTTAGTGTGTCAGAACGTCACACCCGATCCAATATATGTGTCGGAATGTGACACCCGATCCACTTATCACAACCACAATCACAATCACACCCATAATCAACAATGCTCATAGTCATACAATCAAGCAATGGTTTCATGGCATGTAATTATTCATATACATATACTCATTTGCATTAGTTTCGATTCATATTTACCTAGCTATCCACATACATGCATTCATACAACAAAGCAATTAACTAGTATATATCATACAAATAGGAAATCAAACCATTACCTACCTCGAAACCAAGCTTGATTCCTCCTAAGACACTTGAGCCTTCCCTTTCCGGATTCTTTTCGCTTGTTCTTGGTCTACAAATGAGTAGTTTAACGCAAAGATCAATAATTAATATCTAATTTATCCGAATTATAAAAAACCCAATAACCCAAGACCAAACCAAGATCCTAATGTGCAACTAGGGATTTTTTCCACCATTAACTTCAGGCCAAAACCCTCCCCCAACGATAATTACCTATGAATCTAAGTTCTACGGATCGAAAAATGGATTAGGGGAGTAAAATCCTTACCTTTAGCATCAAAAGACGTGGAAAACTATTAAGAAATCTCCATGAGTCGTCTCCTAACTCTTGAGAATAAAGTTTGTAGAAAAATAACGAAATTGGGGGGTTTTTCCCCGACTTAAGTCGCGACTGGCCCGCCGTAGCGGGACCCAACCCGCCACACCAGCCCCGCCCTAATGGGATTAATCCCGACCTTGAGGATTGCACAGAGACAGAGTTGGAATTTGAGTTCAAAATACCCATTTCACAACACACCTTCAACCCTTGACGTTCGAAAACTACCCCTTCACGCTAAGATCAATTTCGGAAATTCTACTCTCCCAAATTCGATTTCGTAAAGTCGTACGTGTTCCTTAATGTATTAGCTATTTACTTATGTGATAAAATTCATAATTAGATCCCCATTCATTACCAGATTTCCCTAGACCTCTTCTGACTCAGATTTCATCCAAATCTGGACTAGGCTACAATTTTTCAAGTCACAACTCAAAAGTTTTCTGACCCAATTTCTTTCCCCATTGGCTTTTCCATAACGACGATAACCAGTCATTATATTTTTTCATTCTTGTTAAGTTTTCTTTAAATAATGAATTTTTTTTTTGTTAAATTTGGGTTGCCTGCCTTTCAATGTGGTTCATTGGTTTTTTATTTCTATTAATTTTATTTTAAAATAAATAAATAAATAATTTTTTGTTGAAAACATATTCTTATGCCACATTTGAACGAACTACGCAAACCTGATTCTTATCAATGAGATACGTAGGTAGCCTTTTTAGGGTTCACTATTCTTTATTCAAAAGATTTTATTTATTTATTTTTGAAAATGTTAATATTTTTTGAACCAATTTTTGACTAGGTTGGTGCCAACACAGCTCATGTGTGCTAATGAAAAATAATTGTTACAATGGAGAAGATTGACTTCTTGTGAAATCATAGATTCTTTTGGTACCTCCCATTTATACTTTTGTTACACTTGAAAATAATCTCTTGCATACATTCAAGAATAGAAAAAAACACTATTTATTATTTAATGTGCATTGTGTGGTGAGTTTTGAATTAAATTCAATTGTGTTGCTTTCTTGATCTAGAACTTGGCCTAAATGTTTGTTGAGGTGAAATCCTAAGCAACGTTTGATTTGAGAAATAATTGTAGGTGTTCTTTGACCTGCTTGAGCCTTTCAAAGCCCACCAAATGATATTAATCCTTAGTATGTCCCCACTTTGAGCCTTAAGCCTTTTATTTGGACAAATACATTTTAGCCTATACCATTTTTGAGTGCTTATATGCACTATCCTTCTTTTGGCCTGACTTTCTTGAGCGCACTGAAGACGTGCAATGTTACAAAAGAAGATTCAAAGTTCAAATTTGTCAAAGACAAAAGTATCAAAATCCCTGAAAATCAAGGATACAAAAATTACTACAAAATAAAAAAGAAAGAATCAAAAATTCCCCACAAGTTCAAGCAAGCTAATTGCAACAAAAGAAAAAAAACACTTCAAACCAAAAGGAGAAAGTTCAAAAGATGATGACAAGGGGAAAAGCTCAGTCAAGCAAATATTTAAAAGAAGTCAAAAAGTACAGAAGGAAGGGTGAAGGAAAATGTTTTATTTATAAACTCAGAGGTTCTTGAATCTTACTTCAAGTTCTATCTATTTTGTAAATTTTTATATATTTCTGTATATCAAAAATAACTAGCAACATCCCTATTTGTAAAAGTAAGAAATTAAATTAAATAAGGACTAGGAACCACTAGAATTAAAAAATCCTAATTAAACATAAATAAGTAAAAATACCATAAATAACAAATCCTAATCAACTTAGGATTCCTACTCCAACTTTGAAGTATTATTTCCAACATTTTCCCGTAATTCAAAGTTGTATACTCTTGCCTTTTTCTTCTTGTTATTGTTATTGTTGTTGTATTGGAGTACTTCTCTTCAATCATCAATTGTTAGAGTACTTCTTTTCGATCTTTCAATTGTTGGAGTACTTCTCTTCAATCTTCAATACATTGTTGGAGTACTTCTCTTCAATTCTCATTTTTTTCTTGGTTGTCTTGGAGCACCTTTTCTCCAACTTCCATGTGTTGGATCACTTTCTCTCCGACTCACAATATTTTTTTTCTTGGTTGTGTTGGAGCACTTCTCTCCAACTTCCAAGTGTTGGAGAACTCTCTCTCCAACTCACGATATTTTTTCTCTTGGTTTTGTTGTAGCACTTCTCTCCAACTTCCAAGGTGGATGCCCTTCCCACCAACACCTTTTCTTTTTGTTTTTTTTTTGTTTGTTTTTGGTGTTGGAGCACTCTCTATCCAACTCTTATTGATGTCCTTCCCATCAACTCCTTTTCTTTTTGTTTTTTTTCAATTTTATTTTTGTTGTTGGAGCACTCTCTGTCCAACTCTCGTTGATGCCCTTCCGATCAACTCCTTTTTTCTTACTTTCTCTAAATTTTAATATAGAGAAGAGTTTCTTCCTCTTGTGCTTGGTTGCACTTCTTTAAATCTGTAATATTTTTGTAAGTCTTTCCTCTTAGCATGTTTTTTTCATACATATATTGTTCGTCCAGCTTTTGTCAACATGATCATTGGCCAGACGGGCGACATATATGTGTCATAGTCGCCCGCCGGTAGCGGAAACTCTTTGATCTTCTACCAGGATCGTAGAAGCTCTAATACCAATTTGAAGGAAAATATTTTATTTATAGACTTAAAAGTTCTTGATTTTTATTTCAAGTTCTATCTATTTTGTGTATTTCTATATTTTTCTATTTATTGAAAATAACTAGTAACATCCCTATTTATAAAAGTAAGAAATCAAATTAAACTAGGACTAGGAACCACTATAACTAACAAATCCTAATTAAACATAAATACGTAAATACCATAAATAAAAAATCCTAATCAACTTAGGATTCTCAAACTTTGAATTATTATTACTAACAAAGGGACAATAAAGAGGATCAAATGCTAAAAGCGTAACAAATGTTGAAAGCACCGATTTAGTGCAATGCTCAAGAAGGGAATACATCCGTTTTTTCTCTAATGAATATCCCATCCGTCCCTAAGCCTACATTACAAGACAATAACAATCCCTACATCATTTCAGTTCAAATGTTCTCACATTAATGGAGATTTACATGAAGGTCAAGCCTATGGTATCACAATTGCATGCGTTGAATATTTTTTTCTGAGTGTAAGTGGATTTTGTTAAGTGTTTCCAAATCAAAGCACTTTAAATGTGTTCAAATTGGGACTTTATTTGTGGTGAGGGTACTTGAAACATGATGTTAGGTCTAGTTCAAAGCCGTTGTTTGAAGCAATATGAACAAATCTTGTCGTTACTTAAGTACATTTAAGGTACCACTTGAATCGATAGGAATTACCTCGAAGTTAATCTCAATTGAAATCGAAAGAATTGTGAGAAATTTTTGTAAAATAATAATTGTTGGTGCTAACCAAGTTAAAATATGTTTCAATGCCCATAAAATAAAAATGGGTGGATACTCACTTTTCAGTAGTTGTCCAAACCAACTTTGTGGACTGTTTCATTCTTGATACTTGTTCAAACGAACTTTGTGGACCATTTCATTTTTTAAATTATATTTTTTGGGTCATCATACCCTTCAAAATGACATATTTTTAAATTTGGGTGGTCATACCCTTCAAAATAACATATTTTTAAAATTTAGCTCGTCATACCTATCAAAATGAAATCTTTTAAAAATTAATTTGTTATCTCAAATAAAATGATGCTTTTTAAAATTGGTTTGTCATGTTGTTTAACCCGAGTCTACACCCTAGGCGTGGCCATCACTCAAGAACCATTGTTGGTCCCCAAGCGAACCTCATCCTGGCTGACTACAAGCGGAAGACTAACTTAAGCATGCAAAAACTTAAAACTGAATAAAATTCAGTTCAACTCAACTTTTCAAAACTTTAACTCAAATGAACAACTTAGAATAAAAATAATATATTTAACTCGCCATAAAATAGGCAACTTAAGTCTTTAAAACATTTAATAAAATAAATAATACAGACTTCTCAACTATACTGATTATCTATGAAGCCTCTAACTGATAAAGATGGAAGTCGGGACAAGAATCACGACATTTTGACTACACTGAAAAGTAAATGAAATCTTCCGGAAACAAGGTGGCTCACCATAGCTAACTCGAACTCCCGGATGTATCAACGAAGCTCCTATTGATGATCCTGAATACCTGTGTCTGCATCATGAAAAGATGCAGGCCAAATGGCTCAGTACGTGGAATGTACGAGCATGTTAGAGGAATTCTAAAACATAAACATAAACTTGAAACTTGATAAAACAAAGAAACATACTTACCTCTTTTCAAACTTACTCAACTCAAGGAATACTCAAGGATACTCAAAACTACTCAAACTTACTCACTCATAAGTTTAGATACTCAACTTCAAAGATATGATACTCGACTTGAAATACTCCACTCATGATACTCAAGGATAATGCAATAGTAAAAGATGCAATATATGGAAAGCTTTATAAAACAGTAAAAAGCAACTTAGTTCGTTAAAGAAAATGTAATAACAAACTCAACTTTACTTATATAATAAAGTAATATAGTTTATGTGGGAGTTTGTTTAACCGACAACCACCACTATGAGCCTAAGTGGTGATACAACGTCTTGCCCACACTGCTAGAACTGTCATATACTTTGCCGTCATATAGAACACTTAACTTAGTGGATCCACTAGCTTATGCTAAAAGCATCTTAAGGAGTCATCTAAAAAGTATGATCCTTTACTACCCATGATGGCTACATGGTTTATGGAGACGTGAGTTATCTGAACTCAAACTCGCCCCCATATCGATGCTCAAGCAAAACTCTTTCTTTAGTTTGAGATAATTACTCAAAAACATAGCTTAAAAGCTCTCTTGGAATCGATGTTCCCTTTCTTACTCAAAACTCTTTTGGAAATCTCAGTTTCCTCTCATCTTAAATGTGAAAATATTTACTCTTGGGAATACTTAGTTCCCATATATCATTTTAAAGAAAATGAACTTTACTCTTACTCTTTACTCAACTCAAAGCTTAAGTCTTAAAATAAAGTTAAAACATTTGTAAAAGACTTCTTAAAATATGGTTCATGCTGAATTATGGACGTGAATGACTAGATACAAGGTTTTCAATAACCATATGTAGATCTCAATACTTGGAACTCAAGAACTTCACTGATACTACTCATTTCAAGAATGCTCAACTCAAAGGGTTCATGCGGATTTATGAGCATGAACTACTCAACTCAAGGACTCAAATATACTTCTCATCTCAAGACTGCTCGACTTATAGGGTTCATGCATAATTATGGACATGTATAACCCAACTCAAGGATTTCATGGGTAACATGTAATTGTCCCATGATTAGGAATATAATATCAAATGGGTTAGAAACTCAATACTTAAGACTTAGGACATGAAGATATTACTCCTCTCAATGATACTCAATTTATGGAGTCCATGGGGAATTTATGGGCATGAACGACTCGACTCGAAGGTCTACAAACTACATGGAACTCATGTGTACGACTCTTCTCTTTCTCTTACTTACTTCCTCAAAACTTAATTCAAATCGATGATGGATCTCAAAGGATTCACAATTGAACTCAAAGGCTTTCTTGAACTCTACTCTTAACTCTCTCTTGAGTGTGAATTATGAATTCAAGAGTTAAGATTTATGATATGAAGGATCTCATGATGACAAAGTAGACTCATGAATACATTCTCCTCATCCTCATACTCACTTGCTCGAGTCTTGAAACAAGTTACTAGAAGTTGTAGAAGACTCTACAAAAAGACTCGAAGGGACTTTCTTAGAATGTTCGAAAGAATTCTCAAAACTTAACTCTCAACTCTACCTTAAATTTGAATTATGAATTCAAGGTTATGATCATGATAGGAATTATTTTAGGTGTTTAGAAGTAGCTTAGAGTAGTTAGAATCGAAAAAGAGTGAAGGTACCCTTCGAAAAAACTCAAACGGAGCAACCGATTGCAAACTGAATGGGGCAGGCGACTCTCGGGCTATGAGTGGTGTGGAGCGCCTACCCCTAAACTTCAGAGCCTACTTTGGGGTGCTTTGGCTGGCGCGACATGCTAGGCCCCAACCTAGAAAACATGACGAATTTCTTTGCTCGTTTTCTCACCCTAACTCGCCTAGAATCGAACAGTTTCTTCCCCAATCACTTAGAATCAATTACTTAACATAAGTACACTCTAATCTACTCAATACAGCCCTTAATACACTCACTTTGATCTCAAGAAATCATCAAAAACCCAACACAACAAGATTTAGAAATAACTTCAAGAACCCTATCAAGAACTTAAATCCTTCAACTTTTTGAGAATGAAACTTCGCTGAAAATAATATGTTTGACATGTGGGTGAACAAACACAACATTATGGTAGCTTACATACCTCTTAGGGATCAAACCCATGACAACAATCCGCAAAAACTCTCAAGAATTTCGACGAATGCCTCGATCCTTTCTCTTTTCTCCTCTTTTCTTTTCTTGAACTCTCAACTAAAACCCTAGGCGTATTTTAGGATTATAAAACTGAACCTAATAGGATTAGACCCTTAAAACCTTACTAAAAACGAATTAATCTGATTGGGTAAGGAAAAGACCAAGATACCCCTCTAAAATCCGGTTTTGACTTTCTTTATCTAGACAACTCAACTTCGAATGCACATATCTCCCTCATACGAACTCTAAACTGAGAAAACTCGGTGGCGTTGCTAAGAGAATTCAAAGATCTTTCCTACGGTATCTGGTAGCACACCTAAATTATCTTGTGCTAGGAGTTATGATCATTTCAAGTTGACCCCTAACTCATAACTTAAGCATAACTTGCAAAATTTCAGATTTTGCTATTTCCAATTTAGTTCTTTTTTGAACTCAAGGTGCTACATCTAGTGAACTTAACACTTAAGAAATTTTTAATCCTCGGTAAAATCCTACTCACAACGAAGGATGGTTCAAGTCTTAGCTCAAAAAATTCTGGGGTGTTACAGCTATGCAATTTTGGAAGTAACATAGAAGGTCTGTGAATGTTTTCAGTTTACGATTAATCCTTGCCTTTTGTTTATTATTTTTCAGCCTCGTTGACGGACGTAGAGTATTTTTCAAAAGCTTTACTAACGTCTCATATTGTTTTATTCAAAGTTTATCAAACCAAATTTAGGTTCGTCAACTATGTTTGACCAAAATCTCTTTCATCGATATAATCAAACAAAGGGGCAAGTTGTTGACACCAAATTTTGGTTTGATTTTTTAAAATTAATACTTTTAAATATTTAATTCGTTAAATAGTTTCAAATACATGTTTTTCAATTTTAATGCATTTCATTGATAATTGAACTTTTTTCTCAAAATATTAGGATTTTTATCAGTTATTTCTGTTTAAAATATTTTCATCACAGCCGGTTGAATACATTCAAATATTTTTTTATTTTTGATTAAATCATTATTTATGTTAAATTGCATTTTTTACATGCCATTGATTATGTCTGTTACATTTTTAATATTCATTTTATTTGTTACATTTATTAATATTCATTTTGATATTTTGCATGGTCCAGAAATTCATTCAAATATGAATAAGATTTCATACATAAATATTTTATTAACCGATGGTTTTGACCCACGGTTTAAGATAATGGTATTGTACTATTTGTGATTTTCAATTTTTATTTAAGCAATAACTTGGTCATTAAGTGAGGGATGATGAATAAGATTTTAGGGGTAATTTCATTTTTTTAGCCTTCAAAAAGTTCTATTTCATTGTTTTTATTTATTTCGGCTAGTCACCGGAGCTTCACCGGAATTCGGTGAGTCCACCACCTAAAACCCCCTTTTGTTCTTCCCATTTTTCCGGTGAAACTACCATATTTCCACCAAACCATAGCATCTTTCCCCTCTCTCTTCGTTTGCTGCCAGCAGCAGCAACAACAACAGCCAAACCAAACCACCTCCAAACAGCTCCAGACCTCCGCCGAAAACCCCAAACATCTACACCGAACTAGAATCGTGCCACCAAAAACGACCTCGCTCCCACTATCTCAGACCCACCAGACCTCCACACTTAAACTTCTTAAAAACCACTTGAAACCAACAACTTTACTAAGCCTTTATGACTCCAACGAGGAGTTTCAAGCTACAATGAACTGGAGAAGCGAACCAACTACGAAATCACCACCGATTCCCCTATTCTCAACCACCAAACAATCAGAAAACAACCACCCCATGACCAAGCAACCTCAACCAGACCCACCCCAGACAGACCAAAACTTCCATCCCTTTTTCCAGCGAAACCATAGTGGACCAACGAGCTCGCACAACCAACAAACAACAACCAAGTTCCGAACAACAACCAACGACCCACGAGAAACCCAACATCTGATATACCGTGAGTTTACGGTATTTCTAATACATTTCACTTACAAGTTGTGTGTGTCTAGGGCCTTTTTATATTGGTTTTTATGTGTTTTATCATGTTTTGCAGGAAAGGTGTTCAGGCGCGGAAGTTTAGAGATAGCTGAAGGAAATGCAGAAAAAGACATCCACGGAGGTCATCTACGGACCATAGGTCCAGTCACGGTCCGTAGGTGATGGCCGTAGATCAGCAGGCATGGTGTTGAGGACAAATCAGGGAAATCTGACCAAGTGTGGAACCACGGTGCCCATTGACGGTTCGTAGATTGGTCTACAGACCGTACTGTTGATCCGTAGAGTGAGACTGCGAGGGTTCCAGTACCTGATTTTTGAAGATTCTAAGTATGGAGCTACGGAAGGGATTGACGGACCGTAGGTCGATCTACGGTCCGTGCTGCTGGTCCGTCGTTTGCTTCAGAGAAGCTGATTGTTGGATGCTGAAATATTTTCTAAGTCCCGAGTGATGGAAGGAACTTACGGACCGTAGATCCATCGACGGTCCGTAAGTCAGTCTCGTGGATCGAAGACGCGTACCTGAACAAAACTTTCCTTAATTTGTTTCCTTTTTTATTTAGGATTTGTTTTCTATAAATAGGACATGTAAACCTCGTTTTTGGGGGTTAGATATTATTATTCTATTTTTGCTTTGTAACTTTGGAGATTAATTTGCAACCCTAGCAATTATTGATTTCCCAAGTTCGTTTTGAAGATTTGGCTTTGCAATTCAAGTTAATTTTCTGGGTTTATTATTCTCTTTACGTAAGTTCATGATTTCTTCATCTACAATTATGAATTGTGTTCTTGCCAATATGAGTAACTAAATCCACAACTAGGGTTGTGGGAACCATGATCAATTAACAAAGTATGACTAGTAAATAAACAATTCTTGACTAGTATTTTGCATGCATTGATAATTCTTTCATTTAGAAGTCTTTTTAACGGTGGCCAACGTTAGAACTCGCCTTGTTACTACTTGCCGGACCAAGGAGGTAATTAACAAGAAAAGGATTATCAACATAGATTTAGTGTGATACTATCTAATAGGCTAGTGTCGATTGGTGCGAAGTAATAACTAAGCCAAACATCGATTATGATGTCTAATATGAGGTAAATGTAAGGGTTAGTAAATTATACACACGTAGCCGGACCAAGGTGCGGGTTGAAATTCTCTAGATGCCGGACCAAAGATTTAGAGATACCTAACTTATCACTTTGCATGTAATCCACTAGAAAAGGATTGCTATTACTAGGATTACTGCGTTATGAGATTATGGGGAACACGTGTACCCTAGTTATTTCTCTTATCTTGATAACAACCAAAGTTGAGTTTAATTATTGATTACTTATTAAGTTCTTACTATTTGTTTCACACAAGCACAACCCCCCTTTTTATTACCTGTTTCTGGAAATAATTTGACTAATTGAATATAATTGTTGGTTAAAAGTAAAGTCTAAACCATTTTCCTCGTGGGATCGATCTCAACCTACAAGTTGGGTTCTTTACTTGATAACGATCGCTTATGCTTCTGAAAGGAGGTGTAATTTGAGCGTATCAACAACCTCCACAACAAGCTCAAAGCTCTATGCCAATACAATAACTCAAGCGATACCTGGTAGCCTCAAAACCGTCGCAAACTCCGGCGAAACGTTGTCACCAGTGAGCTCAAAATCTCCGTCGAACAACGAGCCAACTCGACCACCGCCAACTTCGAAAAATAGCAGTAGCTCTGAACTCTGGCGAAACAACTCCAAACATACCCCAAATCTGAGCTCTCACGCTCACTGGAAAAAACATTAATTGGTAACTTAAATTTTTTCCTTTTGGTTCTTTAATTATTTATTTGTTATTATTATTATTATTATTATTATTATTATTATTATTATTTTCATTCATGTTTACTACATTGTTTGGAATTTATTTCCTATTTTTTTTGTTGTTGTAGATTATTTAATGAACGATTTTTCATACCAAGTGTTATTGTTTCTACATTACTGGATTATTCTTATTTATTTTTGGCTTTCAACGTTGCAATCCTTTTTTTTGTTATTATGGTTGTGTTGGCCTCTGTTCATGTTAGCATTATTTAGATGTTGAATTTTTCTTCATTACTATGGATATTAGTGTTTGTTTATAGATTGTTTTTCTATTTTTGCTACTATTTATTTATGTTTTGGATGATTTTATGATTAGTTTAATTTATTATTTCGTCTCATTTTTATTGTTGATCTATTCTTGTTATTTTTTTTTATTACTAGTTTCTGAACACGTACGTTGCGCGTGTGTCCCATGTTAGTAAGTATAATTTTTTAAAATGATATAGTTGATGCTAAAACATGTAAGTAATAAGTGACTAAATTTAGGAAAGAGTAATTGTTTGTAGCTAGCTATACACAATCAATTAGATTGGTATAACATTTTTCTTATGTAGTTCTCATATATCTTATACTCAGTGTGACATTTCCCCTTCTTTTTTTAAAAATATTTTAATGACATATAGTTTATAAGTAAACATAAGTAACGTTGATTATGTTTGTAAATGTCTCATATCTTAAAGTTTGTGTCTTATTTTTAAGTTAGCAATTACTTATCAACTACAATGATCCATCAACTTCTATTACTCTTTTTAACCCCATTACAAACATACCTCAATTGCATGCTTCTTAGAGTTGGCATATGCATTCTCACTATTCATTTCGCTCTATTTGGACCCATTTCATTCCAGTATTTACTACTAATTTATGGATCTCAAACAATACAAGTTCTTTATATTTCCTAGTGAGACATATCTTAACAAACTGAAAAGATTCCTAGTGAATTGGCATAATGTATCTTTACCTTCTTCATGACTAAGCATAATTCCAATGATATGATTATTATATCCATTATGTACCTGATGATGTGAAGAAGAAGGAAATAGTTCACATTTGCAAGATCAGATCTGAAACAAAGAAAATTAAATTAAAATTAGTTATTAGCATACACAAAAGACAAAGCAAATACAAGAGAAAACTATAAAAAGGATTAGAAGTAAAATTTGATAATAGAAGAGAGTCTATGCACCAGTTTACCATTCAATTAGTTAAATGATTAGAAAACTGAAAATATTTAATTTAATATGGAAAACTAATTAAGTGCTTTGAAAACCGAAAATAATATACGGTTTAGATAGTTGAAGTTGTATGGTTGTTGGAAAATGGGATTGAGCCATTGAAGAGACATAACTCATAGTAATTGACAAATAAAAAATTAAATTTTGAGTTGGATGAATAATTAATAATTAATTGATATATATAATTTATAATATTTTTATTTAGTGTAGGGGTAAAAATAATAATTATTCATATTCCAAAACTGAAGAGAGTCTATGCATCAGTTATACCATTCAATTAGTTAAAATGCTTAGAAAACTGAAAATATATAATTTAATATGGAAAACTAACTAAGTGCTTTGAAAATAGAAAATAATATACGGTTTAGATAGCTGGAGTTGCATGGTTGTTGAAAGCCATTGAAGAGACATAACTCATAGTAATTGACAAATAAAAAAAATAAATTTTGAGTTGGATGAATAATTAATAATTAATTAATATATATAATTTTTAATATTTTTATATAGTGTAGGGATAAAATAGTAATCCAACTTTACACTTTGAAGCTTCCCACTTTTAGTAATATATGATTCGTTGATTTTGTTCTTCAATAGACTTTGTTAGTGGTTCTTACTTCTTATTATTTGTTTTACTATTAGTTTGTTTTCTTTATTTCATTAAAATTACTTTATTTTTTATTATTATTCAATATTGTTTATCTAGTTTGCTTCTGGTTATTATATTAATTTAATAATTTATTAATGTTTAATATCTTTGTTGAGTGTTGTTGTCATTATATTGAAGTGGTATTTGTTTTGGTTAATTTTTAGTGTCCATTCTATTATTTTTCGTTCGTTATTCTTACTATTGTTAGATAAATTTTGTCATTTATAGTTATTTTTAATTGTTGTTGAATAGATGATAAGCTTAATTGGTCAATGAAAAAATATTTCCGTTGGTTTTTGTGGCCTTCCCATTTTAAAATATGGAAATTTAGTTAAGTTCATATTCATTAAATTAAAATTGGTCGATAAAGAAATTACCGTCGATTTTCAAGGCCTCCCATGTTAATAAGACGAGTTTTTATTTTTAAATTATTATTGATTCATTTATTTTTATTCATATTTATTTATTATTGACACTTTTAGTAAGTGTCTTTACAGATACTCAGAGTTACCTCTCATTGAAGTTATTCGAGTGAAGTTTAAATTATATTTTTTATTCATTATTGTGTATATATTATTGATGCTAGGAAATCCTTAGGCCATCTCTTATTTTATTGTTTTATTTTATTATTTGTGTATATCACATGTTTATTATATACTTGTATATTATTTTTATCTCCTCCTCAGTTTGAAAAAAATGAATTCAGCTGGGACCCACAATTGTGGATTTCGAAGAATGCCTAATACCTTCCCTTTGGGATAACTTGAACCCCTTACTTAGAATCTATTGGTTTCGTAGACATTTTTTAAGTTAATTAATTAATTGGTTTCATAGTTTTTACTAAAATTAGGTGGCGACTCCTTAGTCACCGTGAGGTTGCGCCCTCTCAAAGGATGTCAACAGTCATTCTTCAAATCCTTCAACACCTTATCGTGCTCTTTAACCTTGTTGTAGATTCTTACAAGCTTGTCTTCAGTCCGACTTCCTTCTAGCCTAGCTGGTTCTTTTGGGCGTGCACAATTATGGGGAGTCACGTATCTATTTGTCTATCTACCTATCTCTCTAATTTACACCTTGCCAGTCTTTCCAACCACCATCTTATCCTTGTTCCAACCTTGATTCCCATCTTGACGTTAATAATTGGTGTGAGAACACCCCCCCCCCCCACTTGATTTCCAAAGTATTGAACTTCCTCGTTGAATTATGTCACGAATTGGGCATCATCCGAGCATTGCCCACTGTTGGTTCCAATTGCATTTAGCGACTTGGTTCCACCTGCCAAGATATGTTTGGACAACAAATCGATTTGGGTCATCATTTTAGCCATGTTTTTATCACTTTCAAGGTCACTTGATTCTCCCTAGTGTGCCATGCTCGGTTGACCTTAGTCATATCATCTAACAACAATGCAGCCACACCATACAGTTGTCTTATTAGTCCACCTTAGACTAACTATCATCCACACCTTTGTTGATCGAATCAAGGCTACAATAGAAGTGTTGTAGCAGCAAATTGTCCGGGATGCCATGCCTAAGAAATTGCAACAGTAACTTCTTGAGCCTCAACCATGTTTCATGCAAAGGCTCACCTCCAATACATTTGAAAATTTGGATTTAGAGACGAAGTTTAACAATATTTGAGGGTGGAAAGAATCTCTACAAGAAGACATCAGTTATATCTTCCCACAAAGTGATTGAATCATTTGGAAATTCTCAACCACCACTCCCTGGCAGTGGCGCCATTTTTGATATCGCTTAAATGCCCGCTAAAACCAATTAAAAGGTAAAATAGTCGTAGTCAATAAAAATACGCAATGAAGAGTCAGGGTCGAATTTCATAGAGAATGATATATCGTCCAGTATTCTATCAAGAAACTTGGATTGTAAACTCATTCATTTGTAATATTAAAAGCAAGTGGGTGGATGATTCTACTAATTTAACAAAAAGATTTGGTTATCAGTTTTCACAATTAAACTGAGATTTCAGAGAATTCAAGAGTTAACAAACAATCCATGGGTGCAGGGATTGGAAATCAATGTCACATAAGGGTAATTGTGCTACTCTATACTGATGAACATTAATAAATAGGCTAGGTCATCTTCAATGACGCTAATCTTATTTCCATCTTATACCATCATTGCATAGAATCTTCTTTTGGTCTCATCTTTATACTATACCAAACAACCTAATACCTTGCTTTACTCTCTCTTTCGATGTAGAAGTAGGGTAAATAGATCATACCCATAACCACTATTTTCAAGAAAGCTACAGACATCAAAACCTAAATTGCTAGTATCAGACAAATTACCCACTCCAATCAGTCCCTTTCGATCATCGATTGAAATGAGGAATTAAGTTTGCAACCTTAACCTATAAGTTAACCCCATTCTAATTAGCCCAAATTCATGTATGAAAAACAACAAAACAGAGCATAAAACATATCCACTATATTAAATCAACACCCAACCCCATAATCACATCCCTGAAAATTGGGGTTTTAGCCACTCATCACAAAAAATACAGGGATGATACCTATCATGACAACATTTATTGATATATTGAAATTAAGTAGTTATAATCAGGACACACTTTGGATTCAACTTCCAATTGTAGGTTACAAGAGCTAAATTGTAAACCCCACAACTAAGAACAATACTCTATAGTTTCTCTCTCTAAAAGTTCAAAAAGTAAAAAATGATAAAAGATAAGATAAATCTATTTTCTATCTCTTCCCAAATATTTATACTTTCAAAGAAGATTATTTCGCATTCCATTAGGCGACTTAAGTCAGTCACACCGAACTCACTAGGTGGATAATTGTTTGTAGCATTCAGCTCGCCTTTTACTGGCTTTAGGCTTCAGGCGTTTGAACTCAAATGGGCAGATGTAATACACCCTTCATGATTGGTGAATCACCAAATATCATGTCACGACCCGAGCCTACACCCTGGACATGACCGACACTCGAGAACCATTTCTGGTCCCCAAATAAACCCTCATCCTGGCTGACTACAAGCGGAAGACTACCTCAAGTATACAAAAGATTAAAACTGAATAAAATAGTATAATCAACTGACCAGAAATAGGCAACTCAAGTCTTTAAAACATTTAACAAAATAAATGAAACAGACTTCTCAACTGTACTGTCTATCTATGAAGCCTCTACTATTACAGAAAGATATCGGGACAAGACCCACGACATCTCAAAACTACTTACTGTAAGATAAAAGTGAAGTCCTCCAAAATATAAGAAGGCTCACCAAAGCTGGCTGGAATATCACATGACCTCAACGAAACACCTGTTGATGATCCTGAATACATGTATCTACATCATGAAATGATGCAGGTCAAATGGCTCAGTACGTGGAATGTACGAGCATGTAAAGGGAATTCTAAAGCATAAACATAAGCTTGAACTTGATAAAAAAGAAAAATACTTACCGCTTCTCAACTCACTCAACTCAAGAATAAGATACTCAACTCAAAGATATGATACTCAAAATAAAGCAACAATAAAAGGGGTGATATATGGAAAGCTTTTAAAACAATAGATAGCAACTCAATGTATTGAATAATATTATAGTAACTTAGTTTGTGTATAAAAATACAATATAACTCTGTGGGAGTTTCTCTAACTGACAACCATCACTATGATCTATGTGATGTTACAACGTCTCCCCCATGCTTCCAGAACTCTCTTATACCTTGTCGGGGTATAGAACCTCTCAACTAAGTGGATCCACTAGTCTTTGGTAAAAAGAAAATAAGGAATCATCTAAAAAGTTTGACCCTTTCTACCCACGTTGGCTACATGGTGTATGGGGGTTGTGAGTTGTTTGAACTCTCCCCTATATCTATGCTCAATGCTACTCCCAAAATATAACTAGCTCATATGTTTAAAAACATAACTCTTTCTGTGGTTTGAGATTATTACTCAAAATCTTTCTCTAAAAAGAGATGTTACTCAAACTGCTCAAAACTCTTTTAAAAATCTCATTTTCCTCTCGTCTTAAATGTGCAAACATTTACTCTTGGGAATACTTAGTTCCCATATATCATTTTTAAGAAAATGAGCTCAACTCTACTCTTCCTCAAACTCACATGAAAAAAATCATTAACTTAATTGGAACATCATCTGGTAATATACCATCTCGGCACACTTCTTAATGCTCTTGTTACTCTTGTGACTTAGCCACACTTCACTGCTCTTATCTAAAGGTTAGGGTCTCTCACTTGTACCACTCATATTTTTTGCAGCTAATCATCTCAATTCCTCACCTACTCTATGTCAAGTCTTCAAATCAAATCTAATTAAAGACTAACACCATCATCCTCATGTTTCCATTCTTTGGATCATGACACTCATCTCAAATTCAAACTTAATGTTCATTACTAAACCTGAATATCAATACAATTGCTCGCCTACTATACTATACCTCATTACTTGATCAGTTCTATAACCTTCTGAACATCAAGACCCTCTCAAACAAATCATAAGCCTAGCTTGGGTCTATCACATCATGAATACCCTGTGCTTCTATTCAACACATATATTTAGCCCCCTCTAACATGATGGCACATCGTCATCAACTCTATTATGGTTAAAAAGATATACTCTATCTCATCTTGATTAGAAACTCTTACTGTACCTCCTATCATGAGATCTCCACAACTCATTACTTCTTAGTCTACCCATAAGGGAAAACTTCTCATCAATAACTTACTAGGTTCATGACTATAATAGCATTGCCCGCCTCATCACTATCTCCCCTTCTTGGATTACTAAACCTCTGCATAATTTCCTCTAAGTCAGGGCTCTTTCACTACTACTACTCATGATCTCGTAACTCATGCTACATTTTCAGGTGAAAATACTACCCAAGCTCTAAACATACTTCCTCATAAGGATCTTAGTTGAAACAAGGCTTAAGGAAAAGAGTACAACTCACTTTTAGCTCAAACACATGATTCATATAATTATGGGTACATTCTTCTGAAACTCAACACTTAACTCTATCATGGGCTTCTCTCAAGCCCCTCTGGAGTCTCATGACTTCCTCAAGACTCTTGCTAAGAACAACTCATCGATAAAGGACTGACTTTTCTGTTTCACCACCTCTAGTATGAGGGGTAGTCGAATGAATATGAGAAACAAACGAGTATGAATAAATCTCTATGACATAGCTCTATTGCATGATTAAGAGTATAAAAGAATGGAAACTTTTCTTAAATGTCTGTAGTACCTCATTTATAGAAGTGGGGCCCTCACAACTACAAATAAGATCCTACCGACACGACTTCATAGACACCTTAGG
Source organism: Solanum verrucosum (assembly GCF_900185275.1). Taxonomy (NCBI): domain Eukaryota; kingdom Viridiplantae; phylum Streptophyta; class Magnoliopsida; order Solanales; family Solanaceae; genus Solanum; species Solanum verrucosum. The sequence goes on from NW_026020355.1 coordinate 985,895, forward strand.
ATACTTGAACTTTATATTCTGATACCAAGTTTGTCACGACCCGAGCCTACACCTTGGACATGGTCGACACTCGAGAACCATTTCTGGCCCCCAAGCAAACCCTCTTCCTGGGTGACTACAAATGGAAGACTAACTCAAGTATACAAAAGTTTAAAACTGAATAAAATAGTATAATCAACTCACCAGAAATAAAAAACTCAAGTCTTTAAAATATTTAACAAAATAAATGAAACAGACTTCTCAACTATACTGTCTATATATGAAGCCTCTACTATTACAGAAGGATATCGAGACAAGACCCTCCACATCTCAAAACTACTTACTGTAAGATAAAAGTGAACTCCTCCGGAATAAAAGAAGGCTCACCAAAGCTGACTGGAATATCACATGCCTCAATGGAACGCCTGTTGATGATCCTGAATACATATATCTGCATCATGAAACGATGCAGGCCAAATGGCTCAGTATGTGGAATGTACGAGCATGTAAGGGGAATTCTACAGCATAAACATAAGCTTGAACTTGATAAAAAGGAACATACTTACCTCTTCTCACCTCACTCAACCAAACTCAACTCAAGAATAACATACTCAACTCAAAGATTAGATACTCAACTCATGATAAAGCAACAACAAAAGGGGTGATATATGGAAAGCTTTTAAAATAATACATAGCAGCTCAATGTATTGAAGAATACTATAATAACTCAGTTTGTATATAAAAATATAATATAACTCTATGGGAGTTTCTCTAACCGACAACTATCACTATGAGCTATGTGATAATACATTGTCTCATCCACGCTGCCACCACTGTCCTATACCTTGCCGTGGTATAGAACCTCTCAACTATGTGGATCCACTAAACTTTGCTAATAAGCAAATAAAGAATCATCTAAAAAGTATGACCCTTTCTACCCACGTTGGCTACATGGTTTATGGGGGATGTGAGTTTTCTGAACTCCCCCCCCCCCCATATCGGTGTTTAATACTACTACCAAAATATAACTAGCTCATATGTTTAAAAACATAACTCTTTATGTGGTTTGATATTATTACTCAAAATCTCTCTAAAAAGAGATGTTACTCAAACTGCTCAAAACTCTTTTGGAAATCTCAATTTCCTCTCGTCTTAAATGTGAAAACATTTACTCTTGAGAATACTTAGTTCCCATATATAATTTTTAAGAAAATGAACTCAACTCTACTCTTCCTCAAACTCATATGCTCAAGTCTTAAAACAAGTTTTAAAACAATTTGTAAAAAGACTTTTTAAAATAGGGTTCATGTCGAATTATGGACGCGAACGACTCAATTCAAGGTTTTTAATAACCATGCGTAAAACTCGATACTTGGAACTTAACAACTTCAATGATACTACCCATTCGAATACTTAACTCATAAGGTTCATGTGGAATTATGGGCATGAACTACTCAACTCAAGGGCTCAAAAATACTTCTCATCTCAATGCTGCTCGACCTATAGGGTTCATGCGAAATTATGGGCATGAATTACTCAACTCAAGGACTTCATGGGTAACATGTAATAGTCCCATGATTGGGAATATAGTCTCAAAAGGGTTAGGAACTCAATACTCAAGAATTAGAACTTGAAGATACTACTCCTCTCAAAGATACTCAATTTATGGAGTTCATGCGGAATTTATGGGCATGAACGACTCGACTTGAGGGTCTAAATAACAATATGGAATTCATGTATATGACTCTTCTCATTCTTATACTTACTTGCTCAAAGCTTCAAATTGATAGTTGATCTCAAAGGATTCACAATAGAACTCAAAGACTTTCTTGAACTCTACTCTTAACTCTCTCTTGAATGTGAATTATTAATGCAAGAGTTATGGTTCATGATACAAAGGGTCTCGTGATGATAAAGTAGAATCATGAATACATTCTCCTCACTCTCATGCTCACTTGCTTGAGTTTGGAAACAAGTTATTAGAAATTGTAGAAGACTCCCAGAAAAGACTCAAAAGGGACTTTCTTAAAATGTTCGAAAGAACTCTAAAAACTTAACTCTTAAATCTACCTTGAATTTGAATTATGAATTCAAGGTTATGCTCCATGTCATGAATGATTTCTAGGTGTTTAGAAGTAGATTAGAGTGATTAGAATAAGAAAGGAGTGAAGCTACACTTTAAAAGAACTCAAACAGAGCAATCGACTGCACACTGGGCGGGGTAGGCGACCTTGGCGCATTGAGTGGTGTGGGTAGCCAGCCCTTAAACTATATAAGAGGATTTGGGGAGCACTGGCTGGCGCAGGGCGGAAGTTCCCAACCCAGAAAACCCGACGAATTTTGTTTGCTTGTTTTCAAAGCCTAATTCACCTAGAATCGAATGGTTTCTTCCCCAATCACTTTGAATCGAATACTCAACATATGTACATACTAATCCAATAAAAACAACCCTTAAATCACTAACTTTCATCTCAATAATTCACCAAAACCCCAACAAAACAAGATTTAGAAAGAAACCTCAAGAATACTTATCAAGAACTTAAATCCTTAAATTTCAAGAGCGAAATTACGTTGAATAAATCATGATTGGCGCGTGGGTGAATGAACCCAACACTATGAAAGCTTACATACCTCTTAGGGATCAAACCCAACGAAAATCCGCAACAACTCTCAAGAATCTCGACAAACGCCTTGATCCTTTCCTCTTTTCTCTTGAACTGTCAACTAAAACTCTAGGCTTATATTAGGATTATAAAACTGAACCTAATCAGTTTAAACCCCTAAAACCTTACTAAAAATGAATTAAATCTGATTGGTAAGAAAAAGACCAAATTACCCCTCACTATTTTCGGGTATCTCTCCTTAACTTGACAGCCTGACTTCAAACGGGCATATATCACTCATCCGAATTCGAAATTTAGCAAACTTGGTGGAGTTGGAAAGATAATTTAAAGACCTTTCATTTGATATCTTATGGGCAACCTAACTCATTTTTGTACTGAAAGTTATGGTCGTTTAAAATTGACCCAAAACTTTGAAGAACTTAGGAATGACTTGAACTCTCTCTCTAATTCTTTTTGAAACTCAAGGTGCTACATATAGTGACCTTAATACTTAAGAAATTTTAAATTCCTCTGTAAAATACTATTCACAACGAAGGATGGTTCAAGTCTTAGTTCAAAAAAATTCTGGAGTGTTACATATCACCTTGCTCTTCTAAGATAGCCTTAAATTTTACTCTTCAGACTGTCACTTTCGGTGATGCATTTTGTTTCCGATTTAGTAATTTGGCGTATCATGATGCAACTCTTCTTCTCCAATTCCAACACTCCAGAAATTTTTGTGAACTAAGACTCGAACCATCCTTCGTTGTTAGTAGGATTTTACCGAGGAATTTAAAATTTTCTTGAGTGTTAAGGTCACTAGATGTAGCACCTTAAGTTCCAAAAAGAACAAAAGAGAGTTCATTCAAGTCATTCCTAAGTTCTTCTAAGTTTTGGGTCAACTTCAAACAACAATAAATTTTAGTACAGGATGAGTTAGGAGACCATAAGATATCAAATGAAAGATCTCTAAGCCCTCTTTTCAACGCCACCGAGTTTGCTAATTTTCAAGCTGGTATGAGGGAAATATGCCTTTTTGAAGTCAGACTGTCCATTTAAGGAAAGTTACCCGAAAATAAGAAGGGTATTTTAGTCTTTTCCTTACCCTTACTTATTCTAAACGCGAAATACACACAGTTGAGGGTCTAAACTGATTAGAATCAGTTTTATTCATCCCTAAAGCATTTAGGGTTTAAGAGAGAAGATTCAAGAGGAGAAAAAGTTCAAAGTTTTAAGTGTTTGTTCAAGAAATTTAAGATTTTGCCAAGAATCTAGTTCTTTGAGGTATGTAAGCTTCCATAGTGTTGGGTTCGTCCACCCACATGCCAATCATGAGTTTATTTTGCGAATCTATCCATAAATATTTTGAAATTTAATTTCTTGATGAGTTCTTTATAAGTGTTCTTGAAATCCTTGTTGATTAAGTTTTGATGTAAGATTCTACTTGGGTTAACTTCAAATGACCTTATCTCTTAGAATATAAAAAGTTACGTATACCATAACCTATCAAATTAAAGGTATTTGAATCTACTTTACAATGCCACTAATTTCGCGTCAATCCAATGTCTGAGTAAAAAGTTATGACTATTTTAGTAACCTGATACAGTATTGTTATGAATTAGCCGACGAGAAAACATTAAAAAGGGTTGGTTTTGTCTTTTTACCTCCAAGAAAACCCTAAACGAATTTTTGACTAATAAACGGCTCAAAACAATCATATTTTCATATTTTAATCCATCATTCTCTTCTCTCTCAAACGTTAGGGGAAACCCTAAGGAAAAATCAAAGTAGAAGACTCCATTCAAGATTCTTTCAATCTTTTTCAAGATTCTTCTTCAAGGTAAATCTTTCTCCAAAATTCCATTCTTTTCAACTCAAATTCCTCCTTATAATTATGAATCAATAATGAAAATCATAATTCTTTTCCATAGAGATTTCAAGAAACAAATTCAAGAATCTCAAGAAAGGGTTTCTTGATCGTTTATCTTCAAGCTAGGGTTTCAAGACTTCTAATCAAGTTCTTCTTCAAGATTCTTAAAGAACCTTGTTGTTCCATGTATGTAAGACTATCATAGTGTTGGACTAGTTCGTCCTCACACCCTACATCTACTTTCAAATCAGTAAAAGAGAAATCTATGATTCTACCCCTAGATTTGAGTATTCTTGAGATAAGTTAATTTGAGTTCTTGAGTTCATGGTTCTTTTAAAAATTCTATTCCTAATTATTGAGTTTCTATATTTTGTTTAGATCCTTGAGTTGATTTGTTCATGTCTATAATTCAGCATGAACCCTATTTTGAGTTATAAATCTTGAGAAGTTTTTCAAAGCCAACACTTGAGTTTTAAACTGAGTTTTGAGAAAGTAAGTATGAGAATGAGAAGAGTCGTATACATGAGTTCCATATTGTTATTTAGACCCTTGAGTTAAGTTGTTCATGCCTATAAATTTTGCATGGACTCCATCAGTTGAGTATCTTTGAGAGGAGTAGTATCTTCAAGTTCTAAGTCTTAAGTATTTAGTTCCTAATCATTTTGGGATTATATTCCTAATCATGGGGCTACTACATGTTACCTATGAATTTCCTTGAGTTGAGTAGTTCATGCCTATAATTCTTCATGAACCCTATGAGTCGAGCAGTCTTGAGATGAGAGGTATCATTGAGTCCTTGAGTTAAGTAGTTCATGCCCATAATTCCGCACGAACCCTCTGAGTCGAGCATTCTTGAGATGAGTAGTATCATTGACTCCTTGAGTTTTGGAGTTGTTGAGTTCCAAGTATTGAGTTCTATACATGGTTATTGAACACCTTGAATTGAGTCGTTCACGTCCATAATTCGGCATGAACCCTATTTTAAGAAGAATTTTTACAAATTGTTTTAAAGACTTGAGCACCGAGTTGAGGAAGAGTAGAGCTGAGTTCACTTTATTTAAAATGATATATGAGAACTAAGTATTCGCAAGAGTAAATGTGTTTACATTTAAGATGAGAGGAAACTGAGATTTCCAAAAGAGTTTGAGCAGTTTGAGTACCATCTCTTTTAAAAAAAGATTTTGAGTAATAATCTTAAACACAGAAAAAGTTATGTTTTTAAACATATGAGTTAGTAATATTTTGAGAGTAGTATTGAGCACCAATATGGTGGAGAGTTCATACAACTCACATCCCCCATAAATCATGTAGGCAATATGGGTAGATAGGGTCGTACTTTTTAGATGATTCCTTAATGATTTCTAGCATAGACTAGTGGATCCAATTAGTAGTAGGTTTTATACCCCAGAAAAAGTATAGGACGACCCTGGCAACGTAAGGCAAGACGATGTATCATCACATAACTCATGGTGATGGTTGTCGGTTAGAGAATCTCCCACAGAGTTATATTATATTTTTATATACAAAGTGAGTTGTTATTGTATTCTTTAATACATTGAGTTGCTATATACTGTTTTAAAAGCTTTCCATATATTGCATCTTTTATTGTTGCTTTATCTTGAGTTGAGTACCCAGAGTTGAGTACCTTTGAGGTGCGTATCAAATCTTTGAATTGAGTTGAATATCTAATCTTTGAATTGAGTATCATATCTTTGAGTTGAATATCTAATCTTTGAGTTGAGTATCTTATTCTTGAGTTGAGTGAGTTGAAAAGAGGTAAGTATGTTTCCTTTTTATCAAGTTCAAACTTATGTTTATGTTTTAGAATTCCCCTTACATGCTCGTACATTCCACGTACTAAGCCATTTGGCCTGCATCATTTCATGATGCAGATACAAGATCAAGATCATCAATAGGCGTTTCGTTGAGGTCATGTGATATTCCAATTAGCTACGGTGAGCCTCCTTGCTTCCGGAGGATTTAATTTACTTTTCAGTTTCATCAGGATGTCGTGGGTCTTGTCCCGAATTCCATCTTTGTCATTTAGAGGCTTCATAGATAGACAATAGAGTTTGAGAAGTCTGTTCATTATTTTGTTAAATGTTTTAAAAACTTGAGTTGCCTATTTTGGCTAGTTAAATATTCTATTATATTCAGAGTTAATCATTTGAGTTAAAGCTTTGTATCTAAATTCTATGAATTTTATTCAGTTTTAAGCTTTGTATGGTTGAGTTAGTCTTCCGCTTGTAGTCAACCAGGATGAGGGTTCGCTTGGGGACCAACAATAGTTCTCGAGTGCCGGCTGTTGGCTCGGATCGTGACACCAACTTAATTTGACACTTCGACATTAAAAACCTTCCATTTTTGTGAGATTCAACCATTTGGGTGAATCACCCTTTGATAACGCAAATATTAGGTTGGTGCTTTCTACTCTTTTCAATATTTTTTGCCTTTCTTTCAAATATTTGTCTTTACCTTGTCCTTTAGCCTTCATAACTCTAAATCACCAAAATATCATCAGGATAAGCATAATTAGGCATTGAGGATACTAAATATTGAACTAAAAAGGTCTCAAATGAATGTGAATCTACCACTCATCATCCTTCATAAAAGTCACAATCCTTCAAATAAATCACAAAATCTTCGAAAAAGTCACAATCCTTAAAAATGAACCTACTTTTAATATAATATAATATAAATATAAAATATAGAAGATATATGGAATAGGATTTTTCTAATTGGGGGTATTATAGTAATTTAATATTCAAGTTGGAAAGTTCATAAAAATATTATGAGAAATCATAATATAGATTTAGAGACTGTTTGGATTGACTTAAAATAATAGCTTTTAAGTAAAAAATTAAAAGTCAAATTGGAATGACTTTTAAGTCAAAAAAAAAAAGTAGGGGGAGATCTACATTTGATTTTTGACTTATTTAAAGTCATTTTAAACTTATTTTAAGTCATTTTTGACTTTGTCAAACACTTTCTAACTTATTTTAAGTTATTTTTTTTATATTTGTCAAACACTTCCAGAAGTAAAAAATGACTTTAAAATAGGTTTGACTAACTTTTAAGCCAATCCAAACACCCTCTTAATCAATTGTTTATCAAATGTATACATTAACATGATAATTTTGATTTGAGATAGCATAAATCTTTTAACTAAGGAAACTAACCTTATTTGATACCATTGTGGTAAGAAATCTATGTCAATTTATTCTATTGAAGATAACATAAATCTCTTTACTAAGGTAACTAACCATATTTGATACTTTTTGGTTAGAAAATCTATGTCAATTTATTATATTGAGACCATAAATAAAGTTTGAAACACTATATAAAGAATGAAGAATAAAAGCAATTAACAAATGAAAAGCAAAAACATACTCTTATTTTTAGTTTCATCATGAGTAACTTCAATCTTTTTGTATCTATTGTTGTTCTTCTCCTTATAAGTACATCAGTAGAAGTTTCAGCTATCAGAATTGAAAACATTTCAACCAAATCCTTAAAAGTCAAAGAGATTTTTCGATCTTTAATGAAGTTCAAAACTTTTCAATCCATGCGCACAGTTCCTACAGGACCAAATCCACTACACAATGTTACTCCTCCAGATTCTCAAAATACCCCAAATACATTCGCTACACTCAAACCCAATGCAACAAAGAATTAGCTTTTGAAAGAAAAACTTCATAAGATGTAATAAAGTCATAGACATATGAATTCAATAATATTGAGGTTGCTTCATTATATTTCATTAATATATTATAATATATATATATATATATATATATATATATATATATATATATATATATATATATTTTGTTATTTGATATTTATATTATTCTCAATAAATAATTATAATTTTTGTAATATTATGAATGCTAACAAAAGCTTATGATTATTTGTAAAAACACTAGAAACATATATCGAATATAAGATAAAAATAGATCAAGAATTGTAAAATTAGAAAAAAGTAAGTACAATATATATATATATATATATATATATATATATATATATATATATATAAATAAGAGTGATGCGACCGGCATCTCTCAATGGTAAACCTTGACATTTATCTTTTTCCTAGTTTATTTGGTTTTTTTTTTTTGTTTTTCTTTATTTCATGTATAATAATTAATATGTAGACACTTAGAAATCATTATTTAAGAGGCAAAAAATTACTATCAATTTCAAAGACTCATAAGTTAGCTATCATTTGCGCATGATTTTACATTACGATAAATAATATAGCAAAAATTAGTTACCAATGGTCTTTTTGGTTACTATTTTCAATTTTTGGATTTTTCAATAATATTTAGTACTATATATATATATTACGATTCATCATTTTGTATTCAATGTTCTTTTGCAATAAATGTACGCAAATGTAGAGGTCCTTAATTTTGGCTTCTCGGTGTGGCTTCTCAAGATCTCCTTAAAAAAATTAAGGTGTCGTGATGGTGTGTTGAGAAAGAGAGCTGAGATGTCATCTTGTAAGAAGCCCCATTCGGAAATTAATATTATTTCATTAAATAAGTGACCTTACATCTATGTTTGATTTTTTGCACTTTTTTCATGAAAGTATTTTTTCGTGTGTGGCTGATTTACATAGGTTTAGGTTGTCACATGACATGGCTTCGTTGAAAAAAATTATCACATATGTATATATAATCGAAAGGAAAAAAAATAAAAGGAAATATTTATAAAGTTACAATGTTTTTCATCAAGAGCATTGTAAGTTATTTGATTGTCTCATGACCAGAGCCTATACCCAGGACATGGACGACAATCAAGAATCATTGTTGGTCCCCAGGAGAACCCTCATCCTGGCTGACAACAAGCGGCAGACAAACTCCTGAGTTGAGTACCTCTAAGTTGAGTATCTTGAGTTGAGTATCCTCAGTTGATCTGCGTTTCATTGTGTCGAGTACCTTATTGTTGAGTTTCACTTAGTTTAGAACCTTATTAATGAGTGGAGTATCTTATCCTTGAGTACTTCTGAGTTGAGTAAGTTTAAGTAGTTTTGAGTATCCTTCAGTATCCCTTGAGTTGAGTAAGTTTGAGAAAAGGTAAGTATGTTTCCTTTTTATCAAGTTCAAGCCTATGTTATGCTTTAGATTTTCCCTTACATGCTCGTACATTCCACGTACTGAGCCATTTGCCCTGCATCCTTTTGTGATGCAGATAAAGGTATTCAGGGTCATCAACATGAGCTTCGTTGATACCACGTTGAGTTCGAGTTAGCTATGGTGAGCCTTCTTGCTTCTGGAGGATTTAATTTACTTTTCAGTTTCATCAGGATGTCGTGGGTCTTGTCCCGAATTCCATCTTTGTCATTTAGAGGCTTCATAGATAGACAATAGAGTTTGAGAAGTCTGTTCATTATTTTGTTATATGCTTTAAAGAGTTGAGTTGCCTATTTTGGTTAGTTAAATATTTTATTATATTCAGAGTTAATCATTTGAGTTAAAGCTTTGTATCTAAATTCTATGAAATTTATTCAGTTTTAAGTTTTGTATGCTTGAGTTAGTCTTCCGCTTGTAGTCAACCAGGATGAGGGTTTGCTTGGGGACCAACAATAGTTCTCGAGTTCCGGCTGTTGGCTCGGGTCGTGACACCAATTTACTTTGACACTTCGACATTAAAAACCTTCCATTTTTGTGAGATTCAACCATTTGGGTGAATCACCCTTTTGATAAGGCAAATATTAAGTTGGTGCTTTCTACTCTTTTCAATATTTTTTGCCTTTCTTTCAAATATTTGTCTTTACCTTGCCCTTTAGCCTTCATAACTCTAAATCACCAAAATATCTTCAGAATAAGCATAATTAGGCATTGAGGATACTAAATATTGAACTAAAAAGGTCTCAAATGAATGTGAATCTACCACTCATCATCCTTCATAAAAGTCACAATCCTTCAAATAAATCACAAAACCTTCGAAAAAGTCACAATCCTTAAAAATGAACCTACTTTTAATATAATATAATATAAATATAAAATATAGAAGATATATGGAATAGGATTTTTCTAATTGGGGGTATTATAATAATTTAATATTCAAGTAGGAAATTTCATAAAAATATTATGAGAAATCACTATATAGATTTAGAGACTGTTTGGATTGACTTAAAATAATAGCTTTTAAGTAAAAAATTAAAAGTCAAATTGGAATGAATTTTAAGTCAAAAAAAAGTAGGGGGAGATCTACATTTGATTTTTGACTTATTTAAAGTCATTTTTGACTTTGTCAAACACTTCCTAACTTATTTTAAGTTATTTTTTTTTATATTTGTCAAACACTTCCAGAAGTAAAAAATGACTTTAAAATAGGTTTGACTAACTTTTAAGCCAATCCAAACACCCTCTTAATCAATTGTTTATCAAATGTATACATTAACATGATAATTTTGATTTGAGATAGCATAAATCTTTTAACTAAGGAAACTAACCTTATTTGATACCATTGTGGTAAGAAATCTATGTCAATTTATTCTATTGAAGATAACATAAATCTCTTTACTAAGGTAACTAACCATATTTGATACTTTTTGGTTAGAAAATCTATGTCAATTTATTCTATTGAGACCATAAATAAAGTTTGAAACACTATATAAAGAATGAAGAATAAAAGCAATTAACAAATGAAAAGTAAAAACATACTCTTATTTTTAGTTTCATCATGAGTAACTTCAATCTTTTTGTATCTATTGTTGTTATTCTCCGTATAAGTACATCAGTAGAAGTTTCAGCTATCAGAATTGAAAACATTTCAACCAAATCCTTAAAAGTCAAAGAGATTTTTCGATCTTTAATGAAGTTCAAAACTTTTCAATCCATGAGCACAGTTCCTACAGGACCAAATCCACTACACAATGTTACTCCTCCAGATTCTCAAAATACCCCAAATACATTCTCTACACTCAAACCCAATGCCCCAAAGAGTTAGCTTTTGAAAGAAAAACTTCATAAGATGTAATAAAGTCATAGACATATGAATTCAATAAAATTGAGGTTTCTTCATTATATTTTATTAATAATATTATAATATATATATTTTGTTATTTTATATTTAAGTAATTCTCAATAAATAATTATAATTTTTGTAATACTATGAATGCTAACAAAACCTTATGATTATTAGTAAAGACACTAGAAACATATATTGAATATAAAATAAAAATAGATCAAGAATTGTAAAATTAGAAAAAAGTAAGTACAATATATATATATATATATAAATAAGAATGATGCAACCGACATCTCTCAATGGTAAACTTTGACATTTATCTTTTTCCTAGTTTATTTGTTTTTTTTATCTCATTTATAATAATTAATATGTAGACACTTAGAAATCATTATTTAAGAGGCGAAATATTACTATCAATTTCAAAGGCTCATAAGTTAGCTATCATTTGCGCATGATTTTACATTACGATAAATAATATAGCAAAAATTAGTTACCAATGGTCTTTTTGGTTATTATTTTCAATTTTTGGATTTTTCAATAATATTTAGTTCTAGATGTATTATGATTCATCATTTTGTATTCAATGTTTTTTTGCAATACATGTACGCAAATGTAGAGGTCCTTAATTTTGGATTCTCTGTGTGGCTTCTCAAGATCTCCCTAAAAAATTTAAGGTGTCGTGATGGTGAGCCCAAAAAGAGAGCAGAGATGCCATCTTGTAAGAAGCCCCATTCGGAAATTAATATTATTTCATTAAATAAGTGAGGTTACATCTATGTTTGATTTTTGCACTTTTTTCATGAAATTATTCTTTCGTGTGTGGCTGCTTTACATAGGCTTAGGTTGTCACATGACATGGCTTCGTTGAAAAAAATTATCACATATGTATATATAATCGAAAGGAAAAAAAATAAAAGGAAATATTTATGAAGTTACAATGTTTTTCATCCAGAGCATTGCAAGTTATTTGATTGTCTCATGACCAAAGCCTATACCCAGGACATGGACGACAATCAAGAATCATTGTTGGTCCCCTTGGAGAACCATCATCCTAGCTGACAACAAGCGGCAGACTAACTCATGAGTTGAGTACCTCTAAGTTGAGTATCCTCAGTTGATCTATGTTTCATTGTGTTGTGTACCTTATTGTTGAGTTTCACTTAGTTTAGAACCTTATTACTGAGTGGAGTATCTTATCCTTGAGTACTTCTGATTTGAGTAAGTTTAAGTAGTTTTGAGTATCCCTTGAATTGAGTAAGTTTGAGAAGAGGTAAGTATGTTTCTTTTTCATCAAGTTCAAGCCTATGTTATGCTTTAGATTTTCCCTTACATGCTCATACAATCTATGTACTGAGCCATTTGGCCTGCATCCTTTTTATGATGCAGATAAAGGTATTCAGGGTCATCAACATGAGCTTCGTTGATACCACATTGAGTTCGAGTTAGCTATGGTGAGCCTCCTTGCTACCGGAGGATTTAATTTACTTTTTAGTTTCATCAGGATGTCGTGGGTCTTGTCCCGACTTCCATCTTTTCATTTAGAGGCTTCATAGATAGACAATTTAGTTTGGGAAGTCTGTTCATTTATTTTCTGAAATGTTTTAAAGACCTAAGTTGCCCATTTTGGGGCGAGTTGAGTATATTATATTATTCAGAGTTTTCTTTGAGTTAAAGCTTTGTATTTAAGTTTCATGAATTTTTATTCATTTTTAAGCTTTTGGATGCTTGAGTTAGTCTTCCGCTTGTAATCAGCCAGGATGAGGGTTCGCTTGGGGACCAACAATGGTTCTCGAGTGCCGGCCACGTCCAGGTGTAGACTCGGGTCGTGACAGGAACTTACAGATATAAACTGTTAGTGTACCTACATGGTGTCAGTTCCCAACTTCATGTATCAACGTAGTATTTTGTATGCAAGTTAGGGTACAAACATGGTACCCGTTCCCATTGTACTAGTGTGGTACCCATTCCAGATGTTAGTCTACAGACGTGACACTTGTTCCAAATTTCAATGTATCGGTGTGGTACCTGATTTCAATCATCAACACATAGCACAATCACACATGTGGATTCATGAAAGTATCCATTACATGTGATTAACAACACCATTCATTAAATTTTATATCTTTCCAAGTTATCTAATCATATATTATGCATGCATTACTAACGACGTTATTAACAAGCACATATATCATAAATGTGAAACAACAACCATCACCTATCTCGAAATATGCCTGAATGCTCTAAAGAACATATATTTCCCCTTTTATATTTTTTTGCTTATTTAAGTAAAAAAAAAAGTAATGAAATACAATAATCCATGAACAATGGCCTAACTAACTCTGAATATATCAAAATCCTAACCCCCAGGCCACCCCATGATCATTCTTCACAACAAGTGGCACGACCTAGAACGACAAGTAATAAGTACAAGGGTAGAACTATACAGAACATAACACTAGCAATAAGATAAGATAGAAACGGAAGTAAACTAAAAACTCTATACAAAGGAAACCTTCCTCGAACCTGGAAGTCACAAGTATAGATTTATCTAACAAGAATAAATACAAGTCATAAAGGTGGACTAGAACAAGCCGTCTCATAGTCAAAAGACAAGCTAACATATATACCGAATGAGACATGTTGATCCACGATGCCAAGTGCTCACCGTCATTTCTGTTATCCATAAGTTGCAAAACATAGCATGAGAAATTACCATTGGTAGCTGGTATTAGGACCTTCATCACGAAGAGATGTAGAGTGTAGCATAAGTATCAAAGCAAAGGTACTCAGTAGGCATCATAGACTGAACGAGCAAGAAAGGTAAAAACAATCTGATATATAATCTAGACACAAACAGAGGTCAAGGAAATATGAAAATAAGGCACATTCAATGTACTGATGTCATTTGACCTGCATATTTTAATGATGCATATATAGGTTCTTAGGATCCTCAACAAGAGTCTGTTGAGATCACTTTTTCCGCTCGTCTGCTTTTGAGTAAGATCTCCTTGCTTTCGGAGGACTCCAATTTTATAAGTTGTTAGTATTAGTAACATTTTGAGTAGTCGTGGGTCTTGTCCCGACACTCGTCTATACATAGTAGAGGCTTCATAGATAGACCATTTTGGAGAGTCTTTCAGTTTCAGATATTTTATTTAAAACTTCTGTTACATACTTAGGATATTCAGCTAAGTTTTGAGATTCAGTAAATTGTTTTTAAACGTTTCTTTCAATTTGATGTTTATGTATGCTTGAGTTAGTCTTCCACTTATAGTCAACAAGGATGAGGGTTCACTTGAGGGCCATTAACGGTTCTTCAGTGCTGGCTAAGTCTAGAGTGTAGGCTCGGGTCGTGACAACTTAGGCCCAGGCCTTCACAATCGCGACCAATGGGCACGCGACCGCGTAGGGGAAATCACCCTGCACCAGCTAGTGCATATTAGTTGGTTTTAGTAAGTTGGGAATCTCTGATTGGGTGTTCCAAATTCATTCAAAACCCCATGCACTCACACAAGATATGCAACCCTACTAAATTCAATATTCTGGACTCTGTGAAGTAGTTGAAATTCCCATACAAGATCATCTCGGCAAAAAGTAGGTCCCACAACCAAACTTCATTTGAGTGAAAATCCACAAGGAGACCCAGAATTAACCAGGAAGCCTCGGGATTTAAACAAAGGGTCCTTCTAGACCAAACTCAACATTCTAGAGCCAACCACACTAATGAAATTCCTATAGGGATTTTATGCAGAAAATGGCCCAAAATCCCCTTTTCTATAATTGAGTTCTTGAAAACACATGAGGGCAATTTTAGGCATCCTACATCAGTTTTCCCATGAAAATCATATGTAATTGTAAGAATTTTTCTCCCTTATCTTGTTAATAACATTGGGGGGAGGGGAGTTTTGAGCATGAATTCATGATGGGAAGGAGAGCTAAGTTGGGGAGATGATCACATTTTGGTCGGGGCAGAGATTTTTTAGTAATCCGGGTTAATAAATAGGCCATTAAGACCAAGAACAAGCCAAGACGCTATGAAAGTGTCACGACTTGACTTTTCGAGTCATGATGGCACCTAATAAAACCCACTAGTAGGTAAGCCAACCTGTACTACAATGGTGGAACCAATTAAAAAATCATACAAACAATAAGAAAATGCAGAAATTGAAGCAAACCAAAATTATATACGATAGAAACACTCTTAGAACCTGGAAGTCACAAGTACTGAGTTATCTAAGATGAACAAATACAGTTCCTAAAAGTGGACAACAACAAGCCGTCTCAAAGGCAAAAGAAAAGCTAACATATATACATAAGATGATAGGCTTATCTAGGAGGCCAAAGGCTCACCTCGGCTCCGGTATCCACAAGCTGCAAAAGATGTCATGAACGGTCACCACTATTAGCTGGTACTAGAACCTGCATCGCCCAACGAGTACATAGTTGTCTAAGATGAACAAATACAAGTCTCAAAAGTAGACCACAACAAGCCGTCTCAAAGTCAAAAGAAAAGTTAACATATATACATAAGATGATATGTTGATCTAGGAGGCCAAAGGCTCACCCTCGCCTATGATATCCACTCTTAGTCACCTCTCACTAGAGCATTTATAGTGTGAGTTCATTCTCCATTCAAGTCACAATTTGTTGGAACTACGTTTGACCTAATTCCTGCTTCAACGAGATAGGAAGGCGCCATTACGGCTCGGTCATGTTCTCCGTAAGATTTCCATATTTTTAGAGCAAAAACTGGGGTAAATTTTTTTGAAGAGGTCTCCAAAATATTCACAAAGGAGATAGTTTCTACAAGATTAAATAACTGAGGTTGTTAAAGTTGAAACAAGGGCAAATTTTTAAGGAATGCCCTAAAAAATTTCACCCAGGTTGTACTCAGACTAAGATTTATAAGGCATCACTCCGAGTTGGTTTGTACCTTTGCATTCATTTTTTGTACATGATGTTATATTCATTGTATATTTTTTATTTTATTTCTCTTACATTCCATTAAAAAAAAGATTTTGTTTGCATTTTTAAAATTTGGGTGGTCCGCCCTTCAATGTGACTCGTTGATTTTTTTCATTCTTGTTTAGTTTTCTTTAAACAATAAAAATATTATTTTGTTAAATTTGGGTTGCCCACCCTTCAATGTGGTTCATTGGTTTTTAATTCATATTATTTTTCTTCAAAATAAATAAATAAATCATTTGTTGTTCAAAACATATTTTTATGCCATATCTGAACGAACTACGCAAACCTGATTCTCATCAATGAGATACGTAGGTAGCCCTTTTAGGGTTCACTATTCTTTATTCAAAAGATTTATTTTAAAATGTGAATATTTTTAAAACTATTTGGTATTTAAACTATGTCGTTTCCCCTGTGTATTGGTATTTAAACTCTGTCATTTCCCCTATGCATTTGGTATTTAAACTATGTCGTTTACTTTGTCTAAGCCTAGTTAATTAGTCATAAACTACCTAAAACCTTCATTCTCCTAAAATCATCTAACTTAGAAAGAAAAAAGAGAAAGAGGCAACAATTTTCTCTCAAGAACAAGCGGAGCTCTCCTTCAAGTTCAACTCTTCATAATTTTCTTCACCAGGTATGTGGGATTTCACTAGTGGATTCCTTTAATCCATTAGGTCCCTAGAATTGAGTCAATTCTCCAGCTTCTCCATAAGTTGTTCAGATTTAGGGTTCCTAAATCTTAGGCATCTATTGGAATTTAGCTGCTATAGTTTCCATGATGTTAACTGCATGTTTTTTTGGAGAATTAGTATATTCCCATGTATAAAAAAACAAAAACCCTAGCTTGTGTTAATTATCTGTATTTCATGAATTATACTTGCTAGGCAAATTAGTCATAAAATCATGCTTCAAAATTTGAATGACATACCTTTCAGTATATGTATGATGTATTTTCAGATAATTATCAGTATTTTGAGTTATTCAGTATTACAGTTGCATTCTTAGCTCTCTATTTCGTTGGGTTTAGTAATATTAGTACATAGTTGGACTAGGGTTCAGCGTACCCTCAAGTCCCAAAACTACGTGCCCCCATAGGTTTATAAGTCCCATCTGTTGGGCATCAGTTTTAGTGATCACGCCATAGTCATGCATTTATACCTCGACAAGGTATATTGGGTCTTCTTGATGGAGTGCATACATCGGACTCCACATTTAGCTCACGTGGTTTATGTCGGTTAATAGTATCTCCCATATTCAGATTCATGTTGCATTGACCATGTATATAGTTCAATATGTTATATCTTCATGATTAGTACTTGGTCATTGCATCCAGCTCAACTTTAGTTATCCATCACTATATCTATTTCCTTGTTCAGTTTATATTGTTCAACTAAGTATATATATTCCGCATGCTCAGTACATTCAAAGTACTGATGCATACTTTTGCGCTACATCATTGTATGATGTAGGTTCAGGTGCTCAACATCCAGACTGTGCTTAGCTCGACTTCCAGTTCGTACTCAACAGCTTCAGTGGTGATTCCTTATCATCCGAGACTTTTCTCTATGCCTTTTACTTAGTTAGTTCATTATTTAGTATTAAGTATTCTAGTGTCCTATCAGATCAGCAGTATTAGAGGCTTTCTTACATAGAGTCAAATTCAGTTATTTTGGGTTGTTCCATATCTGAACTTAGTTATATTCTTAGTTGTACTCATCTTGATTCACTCATCTTTCAGTTATGCTTTCGCTTACATAAAATTATTTCAGTATGCTTGTGATATGCTAGATTCAGGGTTAGCTTAGGGTAACTTTTGACCCTAGGTCCCATGTTACGTCTAGGAGCTAGTTTTAGGGCATGACAAACTTGTTATCAGAGGATCAGGTTCAAAAGTCTTAGGTTTCTGAAAGTCGCATTAAGTAGAGTCTCATTCATGGGAGTGAAGCGCGTCAAACCTATGATGGGGAGTTTACTAGGTGTTCTAAAAAAATCACTTTTTTTGTTATTTTCATCATGCGATGAAGTGTGATTCAACTTCTTCCTTATAATCTGTCGTTATGCATTTCATATTATGCCTCCTCATAGAGCTAACACACGTAATGCTAATGCACGCAATGCTAATGCAGTTCCTCCAGTCCCGAATTATGAGGTTACAAATGCAAGTTCTGTAATATGATGTAGTTGTTGGCTCAAACTGTGTAGCCAACCAAGCCAATCAACAGGCCTAGATCCTGCAACCCCACTAGTGGATAAGTTGCAGCCCGGGTTCAAAATTTTGTTCGTATGAATCAGCTGGAGTTTCTAAGGTCGAATGTGCGTGAGGACCCACAAAATTTCATTGATGAGATCAAGAAGATTCTGGAGGTAATGCAAGTGACTGGTACTAATAGTGTTGAACTAACATCCAATCAACTCAAGGATGTGACTCATATCTGGTTCACATAGTAGAAAGATAACAGGTGTGAAAATACAACTCTCGTGACGTGAGGCTATTTTACTAGAGCTTTTCTGGACAGGTTCTTCTCGAGAGAGTTGAGGGAGGCTAGGGCCCATGAATTTATTAACTTGAGGCAAGGGTCGATGATAGTCCAAGAATACGGGTTAAAGTTCACTCAGCTCTTCAGGTATGCTCCGCATATGGTGGTTTATCTGAGATCATAAATGAGAAAGTTCTTGTTTGGAGTATCCAATCTAGTAAAGACCGAGTGCAGGAATGTTATGTCATTAAGGGATATGGATATCTCCAAACTAATTACCCATGCTAAGCAGGTTGAGGGAGATAAGCTCAAGAAAATGGCTAAGGATAACAAAAAGGCTAGAACGGGCAACTATTAATATTCTCAACAGAGGTCGGGCGGTGGAAATCACTCATAATTTTAGCAGAGGTCTATATCCCCTTCGCCTTCATCAGCTAGCACTCTGTCCCAGGTTTTGACAAGGTCAGAAAGGAGGGCATCAGACTCTAAGTCTCAGGGTAGTGCTTTAGGTAATCATACTTTTCCATCTTTCTCAAAGTGTGGTAAGAACCATCCGGACGAGTGTCTTGCTGGCAGAGAAGGGTGTTTTGGGTGCGATCAGCTTGGTCATCGGTGGAAGGATTACCCTTCTACCAGGCATGTTCGGGGGGAGAGGGGTAACAAAGCTCAATCTATAACTTCAGTAGGGTGCCTCATATGGTACAAGTAGTGGTCAGCGCCAAAATAGGTTGTATGCTCTTTAGGCTCGACAGGACCAGGATGATTCTCCAAATGTGGTCACGGGTACGTTGCAAGTCTTTCATTTAGATGTTTATGTATTGGTAGATCTAGGGGAATCACTTTATTTTGTAACTCCATATATAGAAGTAAACTTCAATATATAATCTAGAAACTCTCTTACAATCCATATCAGTTTTTACTTTAGTTGGCGACGCAATTATAGCTAGACGGGTATACAGAAATTGCTCTGTCACAGTTTCCTTTAAATTCACCGCAGCAGACCTTGTAGAGTTAGAAATGGTAGATTTTTACATCATTCTAGGCATGGATTTGTTACATTCCTATTGTGCCTCAGTCAATTGCAAAACTAGGAGCGTCCAGTTTTAGTTTCTAAACGAGCCCGTCTTAGAGTGGAAGGATAGTAACACAGTCCCTATAGGCCGATTTATCTCTTGCCTTAAGGCAAGAAAAATGATTTCCAAAGGGTATATCTATCATCTTGTTCGGGTTGAGGATTCAAACTCCGACACCCCAAATCTTTAGTCACTACAAGTGGTGAATGAGTTTCCATAAGTGTTTCCAGAAGATCTTCCCAGAGCTCCTCCCGAAAGGTAAATCGACTTTGGAATAGGTCTCCTTTAAAATACCCAACCTATTTTGATTTCTCCTTACAGGATGGCTCTTGCTGAGCTCAAGGAATTAAAAGAGCAGTTGAAAGACCTAATAGATAAGGGCTTCATCAGACCCAACATCTCTCCATGGGGTGCTCCAGTGTTGTTCGTGCGAAAAATGGTTAAACAAAGTCACAATAAAGAATAAATATTCCATCCCCAAGAGTGATGACTTGTTTGACTAGCTTCAGGGTGCTAGTTGCTTTTATAAGATAGATCTCAGATCTGGCTATCATTAGCTCAAAGTAAGAGATAGTGAAATCCCAAAGACAACCTTCAAGACTCGGTATGGTTACTATGAATTTGTACTTATGTCTTTTGGACTAAAAAATTCTCCTGCAACTTTCATGGACTTAGTGAACATGGTGTTCAAACAATAATTGGACTTGTTCGTTATCGTTTTTATTGATGATATACTCATTTATTCTCGAAATGAAGAGGAGCACGCAACTCATCTGAGTGTGGTTCTACAAACCCTCAAAGATCGCCAACGATTCACTAAGTTCAGCAAATGTGAATTCATGTTATAGTCGGTCGCTTTCCTTGGTCATGTGGTATCCAACAAAAGGATTCGAGTGGATATTTCAGAAAATTGAGGCAGTAAAGCAATGACCTAGATCCACCTCTTCGACTGATATTAGAAGTTTCTTGGGTTTGGCAAGTTACTACATGAGATTTGTTGAAGGATTTTCATCCATAGCTGCCCCATTGACCAAGTTGACTCAGAAAAAGGTCAAGTTTCAATGGTCAAATGAGTGTGAGAAAAGTTTCTTAGAACTGAATACCAGGTTGACTACAACTCATGTCTTGACTCTACCAGATGGTCCAAACGATTATGTGGCTTATTGTGATGCATCCAGGGTCGACCTAGGTTGCGTGTTGATGCAGCAAGGTAAGGTCATAGCTTATGCTTCCACACAACTTAAGGTCTATGAGAAGAGCTACCCGACTTATGACCTCGAGCTTGTAGCCATTGTGTTTTCCTAAGATTTAGACAATACTTGTAGGGCATTCATATTGATGTGTTCAAAGATCATATGAGCCTCCGATATGTGTTCACCCAGAAATAGTTAAATCTTTGTCAGAGGAGATGACTTGAATTCCTCAAAGACTATGACATGAATGTGCTCTACCATCAGGGCAAGGTCAATGTAGTGATTGATGCCCTCAACAAATTATCCATGGGTAGTGTAGCATATGTTGAGAAAGAGAAGAAAGAATTAGCCAGAGATGTTCACTAGTTGCTCGCTGAGGAGTTTGCCTTCTGGACACGTAAGATGGTGGTGTGATAGTCCAAAATGGACCAGAATCTTCATGGGTAGCGAAGGTTAAGGAGAAAAAGGGATAATGATCCTATATTGCTTTAGTTTAAGGGTGCAGTTCATTAACAGAGAGTTGAAGTTTTCTCCCAAGGGGGAGATGGTGTGCTTCATTACTAGGGTCCCTTATCTGTCCCTAATATGGGAGAGTTGAGGCAATAGATCCTTACAGAAGCCCATAATTCCAGATATTCTACTCACCCAGGTACCACTAAGATGTACCGTGATCTACGGGAAGTCTATTGGTAGAACGACATGAAGAGAGACATCACAGACTTTGTGGCTAAGTATCCTAACTGTCAACACGTTAAAGTAGAATGTTATAAACTAGGAGGTGTGACTCAAGATATTAGCATTCCTAGGTGGAAGTGTGAAGTGATAAACATGGATTTCATTATGGGTTTACCTCGTACTCACAGACAACATGACTCCATTTGGGTGATAGTGGACAGAGTCACTAAGTCAGCTCACTTATTGGAAGTCAAGACTATATATTCAATGGAGGATTATTCTAGACTCTTCATCAGCGAGATAGTCAGGTTGCATGGGGTTCATTTGTCTATCATTTCGGATAGAGGTACCCAATCTACCTCTCATTTCTAGAGATCGTTTCAAAAAGGTCTTGGTACTCAGGTAAATCTCAATACAGCTTTTCGTCCGCAGACGGATGGACAGGCAAAGCGTACCATTCAGACCTTAGAGGACACGTTGAGAGCTTGCGTGATCGATTTCAAGGGAAGTTGGGATGATCACCTACCTCTCATAGAGTTCTCTAATAATAACAACTTTCATTCTAGTATTCAGATGGCCCCTTATGAGGCACTGTATGGGCGTAGATGTAGGCCTCCGATTGGTTCGTTCGAAGTAGGTGAAACAACCTTAATTGGGCCAGATATGGTTTATAGGCTACGAAGAAATTTCAGCTCATCGGAGATAGAGTAAAAACAACTCAGAGTCATCAGAAATCCTATGCATATGTGAGGAGAAGGGACTTAGAGTTTCAAATCGATGGTTAGGTTTTCTTGACAGTGTCACCCATGAAGGGGGATATGAGATTTGGCAAGAAAGGGAAGCTCAGTCCCAGGTATATAGGTCCTTATAGAATCCTAGAAAGGGTTGGTAATGTGTCTTATGAGTTAGAGTTGCCAGTAGAACTAGCAGCGGTTCATCCAGACTTTCACATTTCCTTGTTGAATAAGTGTGTGGATGATCTGGCATCGATAGTACCTATAGAGTGTATGGTTGTGAAGTATAGCCTCACCTTTGAGAAGGTTCCAGTTGAGATTCTCAACTGTTAGGTTTGTAGGTTGAGAAATAATAAAGTCACTTTAGTAAAGGTTATGTGGAGTAATCAGTCCGCACATGGATCTACTTGGGAAGAAAAAGCAGTCATGATGGCCAAATATCCTTGTTTCTTCCCTTCTGACTCAGTTTCAGCTTGAGGTAATAGTTCATCTCTAGTCTCTCAATTTACTCTTGTGTAATTCAGTCTTAATATCTTATTCCCTCAGTTATCCTTGCATTTCAGCATATTTGCATAATCATGGAACTCAATTCAATTAGATATCACTTTCTGGTACTCAGTTGGTAGGGATTGCATCTCTTTCCCTCCAAACTCAGCTTGTTTAGTCTTCATTCGAAGACGAAGGATCCTAAGGAGAAGATATTGTAACACTTCAAAAATCTGAACTAGGATTGAAAAATAGAGAACGGAAAACCACATAGGAATCCATAGGTCGTGAAGAAGACTACGACTTGTCACCGTGCTCGTGTTTTTGCAATCAGCTACAGTGGATGACCATAGACGCCTAGACGGTTCGTGAAGCATCACACGGACTGTAAGGTCATCCGTAAAAAGAGGCACAAAACCCCTAAGCTATTGTGAAGGATCACAGTCGCCTAAACGGTTCATGGAGCTTCACACGGACCATGAAGTCATTTGTGAAAGGGGCTTATCAGGTTTTGAGTTTTAGATCAACTTCTAACGATCACATCTTTCAGCACAAAATGAATTAGGTGGCTCGTGACCTATCAAATTAAAGGTCTTTGAGTCTCTTTCCAACGTCGCTTAGTTTTCCTAATTCCAAGCCTAGAGAAAATATTTATATTTGTGTTGGTGAAGCCCTATCGGGTAGGGAAACATCATGACCCATTAGACAGGCCATAATGCTCTAGCTTGCCCGTGAAGCATCTCGTGGGAGGCTCTTCATCAGCTTTAAGTCAGGGTCGTATTAATCTTTTCCCCTATTTCGTTTTACTTTGTCTAAGCCTAGTTAATTAGTCAGAAACTACCTAAAACCTTCATTCTCCTGAAATCATCTAACTTAGAAAGAAAAGAAGAGAAATAAGCGACAATTTTCTCTCAAGAACAAGCAGAGCTCTCCTTCAAGTTCATCCTCGAAATCAAAAGGATTTCTCCATAATGATCTTCACCATGTATGTGAGATTTCACTAGTGGGTTCCTTTCACTCATTAGGTCCCTAGAATTCAGTCAATTCTTTAGCTCTTCCATAAATTGTTCAGACCTAGATTCCTAAATCTTAGGGATCCATAGAAATTTAGCTACTATAGTTTCTATGATGTTAATTGCATGTTTCTTGGAAAATTAGTATATTATCATGTATAAAACTTAGAAACCCTAGCTTGTGTTAAATATCCATATTTCATGAATTATACTTGTTAGGAAGATTAGTAAGACAATCATGCTTCATAATTTGAATGCCATATCTTTCAGTAAATGTATGATGCATTCTTAGATAATTGTCAGTATTTGAGTTATTTAGTATTACAGATGCATTCTTAGCTTTATATTCAGTTGGGAGTAAACTTAGCACCGAGTTGGACTAGGGTTCAGCATACCCTCAAGTCCTAGAACTATGTGCCCTTGTAGGTTTATATGTCTCCTCTGTTGGGCATCAGTTTTAGTGATCATGCCACACTCATGCCTTTATACCCCAACAAGGTATATTGGGTCTTCTCGATGGGGCGTATACATCGGACTGCACGCTTAGCTCATGCGGTTTATGTCAGTTAATAGTACCGCCCACAATCAGATACATGTTGCATTAACCATGTATTCAATATTTATTTAAGTATTCAGTTCAACATGTTATATCTTCATGATTCGTACTTGGTCATTACATCCAGGTCAACTTTCAGTTATGTATCACTATATCTATTTCCTTGCTCATTTTATATTGTTCAGCTAGGCATAAATCCTGCATGCTCGGTACATTCAAAGTACAGATGCATACTTTTGCGCTACATCATTGTATGATGTAGGTTTAGATGCTCAACATTCAGACTGCACTTAGCTCGACTTTCAGCCTATACTCAGCAGCTTTAGTGTTGAGTCCTCATCATCCGAGAACGTTTCTCTATGCTTTGACTTAGTTAGTTCGTTATTTAGTTTTCAACATTTTAGAGTTAGCTGGGGACTTGTCTGTCACTCCCCGAGCCTACACCCTAGGCGGGACTGGCACTCGAGAACCATTTCTAGAACTAAGCAAACCCTTGTCCTGGCTAGACTCTCAGCGGAAGACTTTAAACATTATTACAAGAATCAAATGCATTTATAAAACAACTGTCTCAATTTAAACTTAGAACGTTTAAGGATAAAACATTCAAACTAGCCATAGATGGCATCTCAAGTCTTATAGTAAAACATCTGAAATACAAGACTAAAGAACTATAATTAATCGCCTATGAAGCTTCTAAAACAAAAGGGGATGTTGGGACAAGACCCCCGATCATCCTAACAACTGAAATACTAAAGCAATGTAAAAGGAGTCCTCCGAAAAGCAAATAGGCTCACCAAATGACTCTGAGTTCTCAATTGGATCAACGAGGCACTAGATGCTAATCCTGGTTACCTGTGTCAGCATCATAAAATGATGCAGGCCAAATGGCATCAGTACATTAAATGTACGAGTATGCGAGGGAAAAACTAAAGATGACATAAGCTTGAAATGAATATAAAAGGAAAAATTTCCTTGACTTTACTCAACTCATAAATAACTCAACTCAAATGCAAGGTAAAAACAACAATAATAGTGCAGTTTATACAAAGCATTTAAAACAGTAGGTGACAACTCAATGTATTAAAGAAAATACAATAGCAACTCAATTACATTTGAAGTAATATAATATTGTGGGAGTTTCTCTAACCAACAACCACCACTATGAGCCAAAGTGATAATACAACGTCTTTCCCACGCTTCCAGAACTATCTTATACTTTGCCATCATATAGAATGTCTTAACTAAGTGGATTCACTAATCTATGCTAAAAAACACTAAGGTGTCATCTAAAAGTATGACTCTTTCTACCCATGATGGCTACATGGTTTATGGAGACTTGAGTTATTATGAACTTGTCCTTATATTGGTGCTCAATACTACTACCAAAATATACTCAGCTCATATGTTTGTAAAAACAAAACTCTTTCTGTGATTTGAGATAATTACTCAAAACTAGCTTAAAAGCTCTCTTGGAAATTGGTGTTTCCTTTCTTTTTTAAATGTGAAAACATTTACTCTTTTGGGAATACATAGACCCCATATATTCTTTTGAAGAAAAGAACTTTGATCTTTACTCTTTACTCAACTCAAAACTCAAGTCTTAAATTATATGTAAAATGTTTGCAAAAGACTTTTGAAATAACTCTAAGAACTCTCTAGATTTGGATCTTAACTTTCCTTGAATTTGAATTTATGGATTCAAGGATTGTGATTTGTGATAGGAAGGATCTCAGGATGTTTAGGAGTGTTTTTAGATAGTTAAACATGAGAAACAATCAAGAAATCACGATCTAGAAGTAAGTCTGTGACGCGGAGATGCATTTTTATATTTGGTCGCAAAATAAATTTTGAGGCAGAACGGTCCGTGACCACTCCGTGACGCGAAGAATAATTTCCCCATCCTGAGGAATAGGTCCGCGTCGCGGACCTGGTGGTGCCCAGATTCGCCCGACTTTTTCATTCTTCGTTTTCTAACCCCAAATCACCTAAATTTCAAAAAAAATTCTCAATTCCTCTTTAGTTTCAGATACCTAGTACATGAACATGGAATCTAATCAAATATCACTCACTCAACAATCCCATCAACTTTCAAGAACTAAAGCCAATTTCAAGAACATATATCAAGAACATCAAACTTCAACCTTTTTAAGACGAATTCACGCTGAAATAAACATGTTTGGAGCGTGGGTGAACGAACCCAATGCTATGAGAAATCCTTGGTGAAATCCACACGAATTTGCACGATCTTGACGAATCTTGAACTTTTCTTCTCCTTTCTCCTCTTTTCTCTTTTCTTCAAGCCCTAGCGTAAATTTTCTATTGTCTAAACTGATCTAATTCTTATTAGACCCCAATTAAACCCCTAAATAGAAATAAAATACCTGGGTAAGGAAAATACCAAACTACCCTTCCAAAATCCGGATTAGACTTTGCTTATCTAAACAACCCAACTTCGAATGGGCATATCTCACTCATACGAACTCGGAATTGAGCAAACTCGGCGGCGTTGGAAAGATAGTTCATAGGTCTCTCCTATAGAGTATGGAAACACACCTAAATCATTCTGATCTAGGAGTTATGGTCATTTTAAGTTGACCAAAACTCAATCTTAACATAACGACCAATTTTTTCAGATTTTTCATTCTTTCCAAAAATGACTATTTATAATTCTAGCTCTTTCTAGTTTTTTCAAATAGCGAGATGTTACAATATCTCCCCCTTGGGAACATTCATCCTCGAATGAGATTATTCTTAGTAGGCTAAGGGTGTAACATCTAACATTCAGCTCAAACACCCAACAAGCAAATCAAACACAGTAAGCATATCAATTTAAAGAGTACTAAGAAGAGAACTAGTACCTTGATCTGGAACTTCTCCAGGATCAAAGAGATGTGGATATCTCTTCTTCATATCTTCCTCAGGTTCCCAAGTAACTTCCTCAACAAACTGGTTTCTCCAAAGCTCTTTGACTGATGCTACTTCCTTGGTCCTCAACTTGCGAACTTGGCGATCTAGAATCTGAATAGGAATCTCCTCATAAGATAAGCTATCCTTGATACCAATATCTTCGGTTCGTATGATAAGTTAAGGATCCCCCATGCACTTCTTCAACATGGAAATATGAAATACTGGATGAACTACTGCAAACTCTTGTGGTAGCTCTAACTCATAAGCTACATTGCCAATCCTCTTGGATATTCTGTAAGGACCAATATATCGGGGACTAAGCTTCCCCTTCTTACCGAATCTTATGACACCCTTCATGGGTGAAACTTTCAAGTAGACCCTATCATCTACCTCAAACTCTAACTCACATCTCCTAACATCAGTGTAGGATTTCTGACGACTCTGCGCCGTTTTCAACCTCTCTTGAATAACTTTCACCTTATCCATAGCTTGATGAACTAAGTCTGGTTCTATTAACCCAGCTTCACCAATCTCAAACCATCCAATTGGAGATCTGCATCTTCTCCCATAAAGAGCTTCATAAGGGGCCATCTGGATACTAGAGTGGTAATTGTTGTAAGTGAACTTAATGAGAGGCAGGTGATCATCCCAATTACCTTTGAAATCAATCACACAAGCCCTCAACATATCCTCTAAGGTATGAATAGTGCGCTCTGCTTGACCATATGTTTGAAAATGAAAAACAGTACTCAAGTTCACCTTTGAACCCAAGCCTTTCTGGAATGACTTCCAAAAGTGTGCACTAAATTGCGCACCTCTGTCTGAAATAATGGAGACTGAAACTCCATGAAGTTTCACTACTTCTTGAAGATACAACTTGGCATAGTCCTCTGCTGTATAGGTAGTTTTTACCGACAAAAAGTGGGTTGATTTCATCATTCTATCAACAATCACCCAAATAGAATCATGTTGCCTGCGAGACCTTGGTAAACCTGTGATGAAGTCTATATTGATCATCTCCCATTTCCATTCCAGAATTTCTATATTCTGAGCCATACCATCAGGCCTTTAATGCTCTACCTTAACTTGTTCGCAGTTCAAACACTTAGCAACAAATTCTGCAATGCCCTTTTTCATACTACTCCACCAACAAACCTATCTCAAGTCATGATACATCTTTGTGGAACCCGGATGAATGGAATATCTGGAGCTATGAGATTCCTCCATGATACTCTCTTGGAGTTCATCCACCCTTAGTACACACAACCTACCTTGATACCTCAATACTCCATATCCCCCTTGTTGAAAAGCCATTACGTTTTGCTTATAAATATTTGCCTTCAATTCAAGCAAAATAGGATCTTGGTCTTGCTTCTCTTTAACTTCAGACACTAATGATGATTCTGCCCCATTCATCACCACTACTCCTCCTTCTATGGAATCCATTAGTCGAACTCCTAAGCGTGCAAGTCTGTGCACATCTTTTGCTAACTCTCTCTTATCTTCCTCAAAATGGGAGGTACTACCCATGGACAACATGTTCAAGAAATCCGCAACAATATTAGCCTTACCTGGGTGATAAAGAATACTCATTTCATAATCTTTGAGTAAATTTAACCACCTCCTTTGTCTAAGATTAAGCTCTTTCTGACTAAACACATACTGAAAACTCTTGTTATCGGTGAACACATCCACATGAACACCATAAGATAATGGCGCCATATTTTTAAAGAAAATACTACGGCAGCCAATTCTAGATCATGGGTTGGGTAATTCTTCTCATGAACTTTCAACTGTCTGGAGGCATAAGCGAGAACTTCTTTCAACTATCTGGAGGCATAAGCTATAACTTCTTTCAACTATCTGGAGGCATAAGCTATAACTTTGTCATTCTGCATCAACACACAACCCAAACCAACTCTAGACGCATCACAATACCCAACAAAGCCTTGGGTACATTCTGGTACAGTCAATACTGGGCAGTAGTCAACCTCTTTTTCAATTCCTGAAAACTTTTCTCACAAGTTTCAAACCACTAAAACTTAACTGTCTTCTAAGTCAACTTTGTCAAAGGAGACGAAATGGATGAGAACCACTCTACGAACCTTCTATAGTATCCAGCCAACCCCAAGAAACTCCTAATATTAGTTGGAGATGTGGGTCTAGGCCAATTCTGCACTGCCTTTATTTTCTGAGTATCAACTCTAATCCGATCACCAGAAACAATGTGGCCTAAGAATGCCACAGTCTCAAGCCAAAACTCAAATTTTGAGAACTTAGCATACAACTCTTTATCCTTTAGAGTTTGGAGAACTATTCTGAGATGGCAAGCATGATCTTCCTCATTCCTCGAATAGATTAGTATGTCATCAATGAACACGATAACAAACAATCTAAATAAGGCTTGAATACTCTAATCATAAGGTCCACGAATGCAGGCACATTAGTCAAATCAAAGGACATGACTAGAAATTCATAATGACCATGTCCTGAAAGCTGTCTTTGGAATATCACATTCCCTTACTTTCAACTGATGGTAGCCTGATCTAAGGTCTATCTTAGAGAAACAGGTAGCACCCTGAAGTTGATCGAAGAGATCATCAATCCTCGGAAGAGGATACTTATTCTTGATGGTAACTTTATTCAACTGACGGTAATCTATACACATCTTAAGGAACCATCTTTCTTTCTCACAAATAAGACCGGAGCGCCCCAAGGTAAGACACTTGGTCGAATAAAACCTTACCAAGGAGATCTTTCAACTTCACTTTAAGCTCTTTCAACTCTGCTGGTGCAATTTTATATGGAGGAATAGAGATAGGATGAGTATCTAGAAGAAGGTTTATATCGAAGTCTATTTCTCTCTTAGGAAGGACTCCGAGAAGATCATCTGGAAAGACTTCTGCAAACTCTTTTACTACTGGAGCTGACTGAATAGGAGGTGTCTCAACATTAGAGTCATTAACTCAGACTAAGTGATAGACACAACCCTAGGAAACTAACTATCTCTCTTTAAGGTACGAAATGAAATGACCCTTAGGCACTGTTGAACTGCTACTCCACTCTATAACTGGCTCATTAGGAATTTGGAACCTAACAACTCGAGTTCTACAATCAATGGAGGCATAACAGGCATGAAGCCAATCCATACCTAGAATGACATCAAAATCTACCATGTCTAACTCAACTAAATCAGCCATGGTGTTCTTGTGATTGATTGAAATGGTACAATCACGATAGAGCTAGAATAGACTCCCTTATAGGTGTAGAAACACTGAAGAGATCACTAAGTTTTTCAGGAAGAACATCAAACTTCATCGCAACATAAGGAGTCACAAAAGATAAACTCGTTCCTGGGTCTATCAAAGTATAAACATTAAGAGTAAAGACTTTGATCATAACAGTGACAACATTTGGAGAATTCTCTTGCTCCTAACGGCTAATGATAGCATATAGGCGGTTTGCTCCTCCGCCTGCCCCCAAAGTAGCTCCTCTAGATGCAGCTCTGTCTAGTGGAGAAACTTATGAAGATTGGGTTCTATTGTCCTAATTCCCATTACCTTGTCGGTTCTTAGGGCAATCTTTCATGAAGTGACCCTCTTGTCCGCACTTGAAATAACATGTGGAGCCATCACGACACTTACCTAGGTGGTTCCTACCAAACTCAGCACACGTAGGAACCCAATTACCTCCTTGTGCGACACTACCCTGAGACTGTGCAAGTCTAGCTCTGAAGTTCTGAGAATTCTGACCATTATACTCACATTTGTTTTTTAGTGCAGGTGCACTAGCAGATGATGAAGCATGTCCCTTTTGCTTCTGATGGAAGGAGGAACGGTTCACATTATTCCTTTGCTTCCCGGACTCTTTCCCTGTCTTAGTTTTCTTGTTTCTGAACTCTTCCATATCCCTCAGCTTTTCCTCCTCAACTTATTGCACATAAACCATCAACCTTTCTATATCCACGTCCCCAATTAACATAGTCGTCTTAACCTCTTTTCTTAACAGACGGGACAACCCAACAACATATAAACTCATTCTGCTCCACATATCCGCAACTATCTCCGGAGCATAGTGGGAAAGTTGGGTGAACTTATACCCATACTCATGAACATTTAGTGAATCTTGCTTAAGGGTAAGGAATTCCTGTACCTTGGCTTCTCTTAGTTCTCGGGAAAAGAAACGCCCAAAGATAGCACTCTCGAACACAGCCCAACTCAAAATCGGTGCATCATTAGCCCTATTCTTTTTCCACTGGTCAAACCAAGTCCTAGCAATATTCTTCAGTTGATATGCAGGTAGTTCCACTCGCTCAGCATTGGCAACGTGCATAACTTCAAATACCTTTCGCAGTTCCTCAATAAAATTCTCTGGATCCTCAGTAGTGCTTGAACTAGTGAAACTTGGAGGATTCATCCTCAAGAACTCACGGATCCTCGAAGTATCATTCACTTCATGTTGGTTCTCTCTCTGCCCAGCTTAGTTGGTCAGAGCTTGACTCAACATTCTTATCGCTTCCCTAAACTCAGCATTGGTACCTTCTCCTTGAGGTTGCACTTCAGGTGCGTTTGGTAGCCCATGCTCCTCAACATTATGCCTAACAGGACGACCTCGGACAGCTCTTTGTGGAGGCATGATCAACTGAAAGACAAGCGCAAGCACTAGTTAGAAAGAGACTTTATAGAGATGAACTCTATCGCACGAAATGAGTATGAAAGAAGTGAAGGAATTTTCTAAATGTTGCAGCCTCCTAATTAGAGATGTGGCGAGCTTCACATCGATAACTAGGACTCTACAGACACGGCTTCATAGACTCCCTAGGACTCTTGAACTATGATATCAAGTTTTTCACTCCCCGAGCCTACACCCTGGGGGCATTGGCACTTGAGAACTATTGTTGGCCCCAAACGAACCCTTGGCATGGCTAGACTCTCAGCGGAAGACTTTAAGCATTATTACAGGGATCAAAAGCATTTATAAAACAACTATCTCAATTTAAACTCAGGACGTTTAAGGATAAAACATTCAAACTAGCCATAGATGGCAACTCAAGTCTTATAGAAAAACATCTTAAATACAAGACTAAAGAACTATGACTGCTCATCTATGAAGCCTCTAAAACAAAGAGGGATGTTGTCACACCTCGAAAGCACCCCCTAGACGTGACACGGCGTACTCGACCCCGAAGGGGTCTAATACAAGCCTCATAGCATTCTTGAACATAAGAACATAGGAAAATTGAGGAGAATTTAAAACTATTTTTACAATCGAAGACATTTTCATTAAAAAGCAAGCAAAAAACTTTCTAAACTTTATATACTATGTCTCAAACCATCTGATACTTTGAATACAACATTGGGACTTATCCCATACAAAATCTTAACATAAGCTAAAAGACACAAAAAGGAACATAATGGTTTTTGTCCTCGAAACTATGAGAACTCACCAAGTCTTCATCTTCAAGCACCTAAGAAACTGATCCTTCAAGCATAGAACACCAATATCTCCAAACCCTACACTTTGGCAAAAAGGGAGAAGAAATATGGGTTAGCACATTAGATGTACTAAGTAAGGAAGCCATGCAAAAACATGCTTAAAACGGACATCTTTGTTTGAGAGTCATGATATATGCCATTTTAGTAAAAGTTCATGAACACTGATAAAAGAGGGATAATATAAGTCACAACCAACATGCAAGTCACATTTTCACATTAGAACACAATCCATATATGAACCTTTACCTTCACCTTAAGCCTTCACCTCAAGTAACCCTCAAGCTATACTTTGTGCAATGTATGGATAGCGTCCCATACCACCATCCACACCAAAATACCACCTTAAGGTCACCAAAAGTGAACTTACCATTCAACCTTTCCATCTTCACACAATAAAGCATATATGAGACATAAACATTATATAAGTCACATCATCAAATTAAGACCAACATCCAAGATGGACCTACGAGGCTTGGACCCCTTCCGTAGGTCACCAAATTTTGGCCAACTTTCTGTTTTGGGGTAGTCTTGGGGGTTAGACTTAGGGACCTCCTCAAGGGCCCCTAGGGTGGTCCATAGGGAGTTGTACCTTGACATTTAACCCCTAAACCCCTCAACCATAGCTCGGAACAACATCAAACAATATGAAACCTCACACCAAACTCAAACACACACATGTTAGGATCTAGTTTCACTTATTCATTTTTAGGGTCGTTACATTATCCCCCACTTAGGAACATTCGTCCTCGAATGACACTTTAAACACATTAAGGGGTAACGACTCAAGACTAGCAGCCCATCAATCATGCAACATAATAAACAATGCACAAACTAGGAGGAAACATCAACTCCACATCAATAAGCTCAAACATAGTCCATGCAATTCAAGAAGGTAGGAACTACATCTACAAACTCATTATGCATCAAAACTTCGCATTCTTCATTTCATTGGAGGAACTTCCTTCTCCAAATCACATTATGCTCATCACAACATCATTAAGCACATTATGCAATTTCACTCAGAAGCACATTTAGGCATGTTCACCATTTAACCTCATGAAGCATGTAAGTAACTCATACTAAATGCACATTCACATGAGGAACATAATTTATGAAAACTCATTTTTATCATATGAACAAGAATTCAACTAGAACATGCATAACATAAGGAGAACATGGAAACACAATATCACACATGACTCCAAAAAAAAACATGAAACAAGACAAAAAGGAACTCTTTGTCTTAGGCTTGAATAGGCACATGAAAGAAGAGGTAAGGATATCGGAACTCTCAACAACCTTACTACTCAACATACCATCCCCTACTTAGGAGTAAACCCAACTAAGGTCAGCATGAACATAACATCGGAACCCCAATCAAGACATTCACTACTTACAAGAAACAATCAACTTATCGGTACTTTTAAACTAGGAAGGTCCTCATTAAGCAACTATTGCTCATAATCAACCTTACCACACCACTCAAGGTCTCATTTGAGTCTACCACACTAGGTCTAAACTCCTCAACTCACCATACCTCTTAAGGCATCACTCACACACCACAATATATAATCTCAATCTATCAAGTCACATAGCCATAGTTGGCATCACAACCAACTTTTTCTCTCCATCAACCCAAGTAACATAAACCTTTCAAGGGTCATACTCTAAAGACCGTCACATAAGGAACAAGAGAGAGACATTATAGAGCTAAACTCTATGGCACGACTTGAAGAATTAAGAAGTGAAACTTTCTTAACACCCAATAGTCTCCTGTTCATAATGTGGCGCGCTTCACATTACGAACAAGACTATACTAGATGTGGTTTGAGACATCCTAAGACCATTCCAAAATCTTGTGCTCTGATACCATGTTTGTCACTCCTCGAGAGCACCCCCTAGACATGACACTATGAACTCGACCCGAAGGGGTCTAATAAAAGCCTCATAACATTCTTGAACAGAAGAACATAGGAAAATAGAGGAGAATTTAAAACTTTCTTAACAATCGAAGACATTTTCATTAAAAAGCAAGCAGAAGACTTTCTAGACTTTATATACTATGTCTCAAACCATCTGATACTTTGAATACAACATTGGGACTTATCCCATACAAAAGCGTAACATAAGCTAAAAGACACAAAAAGGAACATAATAGGTTTTGTCCTCGAAACTATGAGGACTCACCAAGTCTTCATCCTCAAGCACCTTAGAAACCAATCCTTCAAGCATAAAACACCAATATCTCCAAACCCTACACTTTGGTAAAAAGGGAGAAGAAATATGGGTTAGCACATTAGATGTACTAAGTATGGAAGTCATGCAAAAATATGCTTAAAACAGACATCTTTGTTTGAAAGTCATGATATAGTAAAAGTTCATGAACATTGATAAAAGAGGCATAATATAAGTCACAACCAAATGCAAGTCACATTTTCACATTAGAACACAATCCACATATAAACCTTTACCTTCAGTTTAAGCATTCACCTCAAGTAACCTTCAAGCTATACATTGTGAAATGTATAAATAGCGTCCCATACCACCATCCACACCAAAGTACCACCTTAAGGTCACCAAAAGTGAACTTACCATTCAACCTTTCCATCTTCACGCAATAAAGCATATAAGAGACATAAACATCATATAAGTCATAATCATCACATTAAGACCAACATCTAAGACTACTCTAAGTCATACATGTGCAATGAGCAAGTAGCATCCCATACTACTACTCACACTAAGTACTCATTTGAAGTCACCACAGACAAGGCACATTCATACTCAACAAGTCATAATAAGGAAGTAATTCATAATACAATCCAAGTTTAGCATGCATCTTCACATTAGACATATAAGCATTTAAGTCACCCATTCTTTATTAGCTTCATTAAGAACACCTTCATTCATTAGACATAAAACCAATATTATTATTAACATTATCATAAGAGCTCATTCATTTCATTTAAAATTATAAAGGAACACACCATGACCTCTCTCAAAGCCTACTTGTGCAATGCATAGATGGCGTCCCATACCACCACCCACACTAAGTAGTGCATTCTTAAGAAGTCATAGTTCATTAACATTCTTTGTGGGGGTAAGCCTTAACCGGCATAGACCATGCAAGCTTGACATGGAATCCTGGCGTCACCCTTACCGGATAAAGGGATTCCGACTTGCCTAAGGTAGGACCATCATTTTATAGCTTAAGTGGATCCACTAGCTAGACTTATGTGGGCACATAGTTATGGGATAGGGAGATTGCTACTAGATACCCCACATCAACTCACGGATAAGCATCCATCTCAAGAAGTTGCTACTAGATATCCCGCCTCAACTCATGGATAAGCATCCACCCCAATTCATATCCACTCGGTTCTTGCCATTATTCATCACGGAGTATTTGACATTCATTACATTAGTTCATTATGGGATAAGGGATTCCTACTAGATACCCCGCCTCAACTCCCGGATGAGCATCCATCCCAAACCCAACATTCACTAAAATGGGATATAGGGATTGTTAGTAGATACTCCGCCTAAACTCCCGGATGAGTATCCATCCCATCCCAACATTCATTCATTGGAAAGCTCATAGATTCAAAGATAAGAATAGCCTTTCACCTAAGAATCCCTTTATTGTGAGAAAGTCCTTTCACAACAAGTCATTATCATTCATTAGAGTACAATTGAGAATAGCCTTTCAAATAGTACTTCATCATCATTAACATTATCATTGAACTTCATTCATTCTTCATTCAAGTGTGTGTATGTGAGAATACCCTTTCACATAATCACCATCATCCACAAGTGTTAATAGAGAGATAACATTCAATCCTAACACAATTGCTTTTAAACATGATCATCATTCATTCACTTGGATCACACACATGCTTCACATCACATTCATATATACAACATCATGATAATACTTCAATTCCTCACACTATGCCTTCAAGGACATGATCACAACATACAAAGTAACTAAGCACCTTCACCTTTCAAGTGGATCAACATCTCTAATACAATTCTACTGCAACAAGTAATTAGGTCAATCTTGCCCTTTCAAGGCTATGATAACAAATCCTCAATTCACCAACAATTCACCATAATTAAGCATAGATAATAATACAATTCAATAATTTAAATCAATTTAGGCATAATTCATCAACATTCATTCATGATCAACAAACCCACTTCATAAGACACAATTTAGAAATTGAAAAGAATCATGGGTTCATAAAGTAAAATCATCAATTAAACATCAATATAATCATAACCTGACATTAGTAAACCTTTAAAATTGTTTGATGAAATAACCCATGAGATTGAGTGAAAACCTAGGTTTTCATGATTTGAAATCACATTTGAATTGGCTCCTTGAATGGAAAATTAGACAAGGATCAAGACCACCATACCTTGCTATTGAATCCCCACAAAAATTGAAGAAGAAACACCTTAAAATTCCCAACCCTAGCTTGAACTTGACCTTGATCTCCAATGGAGTTTCTAGAGAGGACCTTTTGAGAGGGAGGGGTTTTGATTTGGACAAATTGAATAATGAATCTAAAATAGGGTTTTAATATTTTCATACACGTAAAATATCTTAATATACTTAAAATAACCATCCATACACTTAAAAAGACTTGGGGTGAATTTACCAATTCACCCCTACAATGGTCGAGTCAAAACCATACTGCAGGTCGAATTCATGAGACCCCATCCACGGACCGTGGATGGGGTCATGGACCGTACTGTCCCTCCGTCATTTGGGGTTGTGGCTTGGTTTGGGGTCCCTTGACCTACAGAAGCTATCCACGAGGCGTGGATGGACCTACGGGGAGTAGACCCCTTCTGTAGGTCACCAAATTTTGGTTAACCTTCTGTTTTGGGGTAGCCTTGGGGGTTAGACTTAGGGTCCTCCTCAAGGGCCCCTAGGGTGGTCCATGGGGAGTTGTTCCTTGACGTTTAACCCCTAAACCCCTCAACTATAGCTTGGGACAACATCAAACAACATGAAACCTCACACCAAACTCAAATACACACACGTTAGGCTCTAGTTTCACTTATTCATTTTTAAGGTCATTACAGATGTCGGGACTAGACCCCTGATCATCCTAACAACTGAAATACTAAAGTAATGTAAAAGGAGTCCTCCAGAAAGTAAGGAGGCTCACCAAATGAGTCTGAGTGCTCAACTGGATCAACTGGGCGTTGGATGTTGATCCTGGTTACCTATGTCAGCACCATAAAATGATGCAGGCCAAATGGCATCAGTACATTGAATGTACGAGTATGCTAAGGGGAAACTAAACATGACATAAGCTTGAAATGAATATTAAAGGAACACTTACATTGGCTTTACTCAACTCATGAATAACTCAACTCAAATGCAACGTAAAAACAACAGTAATAGTGGATTTTATACAAAGCATTTAAAACCAGTAGGTGACAACTCAATGTATTAAAGAAAATACAATAGCAACTCAATTACATATAAAGTAATATAATATTGTAGGAGTTTCTCTAACCGACAACCACCACTATGAGCCTAAGTGATGATACAGTGTCTTGACCACGTTACCCGAATTGTCATATACTTTGTTGTCATATAGAACGCCTTAACTAAGTTGATCCACTAGTCTATGCTAAAAATCACTAAGTATGACCATTTCTACCCATGATGGCTACATGGTTTATGGAGACTTGAGTTATTATGAACTCGTCCCCATATCGGTGCTTAATACTACCCCCAAAATATACTCAGCTTATATGTTTGTAAAAACAAAACTCTTTCTGTGGTTTGAGATAATTACTCAAAACTAGCATAAAAGCTCTCTTGGAAATTGGTGTTTCCTTTCTTGTTTAAATGTGAAAACATTTACTCTTTTGGGAATAGATAGTCCCCATATACTCTTTTGAATAAAAGAATATTGATCTTTACTCTTTACTCAACTCAAAACTCAGGTCTTAAAACAAAGTTAAAACGTTTGGAAAAGACTTTTGACATGACTCTAAGAACTCTCTAGACTTGACTTTTAACTTTCCTTGAATTTGAATTTATGGATTCAAGGATTGTGATTTGTGATAGAAAGGATCTCATGATGTTTAGGACTGTTTTTAGATAGTTAAACATGAGAAACAATCAAGAAATCACTGTCTAGAAGCAAGTCCGCGACACGGAGATGCATTTTTATATTTGGTCGCAAAATAAATTTTGAGGTAGAACGGTATGAGACTGCTCCGCGACGCGAAGAAGAAGTTTCCCATCCTGAGGAACAGGTCCGCGACGCGGACTTGGTACCCAGATTCTCCCGACTTTTTCCTTCTTCATTTTCTAACCCCAAATAGCCTAAATTTTTATTCTTTTTCTCAATTCCTTTTTAGTTTTAGATACCCAGTACTTAAACATAGAATCTAATCAAATATCACTCTAAAAATCGACACAATTCCATCAAGAACTCAACAATCCCTTCAACTCTCAAGAACTAAAGCCAATTTCAAGAACATCAAACTTCAACCTTTTTAGGACGAATTCACGCTGAAATAAACATGTTTGGCGCGTAGGTGAACGAACCCAAAGCTATGAGAATCTCGCATACCTCGTAGGGATTAAGTCCTTGGCGAAATCCACACGAAATTGCACGATCTTGACGAATCTTGAACTTTTCTTCTCCTTTCTCCTCTTTTCTCTTTTCTCCAAGCCCTAGCGTAAATTTCCAATTGTCTAAACTGATCTAATTCTGATTAGACACCAATTAAACCCATAAAATCGAAATATAATAATTGGGTAAGGAAAAGACCAAACTACCTTTTCACAATCCGGATTAGACGTTCCTTATCCAAACATTCCAACTTCGAACGGGTATATCTCACTCATACGAACTCCGAATTGAGCAAACTCGGCGGCGTTGAAAATATATTTCCTACGGTATCTGGAAACACACCTAAATAATCTTGAACTAGGATTTATTGTTATTTGAAGTTGACCAAAACTCAATCTTAACATAACTTAACCAATTTTTCCAGATTTTTCATTCTTTCCAAAAATGACTATTTCTAATTCTAGCTCTTTCTAGTTCTTTCAAATAGAGAAATGTTACATTGTCCCAGCAACTCATTAGTATTAGCGGCTTTCAAACATAGAGTCAAATTCAGTTGTTCTTGGGTTGTTCCACATTTGAACTCAGTTATATTCTCAAATCTCAGTTGAACTCTTTCACATTTACTCATCTTTCAGTTATGCTTCCGTTGACATAGAACTATTTCAGTTTACTTGTGATATTCCATATTCAGGGTTATCTTGAGATTACTTGTGACCCTAGGTCCTATGTTACGTCTAGGGGCTAGTCTCGAGGCGTAACACTAACATGTAGCTAGGAATCGTTATTAGCAAACTATAGCTATTTTTGCCTCATTATGTTTCAAGTATTTGTTATTTTTAAAAATTTCTCTTTATTTTACAACATACATAAAATGAAACAAGTATTATTGTTTTGGGAAAAAGTCTAATATACCCCTCAACGCTATATTTAGAGTTGATATACCCCCAACACCATAAAAGTGGCTCACATATACCCTTTTTCATCTAGCAAAAGTGAAAAAATTAATTTAATTTTTTATTTTTTATTTTATAAAAGGGAAAAGGGTTTGATATACCCTAAACTTTGCTATTTGGAATTGATATACCCCTCGTTACAAAAGTGGCTTACATTTACCCCCATCGTTACAAAAAATGGCTCCCATATACCCCTTTGTTACAAAAAATAGTACACATATACCCTTTTCATCTAACGGGAGTAAAAAAAAATAATTTTAAATTTATTCTTTTTATTTTTAAATTTTAAAAAATTCATGTAAGAATATACATGATCTTTTTCACCCATGAATTAGTTTTTGACCGTTTTGATTATCATTATTTGAGTTTTCAGTTCTTCTTTCATTTTTTTTTCATTCCTTAGTGTGAAAATATGAGAAATAAAAAGAAAGAGGTGTGAATGGAAAAAGAGAAACGAAAACTTCAAACTAATATTTTTTTGTGGCTATATTGTAATTTAAACCATTTTTTTATAGCTATCTTTCAATTTAGTTTTTGTATTTGTAAAAAATAATGGGGGCATCTATAATATATTTTACAAGAAACATAAATTCGATTATCAAATTAATAAATTCAAATTAGCCGTTGAATAAAAGAAGTAAAATAAAAATATGTGTGAGAATAATCAAATATATATAGGGCAGATTTCATTTATATAGAGAAAAAGAAAAAGTTTATCCAAAAAGTTACTCAACTTTTCTTGGGGAAACTAAGAAAATACCCCATAGAAACAAAATAACTACAAACATATACCATTTTACATTCATATCCCACTAACTAATTACACCATATACATCCTAACTAATTTTTCTTATTTCATACTAAATCAATATATATATATATATATATATATATATATTTGTGGTATCATTAAGGTTTTTTTTCAAGAAATACTCATTAGTCAATGATACTATGAGAGTATATATATATTTTTATGGTATCATTAAGATTTATTGTACACACCCTACTCATTAGTCAATGATACTATGAGAGTATATATATATTTTTGTCATATCATTAAGGTTTCTTGGTCACACTATATTCATTCATCAATGTTGTCAACACCTCTAGAAGTCTGAGACAATCCCACAACAAGTCAATTGTGATGCAATCCAACTTCCACTCCATAACGGGTAATCTCTGAAACTCACCACCCTGCCTCAAATTCTCGGCATTCACCTGTTGACAACATAAGCAACGTGTCACATAGTCTGCAATATCTCTCCTCATACTACTTCACCAATAGTGTTGCCTCAAATCATGATACATCTTCATGATGCCCGAAAGGATAGACTGGAGCACAATTGGGCCTAAATTTAAAAGGGGTTAAAGGAAAATTTGGGCTAAACTAAAAGGGGGTATCAGTTGTAATTTATTTTGGGTCAATGAGTATTTGCTAAATTAGTTTGGGTTGAACTATGAAATTGTAATTATTTTGTGTTTTGTGGCCCATTTATGTAGTTCCTCCTTTTTTTTCTTTATAGAAAAATAGCCCAAAACGGTCATGAGCTCAACAGAGCTCAGTCCAAGGTCATTAGTCCGTTGTTGCTTCCTTATTTTTTCCAGTGTTATTTATCATTATTAAAAAAAACTTATTTTGTTTGTTTTTTATTTCTGTGTTTTTAATATTAAAAAAAATATTCCTTTTTTTTTAAATCTTTATCATGTATTAATATTGTATAAATTGTGTAAAAAATAGTATATATAATATACAAATAATTATATAGTGTATATTTATTGTATCAATATTTTATAAGTAGCCATGTAGTGTATATGTAATATATCAATATTGTATAAAAGTGTATAAATGTGTATAGATATTGTATAAATAGTGTATAAATATGTATATAAGATGTATAAATATGTATATAATATGCATAAATAGTTACATAGTGTATACGTAATATATCAATATTGTATACATATGTATGTAATGTTTCTACACCATATAAATGATATATAATCGTGTATCGATACTAATAAATAATTATGTAATGTATCAATATCAATATTTATTTGCCTATCATACATTCCCACCTTAATAAATAGAAGAATAAATAAAATAATAATAAAACAACATAAATATTCATTTTTTCCACAAAGATGTGAAACAATTAGAAAAGGAAAGAGGTCTTAAAAAGGGTAACAAAAAATTGTAAACAACAAAAAAGTTTTTTTCAATAGCACAAAAACAGCAATAAAAGATTAAGAAAAATAAAAAATGATCATGCATATCGATATTTATTTGACTATCATGCATTCCCATCTAAATAAATAAAAATAATAAAACAATATAATATTTATTTTTTCCAAAAAAGAAGTGAAATAAGTAGAAAAGGAAAAAAAGTACTTTTAAAAAAGAACAACTAAAAAAAATGTAAACAACAAATTGTTTGGATTTTCTAAGCCCAAAACCTTCAGCTTTTTCAATGAAAAAAAGGATTAATTACATAAAATATAATCATTTTATCTGAATTGGGACATCTTGGGTAATTCTTTAAAGTTGGGCCAGAAAACTGGTAACCAAATATTACGGGTTGTCATATGATGTAATTTTCTAATATATATACCGCTACATGAATTGTTTTTTAAAATAAAAAATCTTTAAGAAATTATAGAATGGCCACAACTCGAGACCAAAAACGTCATGGGAGACATCTCAAGCAAAGCTATTATTATGAAGTCGCACCTGTCGAATCCACAATTCATGTTTCATGTTCTTCTACTGAAATCCACAATTCATCAGCAAATTGCATCTGCCGAATCTTCTCATCCCGAGGGATGTTTCAGCAATTGGAGTGCTCCATCTTCTAGATTTTTCAACGCCATCTACACGTTTGGCTAATGGAAATGAGTAGATGGCGTGAAGCCCTGCTATAAGGAGATTATGGAGTGCGTCAAGTTTATGATGTCATATATACTTTTTTGCTCACGTATGACTATGATGATAACATACTTCATTCTTTTTGTGTGCTTTGACTTCAATCCACCAATATTATTTCAACTTCCATTGAATAAATAGCCATATCACTTTGGAATTTACAAGCGTTTTGAAGTCTTCCTGTGCAAGGGTCCTTTTATAATGAAGTTATTTCCTCAATGAAGGAATTGGCATAGATGGACACTTAGGAGAATTTATTTCTTCCTAAAAGTTATCTATATTTGTTTTTGGTCTTTTAGAAATTAGCGAAAGGTGAACTTCATTAGATGCTTATACATGATTGACTGAAATTTGATTTAGAGGACCGAATAGATATGTCGAGCCTCAACAAAAGGTGTCAAAGGGATGAACCACAAAGCTAAGGTTGAACCATAATCCTTTTGGACATATTGGTGCAGATTAGCTCTTAGGTGCAGATTAGCTCTTTGGTGCAGATTAGATGTCATATACGCTCTATGGTGCATATTAGCTCTTCATTGCGGTAGAAAATACATAAATTGAGCATCCAATGTGAAAATTATCAGTCACTTGATCCCACGAGATTCAAAATAAAATTTCCGCCATGTATTAAAGTTTCTAAATAAAGTTCCTTAGGAATTGAGCTGATTTCATTTCTGAAGTTAACTTCTAAACTTGATGTATCAGCTTCACAACTTTGTCCGTCTTACCAAGACATTTGTCTTTTTGGCGTTAGATTGTTCAAAGGATGAACAACTTGGTTTTATAGTGTTATG
This sequence comes from Solanum verrucosum, assembly GCF_900185275.1. Classification (NCBI taxonomy): domain Eukaryota; kingdom Viridiplantae; phylum Streptophyta; class Magnoliopsida; order Solanales; family Solanaceae; genus Solanum; species Solanum verrucosum. Next base: position 1,030,180 of record NW_026020355.1, read on the forward strand.
ACCCCTTTGGTTATTTGCTTGCTTTTATATGATATTGCTATTTTGCCTCTTCCCTTAGCTTCTTTGTAGTGATTGTGACGTGTTGGAATGAGTGACACATTTTTCGAGGTGGTCATGAGAGGTTTTTTTTCTAAATTTTCCACTTTTGGTGTTTTTTATGTTGGAAGAGTTAACTTTGATCAATATTTGGAGAATCTAACGTCGTATAAGATTTTTGTCACTTTCATCAGCTCTGGAAGGTCCATTTTAAATTAGTATCATGTTGATTCGGGTCCCGAAGCCTTCGATGTGAGTTTGAGTCATTAGGTGAGATATTTTTAGAAGTATAATAAAGGATTGACTTTGGTCAACATTCTTGGTAAACATGCTTAGATGAGAATTCCGTCAACTTTATATTAGCTCCTAAATGTTGAGTTTGATTATGAATTATTTGTGGTTTGGATCCCAAGGTGATCGAGATGATTTTATAGTGTTTTGTGTTATGCTTATTGGTTGATTGGTGTAAGTGTTGACTTGAGTCAATATTTTATCGAGACAACCTCTATTGGTTGTTTTATCGATTTTGTCGAGTTCGAAATGTCATTTTTATGGGGTATAGTTTGTTTGCATGCACGTGGTTCTAAATGAATCTCAAGCCTCCATCAAAGCATTTTTCTCAACCTTAAAATTGAGTAGATGGAGTTGATGCCGGTGCATCCAACTTTGTTCATCGTGTTCGCATGCTTGGAGATGCTTTCACAAAGACTAGTGAAATGGTTTTCATAATTGCGAGCTTGGAACTACAATTGAGAAGGCCAACTTCCATAGTCAACACGATCATAAACATTAACAATCGTGATCATGATGAAGGGTCAATGGAATAGTTAATGGTTATAAGTTGCGATCATGATTGTATGGATCATGCGATCACGATGAGTAATTGTGTGACAGTTATATTAGTTTTGACAATTTGCAGTATGCATTTCTCGAGGCCAACTTCATATAAGGCCATCTTCAGATCGAATTTAAAGAGAAATTAGTAGGAAATTGTTGGAGGATTGTGTGGGAGAATATTTGGGATCGTAAATCTTCTGTTATCTTGTAAGTTTTCGTCAAATTCCTCATTTAATTCCCTTTCTTAAATTGCTCTTGAGCTCTCTTTTGGTGGGGCTATTCTGAGCTCGATTGGTGCTTTAAGTGTGCCCAGTTTTTGGGGCCTAAGTTCCTTGAGTTGGCTCATGAGACCTTGTGACACAAAATCAATTTTGTGATTTCACGCGCGGATCCCATGCTTTTATTTTGATGTGATTTTGGAATCAAAGTTTTTATGAAAAATTGGTTATCATTTTGCTCATATTAATCTCTACATCGCTAATATGATAGCATGCCATTATTTGGAGGTTGCTCGAAAGGAAAAGCTCAGGAATAGAGGTTTAAGTGTGGTTTTGCCATGAGGTAGGTTAAAATTCCCTATTTTTAGACTTGGCTTAGTTAGATTATTTATAAATTAAGTAGCACTGATCGTGAGGAAGGTTTTAGGATGATATTTTAGGTTTGTATGATCCTTAGTTATATTTTTAGCCATTTTGGGTTATTAGTCTAGCTTTTTAACCGTGAAGCCTTAAATTAGGATTAGACTTAACCTTGTTTAGCGTTATAGGATCCTTAGAATTCCTTTAGGTGGCTTAAAACTTAGAGTTACGTGCGTTGATTGATTTAGTGTGGTTGTATACCCTTTTCTGCTTGTTTTCGAGCTTTTATCACATTATTATCATGTTTATGGGCCTGAGACTTTGAACTTGGACTGGCTGGAGTTCCAGTTTAGTACGACTGTAGTTTGATATGTGTCTACCTTGTTGTTTATATGGTGTGATTGTATTAAGAATGATTTGCATTTGGTTGGTATGCATTCATATGAACGACATTTTCATTTGTCACGTTTTGAGATGGAGATGATGGCCAAAGTGTATTAGAGACTCTTAAACGTTGTTGTCACGATCTCTACTTGTGTCAGGCTCTGAGTGGGCGTGTTATAGATTTTACTTGAGGAACTTCTAAATTTTGAGTGTGTTATTGATTTTACTAAATGTCTCCGTATTTATTATCAGTTTATTTTTGTATATCTTTCATATTGAGTTTAGACTGACTTGTCTTGATGGACTTAGACGAGTGCTATCACATCCATTTTTGGATTGTGACAGTCATCCACAACTCGTGGAATGATCTACAGCTCGTGGACTCCTTCAGTAGAACTCAGGTGATTCTGACAACTTTCTGATTCTATATCACGAATCCATTCCACGAATCGTGGATTGGTTCACAATTTATGAGACTTAGACTAAATGAAAACTTTCATTACCGAGTTTACAAGGTTATTACATGTCTCGTGGAATGGTCTACGACTCGTGAAACTCCCTATGTGAGACTCATACAAAATGACACTTCTTTGATTCAGTTTCACGAGCCTTATTCACTGCTCGTGGATGTCGGTTGTGGAAACCTGGTACTTTAAAAATTCAAGCTAGTTTTTAATCTATTTTCTAAGTATTCGCAAGTTTAAAATCGAAGGTGTTACAAATTCATCATTTGATATTATGAAGAAAGTGAATTACAAAAGGAAAAGATGGACTGAAAACACTTACCCTCAAGAGAGAATAGCACTAAGTCTTGAGAAATTAAAGTTCCCCTTAGGGCTCTCTGATTAAATATTATAAGTTATAACCAAGAATGAACAAAACAATGACTTAAAAACCAAAGTTATTGTTTCATGACTTTCACTATAGACCCTTCGCTTCGCTATAGTGAAGACTTGTAGCTTTGTTGTCTTCACTATAGTGAAGGTCGCTATAGAGAAGCCTGACAGATTATTCCCATTTTATTCATTTTTTTACTTTCATAAATCCTCAATATGTGGGAACCTACACAGTTAGTTTTGTTGAATGAGTTTTCTCAAATGAGAATTCTTCCATTATAGAAAGAATTCTGATTTACATACCTAGAAATCTGCTATATATCCCTAAATATATGATATTCCTAATTGTAATATCTCTGAAAATATGCTACATTAATATATTCTATCTCTTATCATCATTGCACAAATATTTAGATTTATTACATAGATATGTACATATATTTAGAATATGTCCAATCATGCTAACATCCCCCCTCAAATTGATATTGGTGGATCAAAAGGCATCAATTTGCCTACTAGAAACTTATGGCGTTATCGGGCCATAGACTTTGTAAGCACATCAACTATATGAAGATCACTGGATACATGTGGAAGAGTAATGACTCTCTTATCTACAACTTCTGTGATATAATGACAGTCCACTTCAATATGTTTGGTCATTTCATGATAAACTGGATTAGTAGAAATATGAACAGCACTTGTGTTGTAAGCATGGAGATGAGTGGGATTAGATTGACGAAATTCGATTTCTGAAAGTAAACCACGAAGCCAAACAATCTCAGAGCAAGCAGTAGACATAGCTCGATATTTAGATTCGGTGGAAGATTTTGATACACGGTCTTGCTTCTTGCTCTTCCAAGATATCAAGGAATCTCCAAGAAACATGCACCAACCCGTGATGCAGCGACGAGAATCAGTACATCCAGCCCAATCAGAATCATTATATGCATTAAGTTGAATCTCAGAACCACTAGGATAGAATAATACACGAGTAGATTTTCCCAAGAGATATTGAATGATGCAACAGAAAGCCACCAAATGTAGATGGCAGGGAGCCTGCATAAATTGACTCACTTGATAAACTGCAACAGAGATATCAGGCCGAGTAATAGTATGATAATTTAGGCTCCCAACTAATTATCGATACAAAGTTGGATCAGAAAGAAGATCTCCTTCCGCACGATAGTACTTTACATTCAATTCCAATGGAGTATTTACAGAGGACGATTCTTGAAGACCAGCCAAAGCAATCAAGTCCTGAGTATATTTGTGTTGGTTCAAGAACACACCTAAAGAATTATAATGAACTTCTAACCCCAAAAAGTATGTAAGAGTACCAAGATCTTTAATATGAAAAGAATCTTTAAGCTGCTGATGGAGGCTACTGATTAGTGAAGAATCAGTTCATGTGATAATAATGTCATCTACATACACAAAAAGAAGAACACAACCTGCAATTATTTTTCGAAGAAACAAAGACGAGTCATATTTGCTCTACTCAAAAGAGAATTGAAGCAAAGTAGACCGAAACTTGTCAAACCAGGCTCTCGAAGCTTGTTTTAATCCATACAAAGAACGCTTCAACTTGCATACATTTGATGTAGGTGATGAGAATAAACCAGGTGGGAGTTTCATATAAATATCTTCTTTAAGATCACCATGAAGAAAAGCATTTTTGACATCCATTTGATGAAGAGGCAAATTTTGTGATGAAGCAATGGCAAGAATAGTTCTTACCATAGTCATTTTTGCTACAGGGGCAAAAGTTTTCTCATAGTATACACCATACTCATGTTTGTTGCCATGGACCACCAATCGAGATTTGTACCGATCAAGTGTTCCATCATAATGAAATTTAATTGAATAAACCCGTTTACATCCAATTGGACGGACATTTGGAGGAAAAGGAAGAACATCACATGTATTATTTTCTTTAAAAGCTAAAAGTTCCTCCTCCATTGCTTTTTGCCAACATTCAAGCTTGGAGGCTTGTGAGTAACCTGTTGGAATAGAGATGGTGGATAAAGTAGAAGAAAAACAATACAATTTAAGAGTTCGAGACACTCTGGTATATCGCTGAAGAGGCTTAAGAGGAATAGACCTTGAAGAAATCTCATATTCTGGTTGTGGAGCAGTCTCAGGTGGTGGATCTATTTCGGGATGGGGTAAAGTTGACTAACGTCGTTCATACACAAATCATGGTTTGAACCGCCTAGAAGACAATGACAAATCCTCAAAAGTAGGAAGAAGAGGAGAAACAAAAGATGACTCAACATGAGTAGGAAAGAAATATTAATTCTCAAAGAAAATAACATTTCTAGAAACATGAAATTTGTTAGAACTTTTATCATAGCAAATAAAACCTTTTTGTGAAGTACTATAGCCCATAAAAGCACATTTAATACACTGAACATTGAGTTTATTGCATTGAGAAGGAGATAGGTGCACAAAACAAACACAACCAAACATATGAAAACTATGATAGATGGGATGCTTGTAAAAAAGACGATAATATGGAGACTTAAGATTTAACACTTTAGATGGAAGTCTATTAATCAAATAGACAGTAGTAGACAAAGCTTCAACCCAATATTTAGATGAAACAGAGGACTCGATCAATAAAGTAGGAGTGACATCTAAAAGCTGACGATTTTTACGCTCAGTAACCCCATTTTGTTGTGGCGTATATGGGCAAGAGCATTGTGATACAATTCCTTTCTCAAGCAAGAAATTATTGAATTCATGAGACATATATTCACCACCATAATCATATCTTAATATTTTGATGCATGTAGAAAATTGAGTCTCAACGTAAGCCAAAATTTTCTTGAATATGGAAACACTTCAGATTTAGATCGAAGAAAATACACCCATGTAAACCGACTATAGTCATCTATAAATGACACAAAATACTTGAAGTGAGCATGAGAAATAACTGGTGAAATTCCCCAAACATCATTATGAATGACATCAAAACATTTTGCAGCACGACCACCAAAATTAGGAAAGGAAGAGTTTTACTTTTGCCTAATTTACAAGTAGAACAATCAAAGAAAGCAGCTGAAATTTGATTTTTATTTCCCAATAAACTAGAATTGGACAAATGAGACAACATAATAGAATTTGGATGTCCTAGACATTTATGCCAAACCTCATTCTTAGTAGTGGTAGAAGCAAAAGCTAGACCGGGAGGGATAGAAAAAAGTATAGGAAACAATCTTCCAACTTTAGGCCCCTTGACGATTATCGTCCCCGATATCTGATCCTGCACAAGACAACCATTACGAGAAAAAGTTACATCACAATTGTTATCTACCAATTGGCCAACTGAAATAAGACTAGTGGAGAGATTTGGTAATACAAAAATATTCTTGAAAGTTACAAAAATATCCCCAACCTTGGTAATGAGTAAATTACTACTATTGGCAACCTGAATTTGTGTTGGACCATTATACTCACAGTTGTTTTCGAGTATATTAGTTGAGTTGGTCATATGATTGGAAGCGCCAGAATCGACAAGCCAAAATTTAGATATTACCTCATTACCTTACAGCCCCAAAGCTGAAAATGCTGACAAGATCATTTGTTGTACCGTTTCAGGTGTATGACCTTGTCCAACGGAAGACGAGCTATCTGTAGTGGAACCATTTATCCCAACTTGAAAAGCATTTTCCCTATGGTTTTGAGGACGTGTGGGACACTCTTTGATAATGTGTCCTTGTTTTTTACAGTAATTAGAAAACTTCTTGCCACAATTGCTAGCAATATGACCATATTTCTTGCAACTATAGCATTGAGTTCTAGCCATATCCTTGCCCTTTTCTTTCCCTTTAACTGTAAATGCAACAATGACAACATTTCCTTGATGGAAAGCATTTTGTGTGAAGAGACCATGCTCTTCACGAAGTAATTTCCTAAAACAAACATCCAATAAGGGAGATGGATCACAGTTCATCAAGTTGGAGCAAACACTTTCAAAATCAAATCGTAATTTCATCAAAAATTAATCTCATTTGCTTTGTTCATGAACTCCTTGAATGATGGAGAGAGATTCAGGAGGTATTTTAGCATAAATGATATCGGTAACCATAAGTTATGAAATCCAGAAAAATAATCTTGAACAGAGAGACCTCCTTAAGAGTACATAGCAATTTCATGTTCTAACTAAAAGCGCCTTGCGTTATGGCCTTGGTTATAAACATTTTGTAAATAATCCTACATGGCCTTTGCTATCTTGTATGGCCTGAGATTAAGAACAATAATATGGTCAATTGACCCTAAAATCTATGTCATCACCCGAGCATCTTTAATCTTCCAACGACCGAACTTTGTAGGATCTATAGGAGTAGGATCGCTTCCATCTGTATGTCCCCCATAATATAATTCTTTTCCGGTGACAAATAGTTGGAATTGAAATTCCTAGGCAGAATAATTTTTTCCTGTGAAACGAATATGGAAGGACTCAAATTGATATAACGCCATGTTCTTGACAAGCTAAGGAAAATATAAATGCAATGATACAAAATAACCAGAATGACCAAGACTAAGATTCCAAGATTACTAAAATTTCAAGATACTTAGGACTGACTGTTGACTAAAAAACACTAAGCAGAACCAAAACTTTCAAAAAAGAAATTTTGAAAGGAACCACAGATGAAAGACACTAAGAATCAAAGGACTGAAAAAGGCTCTAATACCATGTCAGTTTTGTTGAATGAGTTCTCTCAAATGAGAGTCCTTCCATTAAATAAGAATTCTGATTTACATGTCTAAAAATCTGCTATATATCCCTAAATATATGTTATTCCTAATTGTAATATCTCTGAAAATATGCTACATTAACCTATGCTATCTCCTATCATCATTACACAAATATTTAGAGTTATTACATAGATATATACAAATATTTAGAATATGTCCAATCATGCTAATAAAAACAGGGGTAATATAGCCTTAAATAACCATAACAGCGGGGCAAGTCGTTACATATAATTTTAAGATAAAATCACACCACATATGTATTTAAGACAGTACATTACAAGTTATAAAGGTGTTTTTTTTTTAAGATTTAGTAAATTAAGATTTTTCTTACAAGTCATTACATATTTAGGATTATTTTCTATTAAAGTAATTTTTATTTAACGTTCTTGTCTTTATCGTATTTACGTTCAATATACTAAATGAAAATATGGATACTTAGTACAGATAATTATTAACTTACTATAAAAATCGATGTTATTATTTTTCGACCTTCACTATAGCGAACAAACCTTTCGCTATCTTTCACTATAGCAAAGTCTCACAGATTTTCTCAATTTTGTTCATTTTTTTCTTCACCAATTCTCACTTCGCTAAAACCTATGCAATATTATGATCTTAAACAACTATAACAATGGGGCAGATTGTTACCTATAATTTTAAGAGAAAATCACACCACATATGTATTCAAGACTTTATTCACAAGTTATAAATGTACTTTTTAAGATTTACTAAAATATTGATTACAAGTCATAACATACTAGGTTTATATTTTATTAATATATTTTTTATTTATTGGTTTTGTCTTTATAATATTTAGGCTAAATATACGAAAGGAAAATATGGTCAATTAATACATAGTTACAAATAATTATTAACTTTCTACAATTTTTAGGAGCTAATGAGAAAGTCCTGTAATTTTCAAAATCAAGACACTCAATCTCTCTCCCTATAGTTCCTCCTATTAGGATCAAACGCTTACCATCATGCCAAAAGCTATAGTTGATAGCAAAGACATGATTCTATTTCATAACTAAGTCCATCAAGCAAACGACATATTCGATCATGACTCCGACTCGGGCCACCCAGCTCCTCATGGGCCTTGCTATAGGTAGGATGTTGATAGTACTCAACAATCCCCCTCCCCCTCAACACCTACCTCATGTCGAATGTTGCTCTTGCAAATAGAACCCACGACCTTGGATATGATACCACTTGCTAGAAGATATGAAATCAGAAGCATACACAGGATCACATAGCCTACAATTAAACTAGATGATGTATAAAATTCATGAATATGACTTACTAACCTGTTCAAGCTTTTACAAAGGTCATCCAGAATAGTAGTCTCCAGGTCTGCGACCTTCTACTAAAATCAGATTCTGCTTCAGTGGGCGCAATATATTTTATGATGTGTAAAAAATCGATGAAAACAATCTGTGAGAGGCTGCTCCTTTTATCCACGTTTCTCCAACTGATAGTAAAAAATGTGGGAGTATTTCTCTAACCAAAAATATTCTGCAAGTTTCAGTTTTTGAAAGGTGTCTAGAAGCACAGTTAAAGAAATAGGTTTAACTGCTTCTAGGCAGAAGCGTATGGACATTGAGGGGAGTGGGTTCACATGCACCCATCCTCTCCTTCCTAACCCCTATATAATACTACTATTTTACTTATTGTCTTTTTAAATTTGTATTGGTGAACTCAAGGTTAAAAAGAGTACTTCAGTGTATTGGTATGTAAGTACAAATAGGGGGTGCATGACCTATAGATTTGTGGTTCAAATTTCTTTATCCACATTAATATTTTTAATTAATATAACTAAATGTTCCACTTTTCATAACTCTTTTTAATAATTTATAAATAAAAAGAGGTTCAAATATCCATATTTTGAGGTTGCATCAGCTATGTCTAGACCCTAAGCTAGAAGTGTCAATAAAGTTAATTTATACTTTTTGCTTTCTTTTTCTCCTTTCCTTCTTTGGACATTTTTCTTATTTATTTTTTTTACTTTTTCTTGTGTCACAACCCATACCGTCGTGATTGGCACTCACACTAACCCTCCGGTGGGAGAACCATAACCACAAACCGACTAACCAACTTAACAAAAACTAGGCATTTAAAGATACGGAAGCAGGTTTAAATGACCAAAAGAAATACGGAGTTCCCATAAACTCCAAAGGTTTAAAGAAATAACTAACCAAACTAATGCGGAAGTTTTAACCCATAAACTCTTCTTGCACTCTTAACTAAAACCCTAAGCGTAGATTAGGATTATAAAACTGAACCTACTAAGTTTAGACCCCTAAAAATGAATTAAATCTGATTGGGTAAGGAAAAGACCAATATACCCCTTACTATTTCGGGTAACTTTCCTTAACTTGATAGCTTGACTTCAAAAGGACATATCTCACTCATACGAACTCAAAACTTAGAAAACTCGGTGGCGTTGGAAATATAATTCAATGACCTTTCATTTAATACCTTGTAGCCCACCTAAATCATTATGTACTAAAGTTTATGGTCATTTGAAGTTCACCCAAATCTTAGAAGAACTTAGGAATGACTTGAGTGAACTCTCTTTAGTTCTTCTTGAAACTCAAGGTGCTACATCTAGTGACCTTAACACTTAAAAAAAATTAATTACTTGGTAAAATCTCACTCACTAAGAAGAACGGTTCGAGTTTTAGTTCAAAAAAATTTCTAGGGTGCTACAATATCTCCCCATTGGGATCATTCGTCCTCGAATGACGACTGGACTGGATATGGAATGGGGTTACTCTTACTAAAGTCTGAGTCTAATGGCATTATCTTACTATATTCAAGCTTAACCCAAATCCTTAGGTTCGGGTTCTATACCTCTCCATAGGGAATCTCATCCCAAAACTATTACTCTTTACCACCACATTGGGCTCATATCAAGAATCACCTAATGTTTAACAGCAGCACGTTCAAACTTAGTACTCTAACAATTCCATGGACTCCTACTAACCAGCTCCTTAAGAAATTCTCAACACTTGACTTGATTTCTCATCTTATCATCTCCCCCTTAGGTCTAAAGCTAGCACTTTAAAGTTATGGACCTATTCCACATTGACAACTCAATTATGCTATTTAGGCACAACTGGAAAATAATAACTTAATTGGGACCTCGTCTGATTACATACCTCCCAGTACATCTCTTAATTCTCTTGTTACTCTTATAACTTAGCCACACTTCATTGCCCTTATCTAAATGTTAGGGTATCTCACTTGTACCACTCATATTTATTGCAGCTTATCACCTCAATTCCTCACATACTCTATGTCAAGTCTTTTAGATCAAATCTCAAGACTAACATCATCACTTTCATGTTGCCATTCTTTTGATCATGAAACTCATCTCGAATTCAAGCTTAATATTTATGACTAAACCCGAATATCAATATGATTGCTCGCTTACTATACAAACTTACAACTACTAGATACAAAGTTAATAATCATTATCCTACTAAAATTCATGACAAATAGTCAATCCTTACCTCTTTGTCTTCATACTTACAATTTACTATCACACTTCCCTTCACAACTTGAGTACTATTCACTCATTCACTATACATCATTGCCTAATTAGTTCTATAATACTTTGAATATTATGGGCTCTCACTCAAAATCATAAGCCTAGATTAGATCTATCACCTCATGTATACTTATGCTCTTCTATTCAACACATATATTTAGCCTCATCTAACACGATGGAACATCGGCCTCAACTTTATTCTGGTTAAAAATATATATACTCTATCTCATCTTGGCTAGCAACTCTTACTCTACCTCCTATGATAGAATCTTCAAAACTCATCACTTCATAGTCTACCCATAAAGGAAAACTCCTCATCAACAACTTACTGGGTGCATGACTATAATAACATAATCTGCCCCATTACTATCTCTCTTTCATAGGTTACCTTACCTCTGCATACTTTCCTCTAACTCTGGGCTCTTTCACTACTACTGCTCATGATCTCGTAACTCATGCTACATTTTCAGGTGAAAATCTTACCCAAGCTCTAAACATACTTCCTCATAAGGATCTCAGCTGAAACAGGACTTAGAGAAGAGAGTACAACTCACTTTTAGCTCAAACGCACGATTCATATAATTATGGGTGTATTCCTTTGAAACTCAACACTTAACTCACTCATGGGCTTCTCTCAAGCCCCTTTGGATTCTCATGACTTCCTCAAGACTCTTGCTAAGAATAACTCATTGATAAAGAACTGACTTTCCTTTTCAACCACCTCTAGTATGAGAGGTAGTCGAATGAATCTGAGAAACGCACAAGTATGAATAAATCTCTATGACTTAGCTCTATTGCACTATTAAGAGTATGAAAGAAAGGAATTTTTTCTTAAATGTTTGTAGTCCCTCGCTTATAGAAGTAGGGCCCTCAAAACCATAAACAACACATTACTGACACGACTTCATAGACACTCTAGGCACTTGAACTCTGTGCTCTGATACCAAGTTTTTCACGGCCCGAGCCTACACCCTGGACGTGGCCGACACTCGAGAACCATTGTTGGTCCCCCAAGTGAACCCTCATCCTGGTTGTCTACAAGAAGAAGACTAAGTCAAGCATACAAATCATAAAAACTAAATAAAAATTCATGAAACTTAAATACAAAGCTTTAACTCAAAAGAAAACTTTGAATAATATAATATATTCAACTCCCCCCAAAATAGGCAACTTGAGTCTTCCAAATATTTAACAAAATAAATGAACAGACTTCTGAAATTCTACAGTCTATCTATGAAGCCTCTAAATAACAAAGATGGAAGTCAGGACAAGACCCACGACATCCTAACAACTGATATAAGTGAAAGTAAAAGTGGAACCCTTCGGAAGCAAGGAGGCTCACCATAGCTAACTCGAACTGTATATGGTATCAATGAAGCTCCGGTTGATGATCCTGAATACCTGCATCTGCATCATGAAACAATGCAGACCAAATGGCTCAGTATGTGGAATGTACGAGCATGTAAAGGAAATTCTAAAGCATAAATATAAGCTTGAACTTGATAAAATGGAAACATACTTACCTCTTTTCGAACTTACTCAACTCAAGGAATATTCAAGGATACTCAAAACTACTCAAACTTACTCAACTCAGAAGTACTCAAGGATAAGATACTTAACTCAGTAATAAGGTTCTTAACTTAGTGAAACTCAACAATAAGGTACTTGACACAATGAAGCACAGATCAACTCAAGATACTCAACTCAAGATACTCAACTCGAAGGTACTCAACTCAAAATACACAACTCATGATACTCAAGGATAAAGCAATAGTAAAATATGCAATATATATATATATGAAAAGTTGTAAAACTGTAGATAGTAACTCAATGTATTCAAAAATACAACAATACTCAGTATGTATATAAAAATACAATATAACTCTTTGGGAGTTTCTCTAACCGACAACCATCACTATGAGTTATGTGATGATACAGCGTCTCACCCACGCTGCCAGAACTGTCATATACTTTGCCAAGGTATAAGACCTCTCAACTAAGTGGATCCACTAGTCTGTGCTAAAAAGCACTAAGGAATCATCTAAATAGTATGACCCTTTCTACCCACGTCGACTACATGGTTTATGGAGACTTGAGTTATCTGAACTCGTCCCATATCGGTGCTCAATACTACTCCCAAAATATACTCAGCTCATATGTTTAAAAACATAACTTTTTCTGTGGTTTGAGATTATTACTCAAAATCTTTCTCTAAAAAGAGATGTTACTCAACTGCTCAAAACTCTTTGGGAAATCTCAATTTACTCATTTTTTAAATGTGAAAACATTTACTCTTGAGAATACTTAGTTCCCATATATCATTTTAAGGAAAATGAACTCGACTCAACTTTTTCTCAACTGAAGTGCTCAAGTCTTAAAACAAGTTTAGAAAAAAGTTGTAAAAGACTTCTCAAAATAGGGTTCATGCCAAATGATGGACGTGAACGACTCAATTTAAGGTTTTTAATAACCATACAAAGAACTCGATACTCAGAACTCAACAACTCAAAACTTAAGAACTTCAATGATATTACTCATTTCAAGAATTCTCAACTCATAAGGTTCATGCAGAATTATAAGCATGAACAACTCAACTCAAGGACTCAACGATACTCTTCATCTCAAGATTTCTCGACTCATATGGTTCATGCAGAATTATGGGCATGAACTGCTCAACTGAAGGACTTCATGGGTAACATGTAATAGTTCCATGATTAGGAATATAATCTCAGAAGGGTTAGGAACTCAATACTTAAGACTTAGAACTTAAATATACTATTCCTCTCAAAGATACTCAACTTATGGAGTTCATGCGGAATTTATGGGGATGAACGACTCGACTCGAGGGTCTACATAACAATATGGAACTCATGTATCCGACTCTTCTCATTCTTATACTTACTTCCTCAAAACTTATCTCAAATTGATAGTTGATCTCAAAGGATTCACAATTGAACTCAGACTTTCTTGAACTCTACTCTTAACTCTCTCTTGAATGTGAATTATGAATTCGAGAGTTATGGTTCATGATATGAAGGATCTCGTGATGAAAAAGTAGACTCATGAATACATTCTCCTCATTCTCATACTCACTTACTCGAGTCTTGAAACAAGTCATTAGAAATTGTAGAAGACTCCTCAAAAAGACTTAAGAGGGACTTTCTAAAAAATGTTTGAAACAACTCTCAAAAACTTGACTCTCAACTCTACCTTGAATTTGATTTATGAATTCAAGGTTGTGATTTGTGATAGGAAAGATCTCGTGATGTTTAGTAGTTCTTTTAGATAGTTAAACATGAGAATCGGTTGAAAAACACTATCTGGGGAGCAAGTCCGCCACGCGGAGATAAATTAAAATGTTTGGTCGAAATAATTTTTGAAATAGTAAAGTCCGCGACGCGGAGAGAAAATTTTCACACTGAAGGAACAGGTCAGCGACGCAGACCTGGTACATGTTCATTGTCCGACTTTTTCTTCCTCGTTTTCTAACCCCAATTCACCTAAATTTGATTTTTTTTCCTCAATTTCTCTTTAGATTTCGATACCCAATATATGTACCCAAGAATCTAATCAAACACAACTCTAAAATCGACGCAATTTCCTCAAGAACTCATCAATATCATCTTAACACAAGAACGATAGCCAATTTTAAGAACACGATTCAAGAACATCAAACCTTCATCTTTCTAGAATGAATTTAATGTTGAAAATAACATATTTGGCGAGTGGGTGAACAAACCCAACACTATGGAAGCTTACATACCTCTTAGGGATCAAACCCATGGCGAAAATCCACAGCAAAACTCAAGAACCTCGATGAATGCTTTGATCCTCTCCTCTATTCTCCTTTTTTTCACTTCTTTGAACTCTCAACTAAAACCCTAAGCGTAGATTAGGATTATAAAACTAAAACTAATCAGTTTATACCCCTAAAACCTTACTAAAAATGAATTAAACCTGATTGGATAAGGAAAAGAGCAAAATACCCCTTACTATTTCGGGTAACTTTCCTTAACTGGACAACTTGACTTCAAAAGGGCACATCTCACTCATACGAACTCGAAACTTAGCAAACTCAGTGGTGTTGGAAAGATAATTCAACAAACTTTCATTCAATACCTTGTAGCCCACCTATATCATTTTGTACAAAAGGTTATGGTCGTTTGAAGTTGATCCAAATCTTAGAAGAACTTAGGAATGACTTGAGTGAAATCTCTTTAGTTCTTCTTGGAACTCAAGGTGCTACATCTAGTGACCTTAACACTTAAGAAATTTTTAATTACTTCGTAAAATCTCACTCACTAAGAAGAACGTTTCGAGTCTCTATTCAAAAAAAATTCTGGGGTGTTACACATACATGCATTACAATGACGTAATTACCAACATACATCACGCAAACATGAAATCACAACCATCACCTACATCGAATCCAAGCTTGAATCCCCTAAGGCACTTGAATCTTCCCTTTCCGGATTATTCCCGCTTATTCTAGGTCTACAAACAGTTAATATACGCAAGGATCAACAATCAAAGGTCTAATTAACCGGACTATAACAAACCCAATAACCAAAGACCCAACTCATGATCCTAATGTGCAGCTAGGGCTTTTTCCCACCATCCAATTCAGTTCAAAACCCTACCCCAATAATATATGATCAATATTCTAAGTTCTACGAATCAAAAAAGGGATTAGGGGAGTAAATTTCTTACCTTTAGCACCAAATTTCGTGGAAAACTATCAAGAACTCGCCTGGGATCGTCTCCTAGCTCTCAGGAACGAAACTTGCAGAAAAATAACGTTTTTGGGATTTAATTATGACTTAAGTCGTTACTGACCCGCTACAGTTGCCCTGCTCTGGCGGCTTGCATGGAGACAGAACCTCAAAACTTGAGTTCCAAGTTCCCATTTCACAACACACATTCAAACCAGGACGTTCTAAAATTACCCTTTCACGCTAAGATCAGTTTTGGGAGTTCTACATACTCAAATTCGATTCTGTAAAGTCGTACGGGTTTCTTAACGTCTTAGTTATCCACTCATGTAATTGCATTCCATATTAACCTCTCGTTTGTTACCAAATTTCCCTAGACCTCACTGACTTCGATTTCGTCCAAATCTGGACTAGGCTAGGAAATTTCAAGTTATTACCAAAAAGTTTTCCAGACCAAAAAATTTCCCCGCTGACTTTTCTATAACGACGGAATTAGGTCGTTATATTTTGACTTTTCAAAGCCCTAAACTAAAAAGTGAAAAAGAGTAAAGACATCATATTGTTCGTGTTTTGGCTCCATTCCACTTTGTTGTTCATGGTGAAGTAGAAGTGAGATTTGAGAACACAAGGTATGCTATCTAAAAAGAATCAATTTTATTTGTTAATGTACTTTATTTGTATTATATGTTTTTCTTGATTTATGAAGTGGTGTCATTATTTGATTGCTTGAATATTTTGAATTTATAAGAACTTTTTGATTTCTAAATAGTTATCTATAATTGTGATTCTTTTATTAATAAACTTGTTATTTGTGCTAATATTTTCAAAAAATTATTTTGTTTGATAAGATTAAATAGAAGTGTAAATATTTAATTTTGTAGGTAAAATAATTCTTACATTCAAATCATCAAATCGAAAATGGATAAATTTATCATCAAGTTACCAAAGCCAAAAGATGGTCAACCAAGTTCTAGCTCTAGTCAACCATTGGTGAGTTTAGAAGTAGCTCCGGAAGTTCAAACCATGCAAATTCTTTTCCACTTTCAAATACGGATAATATGCTTGATTTTAAATCTCTTGAAGTAGATCCCAAATACTGAATACCTATTTCATCTTATAGTCCTAATATTCGAGATACGGTAAGGAGGTATTACATTTAAAAAAAGTCATGTCAACCTATTGATTATCTCTTCCCTAAAACTAAGTTTGGAGATAAAATGCGTCAATTTCAACCAACTTAATTTAAGAGAAGATCTCAATGGTTGGAATATAGCATTAAAGAAGACGCGGCATTTTGTTTTTGTTGTTATTTGTTCAAAAATGAACTTGAAAGTTGTGGAAATGCTGGAGATTCATTTACAAGAGATGGTTTTAGGCGTTGGAACAAAGCTCTAGAAAGATTCAAAAAATATGTTGGTAAGGTAAATAGTATCCATCATAAATGTTTCAATAGGATGCAAGATTTGATAAACCAACGTCAATCGATTCAATCTTATCTTGGCAAGCAAAGTGAAAAGGCAAGAAGTGATTATCGCATGCGTTTAAATGCCTCAATTGATGTAGCAAGATTTCTCTTGACATCGGGATTTCCATTTTGTGGACATGATGAAAGTGAAGGTTCTGAATATAAAGGTGCTTTTCTTGAACTTTTGAAATGGTATGGGGATAGAAATTTTGATATGGGAAGAATAATATTAGGTAATACTCCACAAAATAATATGATGATTTGTCCGACAATTCACAAAGATATTGTGGAGGCTTGTGCTAAAGAAACAACTAAGACTATCATTGAAGACTTGGACAGTGATTATTTTGGAATATTAGTTGATGAATCAAAGGATGTCTCTCATAAGGAGCAAATGGCTCTAATTTTGAGATATGTCAAAAAAAGTGGAATGGTGATAGAGCGATTCTTGGGTATTGTCCATATAAATGATACATCTTCTCAATCATTAAAAAGGGCAATTTATTTTTTGCTTTTGGATCACTTATTATGTACATCCAAAATACACTATCAAGGTTATGACGGAGTTAGTAATATGCAAGGGGAATAAATGGTCTCAAGTTTTTTATTTTACAAGATACGCCATCTGCATATTTTATTCACTGTTTTGCTCACCAATTGCAATTAAGACTTGTAGGTCTTTCCAAAAGAATTCGGATGTGGATAAATTTTTATGTTCTCGCTAATATTTTGAATACTATTGGAACTTCATTTAAATGCAGAGATTCACTTCGACAACATCAAGAAGATAAGTTCGAAGAGTTGCTTAAATTTGGAGAAGTACATACAGGGAAAGGTTTGAATCAAGAACATGGCCTCCAACGACCGGGTGATACTCAGTGGGGGTCTCATTTTAAAACCTTGGACAATTTCCTAATTCTTTTTTATTCAATTGTTAATATGCTTAAGGATATGAAACGTGATTGTCTATATCATCGTGATAGATTTGCAGTGGAAAATCTTTTGAATAAGATTTGTGAACTTGAATTTGTCTTTATGTTGCACTTGATGTTTAAGGTGTTGCTATTGACAAATGAGTTGAATAAAGTTTTACAAAAGAAATATCAAGATATCGTTAAATCTATGGGATTGCTTGACCTTTCAAAGAAAAGATTACAAATGATGAGAGAGGATGAATGGGACTCTATGAAGGATGAGGTTAGCTTATTTTGTGGTAAACGTGGTATTTTAATTCCCAAAATGGATGAAGACTACTCTAATGAAAAATTGAAGCGTAAGAGGTCCAATATTTTATATTTGCATCACTTTCGTGTGGAAGTATTTTATGCCATCAATGATTTGACACTTCAAGAGCTCAATAATCATTTTGGTGTGGTGACTAGTGACTTACTCCTCGGTATGGCTAGTTTGAGTCCAGTTGATTCATTTGCTAATTTTCACAAGGATAGGATAATGAAACTAGCCGAGTACTATCCAAGTGAGTTTGGTGATAAAGAGCTTTGGGAATTCAATTTTCAACTCGACGATTTTATTGTCTATGCTCAAAAGTGTGATAGCATGTTTCTCAACTTGAAGGGAATCAAAGATCTTGCAAGAATGATTATAGAGACAAAACGAGATCAAACTTGGTCACTTGTGTATCTACTTGTGAAGCTAACTTTGATTAGTCATGTTGCTACCGCAAGCGTGAAAAGAGCATTCTCGTCAATGAAGTACATAAAGAATGATTTACGTATGGATGAAGATCTTTAGAATGGTTGTTTAGTTTGCTATGTAGAGCGTACTATATTTAAAAATGTAATTAATGATGTCATTATTGATCATTTTCAAAATAGGATAACTCGT
This sequence comes from Solanum verrucosum, assembly GCF_900185275.1. Lineage (NCBI taxonomy): Eukaryota > Viridiplantae > Streptophyta > Magnoliopsida > Solanales > Solanaceae > Solanum > Solanum verrucosum. The sequence continues at coordinate 1,049,187 of NW_026020355.1, forward strand.
CGAGGACAATTGCAAGTGAATGATGTTTTTTGCTAATATATTACTATATAAACGTTGTTGCTTGTTGTCACCGAAAATTTTATATAATTGAATTGAATGTCTATTTTGAAGATAATGGTGCCCCATGTTCTTGAGATCCTGGATACGCCTCTGCTTCTAGAATCTTCTCTTCTTTTTTTTCTCAAAATACATATATTTAATCTGGTATAGTAGGGACCATAGATTTAATAGTAAGTCCCAATTATGGTATCAATACGAAAATCAGTGAATTAATACAACCGTGATAAATTACAGATTATTCCACCAAAAATTTGTAATTGCACTCCTCGATTTAATTTCAAAATCCAACATTTAATCTTATTTAACTACCCATGTTAGCAGTGGCGGACCCAGGATTTTCGTTCAGGGGGTTCGAAAAATAAAAGTATAAACGTGTATATATAAGCCAACAAAACAAAATTTCAAGAAAGTAGTAATATTTAGTTTTAGTAGCGGACCCTTGAATTTTTTTGGGTTTAAAACCACACTTTTAGCATGCTTTATAAAATAAAAAACTAAAAAAAAAACATGAAAACAAAACTGAAAAAGAAAAAAATAAAACGCTAATGCAGGGATTCGAACCCTCAACATGAGGCTTAATTTTCAGGGAACCTGCCACTGGGCTATCTCTTTCTCCTTGTCATTGAGGGGGTTCAAAAAATATATATCCACATAAATACAGAAAATTACCTTATATATACAATGTAATTTTTTGCCCTGGAACCAACGTGGGTCCGCCCCTGCATGTTAGAATTACTGATACCAATCAATTAAATCTATGATAATTTAATTCATTGATTGATTTAATCCTTTATTACTATGCTTAATTTATTTCATGTGACGGATATGATACATATATAATCCACCTGTATGATTTTCACATGAAAACTTATAAGCAATCATAAAGGGGTATCATCAATCTCAAGGTCGAGACATGGATTCTATCAACTAATTATTATTTCATAAATATGATTTATTATCGTCCAATCTATCAGGAATATATTGAACCACGGTAGGGTCTCACCTTTTGACAGATCAAGATGGCAAATAAATTATATTGATCATAATAATTATATCAAGATTAAGGGTGTGTTTGGTATGAAGGAAAATGTTTTCCATGGAAAATGTTTTCCTGGAAAACAAGTAGACTTTGGACTTATTTTCTCATGTTTGGTTGGTGAGTAGAAAATATTTTTCGGAAAAGATTTTTTAGTTTTTGATTTATGAATGAAAATTTTTTTTGAGAAAATATCTTTTATTTTTACTAGAGAGTAGAGAATAATTTTTGAATTGAAACTGGAAAAAAAAAACTTAAATTTTTTTTGGTGGGGGGAGGGTGGGGTGGGGTAGGCGTGAGATGGGTTAAAAAAATAAAATTTTGAAATTGAAAATATTTTTAAAAATAAACTTAAAATTTTTTTGGAGGGAGTGGGAGTGGGGCGAAAAGATAAAAAGTTGAAATTGAAATTATTTTTAAAACCAAACTTAAATTTTATTTGGAGGGGGGGGGGGGGGTCGCAGTTGGGGTGAAAAAAAAATTGGAAATTGGAAATAATTTTAAAAAACAAACTTCAAATATATATATTTTGGGGGGTGGGGGTGGGGGTGGGCTGGTAGGGGGACTGGCCGGGGGGTGGGGTGGGATGAAAAATAAGAATTTGAATTTGAAAATATTTTTTTAGAAACAAACTTTGATTTTTAATTATTTTTGGGGGGAGTGGGGGGGAGTCGAGGGTAGGGGTGGGGGTGGGATGAAAATAAAAATTTGAAATTGGAAATATTTTTTCAAAACAAACTTAAAAAAAAATCTGGGGGGAGGGGGTAGGGGGTGAGGGTGGAGTAAAAAAATTAAAAATTGAAGTTTAAAATATTTTTTTTAAAAAAAAACTATAAAAAAATTGTAATTTGAAGTTGGATGAGAGTTTTGGAAAATATTTTCCTTAATTTTTGAAGGAAAGTCATTTTCCTTAAATTTGAGGAAAATGAGTTGATTTGGAAAACATTTTCCAAAACATTTTACCCAAACCAAACATAAGAAAATTGGAAAACATATCAAACACACCCTAAGAGTATAAATACATTTAATGATTCTAGAGAAGATATTATGTAAATACTCAGAACATAAACAAGCTTCTCTACTTGGTTCGTTCAATACACACAAAAAGCGTACTAGCACAAGAAGTTGGAAAGAAACCACTCTCATAATCAAGATCAAATTATATTTAATCTTGTGCTACAATCATCAAGATGTTTGTCCAATTTCATCTTCGATTGTGAACTTATATTTATAACTTATAAGGACAGAAAATTTCAATCTTCTGTGTATGAACCAAGAAACTCTATACACTAAATTGTCTACTATATAAGTAAATGACACACAAGTAGGTAGGGGTGTACATGGCCGGGTTGGTCGGGTTTTTCAAATATCAAACCAAACCATTTGTATCGGATTTTTAAATTTATAAACCAAACCAAACCAATAAAACTCGAGTTTTTCAACCTTGGGTTTTTTCGGGTTTTTTGGGTTGTTTCGGATTTTTCCGGTAAAGTATTCATACAAACATATAATTTACTTGTACTTCAAATATTTCTTTAGTCCTACCAAAATACAACTATCTAAGGTGTTTCTTAAAAAAATAACACAAAATATGATATGATTAATGACACTAAAATATCCAACAAAAATAATATTAACGAAATCGCGTAAAACAAATATTACAAATTAACAAGTCATAAGTAAAATGATCATAATTTAAAAGTACTAAATCGTGCTAAAATAAGTTCAATAAGTATTAGTTACATGACTAAATATTAAAGGAAATTAAAATTAAATTATGTATTTTAATTGTCTAAGCCAATGTAAAACTAAAGAACAAATATTCAATATTATTGTCATTCTTAGTGTTGAATTGATTTTCTTTTTGCATTAGTATTAATTTGATTTTGATTTAAGCTTTATTATAATTATCAACATCTATGGACTATAATCTTTATTGGACCATTTACAATTCTAAGTTTCAAACTTGAAATAATATATTAAAAAGATAAAAACGATGAAAAAGTATAAGAAATATTTAAAAATTATATCAAAGTAAATATTTTTATGTATAAAATAAAATTTTAAAATTACATATATAATGTCGAGTTGGTTTGGTCTCGGGTTGGTTTTTTTTAGTTAAAACCAAACCAATCCAAATATAGTCGGGTTTTTTCCAATACCAAACCAAGTCAAACCAAATCACTAGTCGGGTTTTGTTTTTAATTTGACTCGATTTGCGATTTGCGATTTGGTTCGGTTTTTGGTTCGATTTTGTACACCCCTACATGTAGGCACAATGATCTATTTAATAGGAATTTTATAAAATCAAATAAATAAAATAATCAGTCTTTAGGATTCATCAATTATCTTCTTCCTTTATATTCATTATATTTTATTATTATTAATGTAGCTTATTTCATTCACAAGATCAATCTAATAAATCTTCATGTGCCCTTAAACTATTCAATTATACCATTTTTTGAATAAACAGTATCCTTAAAAATATTATATGCTCCACAGTCGAGAGATCATTTATTTGTTCGACAACATTATCATTAATATGAAGGGTTTAACACATGGCATACAGTTTAGGGGAATTTTCGCAAATTGCCACTATCGTACATTTAGTTATGCTCTATAGCTATAGTTTGCATATTACAAACTGTAGCTATAATTTAAACTTTCTCGTTTGTATAATTCACGGGTGAGTTTGTATATTCGCATGTACGTTTGTAATTCGCAGGTACATTTGTATAATTGGGTTATCTTTGTATAAACTCGAAATAATGAATTTATACAAACACAAACATCTGAAATTTAACTATAGTTATAATGACTAATTATATTATACATATTACGAATTATACAAACTCGAAACCCCAACCCACGTAATTATCACTGAATGTTGGTCACTATAGTTATAATGACTAATTAACTAGTATATGTGTCACGATCCGTGCCTACACCCTGGACGTGACCGGCACTCGAAAACCATTGTTGGCTCTCAACCGAACCCTAATCCTGGGCTGACTACAAGCGGAAGACTAACTCTAGCATTTCATAAGCATCAAATTGAAAGAAACGTTTAAAAATAGTTTACTGAATCTCAAAACTTCGCTGAATATACTGAGTATCAAAAATAAGTTTTAAATAGAATATCTGAATCTGAAAGACCCTCCAAAATTGTCTATTTATGAAGTCTCTACTATACAAAGATGAGTGTCGCGATAAGACTCGCGACTCCTCAAAAGAACTACTACTAACAACTCATAAAATTGGAGTACTCCGAAAGCAAGGAGGTCTCACTCATAAGAAGGCGAGCGGATGGAGTGATCTCAACAGACTCTTATTGAGGATCCTAATAATTTGTATATGAATCATTAAAAGATGTAGGTCGAATGACATTAGTACATTGAATGTACGAGTATGTAATATAGCTGAATAACAAATAACTCAAAGAAAAGACTGCAATAGATAACAATGTAATCAAGTTGAATGTGAAGAAATAAAGAAGTTGAATCATTTAAAGTTTTACAAAATATTTTCTCATCTCTGAACTCAACATAATAAGTGATATATAAAAAATACACTTTAACTCTATTAGGAGATTCTCTAACCGACAACCATCACTATGAGTTACATGATGATACAGCGTCTCGCCCACGCTGTCAGAATTATCCTATACCTTGTCGGGATATAGGACACCTCAACTAAGTAGATCCACTAAGCTCTGCCGAAGGCACTAAGGATTCATCTAAAAAGCATGATCATTTACCCATGTTGGCATAAATAGTTTATGAGGAATGTGATTTGTCTGAACTCATCCTCATATTGGTGCTCAATACTACTCCCAATAATATAAACTCATGCTCAATGTTTAAAAAAACATACTCTTCCTCTGGTTTGAGATAATTGCTCAAACTATCCTCTTTAAAGAGGTAACTGCTCTTGAAATATCTTTCAACTCATAACTCATTTAGAAATCAAAGTTTCTCTTTTATCAATGTAAAAACTAATACATTTGGGAATACTTAGTTCCCATATACTCTTAATCAATTCATACTTGAAAGCTCTTTCTCAAAAATATATCAAAATCATATTGTGATATGATCATTAATGACTCGGGAAGTCATACTGCATAAACAGTGATGGTATATCTAGATACCATACTGCTTAAACATTGATGGCATAACTAGATATCATACTGCTTAAACATTGATGGCATAACTAGATACCATAATGCTTAAACATTGATGTCATACTCAATTGTCATACTAATCATGTTTTAGAAACTCTTTCTCAAAACCCATCTTTACTTCCTCAAAAACTCAGTTTAAAAGTCAAGTGTTGGCTTTAAAAAGATTCACAAAATTTATAACTCAAAATAGGGTTCATGCATATTTATGTACATGAACGACACAACTCAAGGATCTTAATAGCAACATAGAAAACTCAATACTAAGAACTCAAAACTCAATGACACTACTCATCTCAAGGATACTCAATTCATAGGGTTCATGTTGAAATATAGACATGAACGAATCAACTCAAGAATCTTAATGCATAACATATTTCAATTCAATAATTGGGAATAGAATTTCAAAAAGAAACAGGAACTCGAGAACTCAAAATCAACTTATCTCAAGAATACTCAAATCTAGGGGTAGAATCCTAGATCACTCTTTTACTGATTTGAAAGTAGATGTAGGGCGTGACGACGAACTAGTACGACACTATGATAGCCTTACATACCTGGAAGAATAAGATTCTTCAAGAATCTTGAAGAAGAACTTGATTAGAAGCCTTGAAACCCTAACTTGAAGGTAAACAATCAAGAACACCATTCTTGAGATTCTTGAATTAGTTTCTTGAAATCTCTATGGCCAAGAATTATAATTTTCATTAGTGATTCATAATTGTATGGATGAATTTGAGTTGGAAAGAATAGAATCTTGGAGGAAAACCTACCTTGAAGAAGAATCTTGAAAAAGATGGAAAAAAATCTTGAATAGAGTCTTCTACTTTGATTTTTCCTTAGGGTTTTGCCTTAAGGTTTGAGAGAGAAGAGAATGATGGATCGAGAGATGAAAATCTGATTGTTTTGGGTCTTTAATTAGTCAAAAAAATCGTTTAGGATTTTTTTAGAGGTAAAAAGACAAAAACAACCCTTTTTAATAATTTTCCGTCGGTTAATTCATCACTACACTGTATCAGGTTACTAAATGGTCATAACATTTTACTCAAAACTTGAATCGTTGCGAAATTGATGGCGTTGGAAAGAAGATTCAAATACATTTATTGTGATAGGTTATGAACCACGTAACTCTTTATATTCTAAGAGATGTGATTGTTTGAAGTTGACCCAAGTAGAATCTTACATCAAAACTTAATCGATAAGAAAACTTTCAACTCAACTTTGTGGTAGGAGATTCTAGTGACCTTAATTGATATCCAAAACCATTCACACACTAAAGAATTTACCTTTACAAATATGAGCAATTTAAGAATCACCCGATATGACCCTACAAGTAAATGAAGAATAGTTCAGGTCTTAACTTAGAAATTTTTGGTGTGTTACAATATGTTTGCTTAACCATGTAATTTTCCCTATAACACATATATTATACACTTGATAAACATTGAATACTATATATTGGGCTATTGGCAATTTAGGCTTGGGAAACTTAGCAAATACCTCATAAAACCAAAATAATTACAAACACATATCCCTTTACATTCATACCCCACTAAATAATTATAATATACACCACCCCCCTCCCCCTCTTATAGTATCATGGACTACTGAGTAATTTCTGAACAAGAAACCTTAATGATACTACAACAATTTACATATGCTCTTATAGTATCATTGACTAATGAGTAATTTCTGAACAAGAAACCTTAATGATATCAATACAATATATATACTGATTTAGTGTCAGTTAAACGAAATTATCAGTCTTAATGATACCAATACAGTATATGATACTGATTTAGTATCAGTTAATCGAAAATTATCAACCTTAATGAATAAGGGTATGACTATAATATTTTTTTGAGAAAATCGATGTTTCTTAAATTACTTTGTATTGAAATATAAACACGTAATTATTTTAAATTTTATGACTCATTTACATAGTTTTTCCTTTGTACTTCTCCTATGTTGATTATCTGGTGTAACATTAGACAAGGAGCACAAAAGTTTATCGACAAATGTATCCATTTCAAGAGTCAAGATATGGACAAGATAATAAAAAATTTACCATCAACTTGTTGGATATTTGCTAACATTTATATCAGAGGGCACCAACTGCAAACTCTGAGCAGAGTCTATGGGATAACTGAGTGCAGCCTTATCAGGAAATCCTTAGCAATGTGGAAGGTCAAGATGATCACAATACTAGGGAACCAAATATTGTGTAAAATATACTTGTACAATCTAATTGCTTTCCAATAGATATTACGCATTTATCCCAATTTATTTTACTCAATTTTCTTCATAGTCAATCTAAAAAAGAATGTGACATATTCCTTTATTAAATACTTTCCCGTCTCATTTTATTTGAGTTAATTTGATTTGATACATAAATTAAGAAAGAAAGACTTTTGAAACTTGTAGTCCAAATAAGGGATAGATGTTTGTGTGACTATAAATGATTTCATTAAGAATAAATTAGGCATTTTAAAATCAATTATTATTTAATATAAAAATGTGTAATTCTTTTTTGAACTGATTAAAAATAAAAAAAGTCATATATAAATTGGAACAAAGGTGGTATCAATTTAATTTTAAAATGATTATTTTACCTCAATGAATTTTAATAAATTAATTTATAACTACACAAACATCTATCATTTATTTTAATCCACAAATTTCAATATCTTTCTTTCTTTCTTAAACTTCATGAAAAATCAAAATGTATAATATAAAAATGAGAATCATCATCATATATATTACTAAAAGTGGGAACAAAAAAAATTAAAAGTTGAAATACCAAAATAACCTACAAAATTGAGTTACTACAATAATACCATTAAAACAAGAAATAAGTTTTTTTCTAATAAAATCTAAAATCTAAATTATTCAACATTAAAACATGAAATAAGTTATTTTTTAATAAAATCTAAATTATTCATTTATGACAACGTACAAAATTGGCTAGTAATTGTTTTACTATCTTATCTAAAATGCATGTCTTCTCTTCTTTTTTTCAGAAAATAATTAATTACATTAATTTTTTACGCATGCATCTTCACTTAAGAACTAACTTTTATAATTTTCATATATATAATCTTGTAATTATCATTTCTTAATCTTGACCTTTCAAATTTCTCACTCAAATAAAAAAAGAATACAAATGAGAAATTATACCTTAAAGATAAGAAATTAAAGTAGATACATGTATCTTTTAAAGTTAATTTTCATGCTTTATATTTTTAATATTTATTTTAATATTATTTGACCTTTCACATTTCCATGTAACTTTTCATATTACTATAATTTTTGTCCTATAAATTTATTTATTTTCAAGGAAGACTTTTATTTACTAGTTCTACAATTTTTGTGTGTTGGAACTTTAAATCGGTGAAATAATGTCACAATTTATTGTGAAAGTTGTGAGATCTCCCTTATACAATCATGGGAATAGACAGTTTATTGTGAAAGTTGTGAGATCTCTCTTAACAATCATGGGAATAGACAAGAATTCAATTATTGAAGCATCGGAGCTTGATGTATTAGTTTTATTCTTGTTTGTAGTAATTAGAATTATAATGAGACTTTTATATGTCTCTTTATATAATTGAATTGTTGATTTGTTAGCAACTTGCTTTAATTTCAAAAAAAAAAATTATATGCTCAAATATAGACTATTTGTTACGTTAATTTTTATTTCAATTTTCATTATAGAGCAAAGCAAACCTAATTATCTTGCTCATGTGTTTCTTTCTTCTTATTTTTCATACTTTTAATTTTACATGTATATTGACTTTCACCTTTAAGAATGAATTTGATAGAATGTTTAACTCATTTTTTTGTTGATAGAAAAAAGGTGAAACATATAGCATTAGGTTAATGTTGGATAAGTCATGTACGAAGAGACAATTAAATTCTATAAAAAAAAAAATAGTAGTATGTTTATAAGTATTCTGATTTTCAAATTGTAAATAATAAGACTTTTTACACCTTAATTTTTAATATTTATAATTAAATAATTATTATAAAGTGCTCGTGAATAAAAATTTAATATAATATTTTGTACACGTCCATTATAATTATACAAAAAGTAAATAATCTCATATCAAGCTTTTAATTGATGAAACATTAATATTGCACTACGGTTTGCATAGGACTAATCTCATGCAATCTTTTGATCTTCTAACATTATTCTAACAACAAATAGGAACTTTTAACACTACCGAAAAATTTAATTTGGGTAGCTGTTATCTTTTTCCTTTTGCTTAGAAACTTATTTTTTGACTTATAAATAGAGTTTATTTTGTTAACTATCATTATCTCAGTGCATTCACTTGGAGGTCATGAAATTGAAGTATCACAATTTTTATTGAGACAGAGTAAGAAACCTCAATTAGACACATTTTCTTAAAAAGAACTCAAATCATGTTAATAATATTTATTTTTAAAAAAACTATACTCAACAGGGATTATACACGTAAAACGTGTGCTTAGAAACTAGAATATTTATAATAAGTGTCACTCCCACCTTCTCATTTAATAAGTTACTTTGACTCCCTACAAAATTTAAGAAAGAAAAAAAAAACTTTTGACACTTGTGATTTAAAATAAACGATAGATATTTGTTTGACTAAATAAATATTTTAAACTTAAATTAATATTTAATACTTTCTCCATCCCATTTTATGTGAAATAATTTGACTCGATACGAAATTTAAGAAAGAATGGAAGACTTTAAAAATTGTGATCCAAAATAAATGATAGAAATTTATATAACTGTAATTCATTTCATTAAGAATAAAATAGACATTTTATAATTAAATTATTATTTAATATAAATGTGTCATTTGTTTTTTGAGATTGACTAAAAAAAAATAAGTCAAATAAATTGAGACAAAGAGAGAATATAAATACGTTACTATTTTTTTGGGCAGACTAAAAACAAAAATAAATTATACAAAAAGGGACAGAAAGTATTTAATAATCTGAGGAAGTAGAGTAATAATTAAAATGTCAAAATTATTTTGCGTTTCTGAGTAGTCCACCAAATAAATGCACTAATGTACTGCAGCTTCAAGAGAGAGCAGCAAACTTAGGTCCACAATGCAATCCATTATTGCTATACACAGAGGGGCAGTGCTAAGGCCACCTCAAAGTGTGTGCCAAAATTCTTACAGACAGTATAGTCCATACTCAGCATCAGTGGTCCCAAAAACCAATATTACAATACTCTACTAAGTGCTACCTCTTCCAATTTCATCATGGTAAAAAGTGAAATATTTTTACATTCACACTAGACCTATGTAGTGGAAAAAGTAGACTGGACCACTATTGCATGCATCATCTTACTACAACTACCTACAATAATAATATTATAATGGCACTACATTTTTTTACACAAAATCTCAAGAAATCTACTCTCATGTTATTTTCAGCCACTATTCTGGGATATGACCTCTCCAAACTTCAGGAAAAGTTGGGCATCTGAAGTGCTCATGGATGAACAATTCACTAGATGGGGTGTCTTGAGGTTGACATATTCATCCATGTAACAAGGTACCTTAGCAGATGGAAGTAATGCAAGTGAGAGGGTTGGATTTGGCTGTTTCGTTTCAGCGACGGGTATTAGGCTTTCAAGTACTCTTGCCACTTCATGCATTGTTGGTCTCTCAGCAGGCGGTCTTTTGGAACATAGAAGGGCAAGCTGAAAAACCTTCTTCACATCTGCAAGATCTTTGCATGTGCCTGTGATCTCAGGATCCACTGTTTCCATTACAGCATTGTTTGCTGCCTTAGTTAGAATCTGTAACATATGCAGAACTGTTAAGATCAATTGAATCTTTATATAATTATATGACGATATATCATAGCACAAGTTCATATTAACTAAATTACAAGAGCATACCAAATGGTGTAGATTAGATTCATTATCTACAGCTTTCCTTCCAGTGAGCAATTCCAATAGAACAATTCCATAGCTGTAAACATCAGACTTCTCTGTCAAGCGAGAAGTGCGAGCATACTCTGGATCAATGTAACCAATGGTTCCCATAATGTACGTGGACGTATAGGTCTTTGATATGCATAAGCTTTTGGCAATGCCAAAATCAGTCAGATGAGCCTCAAAGTCTTTGTCCAACAAGATATTTGATGATTTAACATCACGGTGGATAATTCGAGGGCTACAATCATGGTGAAGATATGCAAGCCCTTGAGCTGATCCCAATGCAATTCGAAGGCGAGTAACCCAATCAAGCTTTTTCTTCTTTGTTGTAGGACCTGCAAAAAAGATATAAGAGGGATTATTACGAAATGCTTAAAACACAAGTTCAATGAACCAAATCACCTAAACCATTTTGGATTTACTAACCATGAAGCAAATCCCAAAGGCTACCATTTTCCATGTAGTCATAGAAAAGAAGATGGCCAGATGGAGAAAGAGAATATCCTTGGAGGCAGACAAGATTACGATGCTTAATACTCCCAACTGTCTCAAGTTCAGTCTCAAATTCCTTCAAGTATTGCGGGTTGTGAGAGTACAATTTCTTGATAGCTACAGGCTTGCAATTTTTCAAAACACATTTATATACAGTACTTGATGCTCCACAACCAATTATATACTTCTCACTCAAGTTCTCAGTCATCCTCATAATGTCCTCGTAAACATGAAGTGCCATGTTCATATGAAGGATCACAAGCTTTGGAGATGAGTAATAAACTGTTCATCAAAAACGTTAAATAATCAATACATGGCAACTTCAATTAACTCTGATGACTGTCCTTAAGACATGAACGTCTCCAAACACTATCCAACCGTCCAGAAAACATTGTACCTGGTTTATCAATAGATCCTTCCATGAAAGGTGCAGGATTCTGTGGACGGCATGCTGCTACTAGTATCATCAGAAGAATCACCAAGCCACCCAGAGCAATACCAAGTATAGCAGCTTTAGAAATTGAAACTGCAATTGTCCAATGAATTCATCTTTCTTCATTAGACAACTGTTAAAATATTTATGCACTTAAGGGGTCGTTTGGTAGAGTGTATAAAAATAATACCCAATATAGAGTGTATTAGTAATGCAAGCATTAGTAATGCATGTATTAATTATGCATATATTATTTCTTATGCATTGTTTGGTTTGGTGTATGAAAAATAGTATGCATTGTATAAAAACATTTATTTACAAAAGTATCCTTTACAATTACAGTGAAAAAGATGTAAAAGTACCTTTGAGGGGTAATTGAGTCTTTAACCATATTAATGCATGTATTAAATCCTTTGCATTACTAATACCTAGAAATCCATGGTATTAGTAATACACTCCTCAATACACAATAGAGTGTATAACTAATGCAAGTTAGTTATACATAGCATGAAAAAATGCATCAAACAAGGGGATTACTAATACATGTAATTAATGCATGCATTATTTTTACTAATACACTCTACCAAACGACCCCTTAATGTACTGATGATGGGGATAAAACTAATGCAGTTCCATTTGACAGCTAAGGCATCTTTTCGTCAATGTAACTCCAGCAAATGAATATTATTTCATGTTAATTTAATATGTGCACACATCCAAGTGTTACAATCAAGGATTACTAATACATGTAATTAATGCATGCATTATTTTTACTAATACACTCTACCAAACGACCCCTTAATGTACTGAGGATGGGGATAAAACTAATGCAGTTTCATTTGACAGCTAAGGCATCTTTACATCAATGTAACTCCAGCAAATGAATATTATTTCATGTTAATTTAATATGTGCACACATCCAAGTGTTGCAATCAAGGATTGTGAACAGAGGAAACCGTGATCGTGCACCCTACTACCAGACTAACACAGAATTAAGTTTGCTCAACCAAGGGATAATTCCTCATTAATCAATATCTGTCCATCGCGCTTAATAAATGTTGCAAGTGTCCAAAGTGAAATGAAATTTCAAGAATGCAATAGAATAAAGGTCAAATGATGGTTACAGTTTGATCATACCTCGCTCTGCAGGATGAGATGCATGACAAGGAGAAGTGAGCCAATACCCACACAGATCTGGATTTCCTATGAAGCTTTATTGGAAACATAGCAAAAGGAAAACATTAGAAGCAAAGAATTAAAAACAAACCAATAAATGCTTGTGACTTGTGTGAACTTGGCACATGACGAGGAAGATCAATGAATGGAATCTTGATTGCTCCACTTACCTGTCTGGTGAAAATCTAGAGAAATTATTGCCTGTTGGAATATTCCCTCCCAGATTATTGTACGAGACATTCCTACCAAAAACCGGTTGATTAGATTTACAAAACATTTGTACTGGTGTAAAACTACTAGCTTGAAAACTCACAGGACATTTAGACTGAGACAACTGGCTAAGGACATCACATCGCCTGATAAATTGTTGTTTTCCAGTTTCCTGTTCATTATTTTGTAGAATAAGGCCTCAAGGAAAAGAAGAAGATAGAGAAATGATGCCATATGAGCCCCGTACAATAATGCAATATAAAGCAAAACTGAGACAACACCAAAGTAATGAACATATGTAGCCAGATCATATAAACCAATCGCAACACAACCACTTCATCTCTACTTTCTTGAAAATGGCATCCAAAATAATTTAAAATCTACTTTCCCAGTTTAGAAGTTCATACTTATTCACTGTACAGATTATTACCAATGGCTAAGAGGATGAGAGTCTCGAAGTAAATCTAAAGTACTTACAGCAAGTACAGATTTGGAAGCTGACCAAGTTCCTGAGGCAAGGGACCAGAGAGGTGATTGCTTGACAGATCACTACAATTAAGAGTGCGGTCAAAATGCTGAAAATCAAGCAAACCATAAATTTGAAGTAACTGAATTTAGCAAGGTTCCATACATCTCCATGATGCTCCTTAAATTGCCAAATTCAGCTGGCAAGTTTCCATTTATTTCGTTCTTGCTTAAGTTCCTACAGCATTGACAAAAGGAATGTAAGTACAACCGATATATGATGATAACATAACAACCTGATGGTTATGCTCACAGTTTAAGAAGATGTTCCAAATCACCGAGGGACAAAGGTATAGGACCACTGATCCTGTTGTTTGACAAGTCCCTAAGCCAAAAAATGTTGAAGAGTTCTTAAACTGTCAAAACGTGCTTTTCCCGCAACCATAATTGCAATGAGAGAAATGAAAGTGGATGAGAAAGTTTGCACTTACAGTGTATCTACATTCCCAATACGAGAAAGCTCAATTGGAATTGGCCCTTTGAGGTTGTTGGAGGAGAGATTACTTAAGCAATTAACAAAAAAAAGAGACAGTCAATGCTCAGAGTATGCAGAATAAGCAATTGAAATTTGCATAACTAGATGATGCAGAGCTCTAAATAAACTAGTTAATAATTAAAAAAATTATATGACACACATAGCTGAAAGCTCTCGACAATAGAAATGATTCTTCATGCAAGGATAAGCCAGTGACGATTTGACAGCAAGATAAATAAAATGAAGTCTGTGCAATAATTCAACGTTGGTAAAATTTAAATATAAAATTGGCATAGTAAGTTTACAATCTTCCTTAACAGCACGAATGGGTAGAATGATAACTAGATAACCTTGCACATATTTCTCTAAAAGAAAAATTCAAAGAGTAAGAACTTACAGATAGGTCATACTTTCCAGCTTTTGAAAAGCAGGTGGAATTGTACCATTCAATTTGTTTCCATGAACGTTGCTGCAACCAAATTAGGTGTCAATAACTCCCAAACAAGCATGATCGTACATAATTGAAACACATCGGACATGAAAAACACTCACAGACTATTCAAATTGGTACATGAGCTAAGATTGGAAGGTATGGGCCCATCAAGGTGGTTGTTTGCAACATTTCTGAAACATACCACATAAGTAAATAAATAATGACGTTAACAAGTCCAAAGTAGAAGATGAAGAGAAACAGGATTTACAAGTCAAACAACTCCGTCAGCTTTCCAAGTTCTGGTGGTATGCGTCCAGTAAGTTGGTTATCATTCAATTCTCTGCAAATTACCATCTTTGAGCCTTGAGGTTGAGGAAAGTCTCTTAAAAAAAATTCTCAAAACAGCTTTGTATCAATCAAATCAGTGGTTGCCTAAAAGCTCACTAATCAAACAAATGCTTGCATTCATTTAAAAGGGTTTAAACAGGAAGAACAAAACAAAGCCAACAAAAAATGATTAATAGAAAGCATTCATACAAGTAGTGAAGCTTTGTCATATTTCCCAGCTCTGGAGGAATGGAACCAGATAGCTTGTTCCCATGTAGATACCTGCAATACAATGCGAACTTACAGTAATTGATCCAGTACACAATTTAGGAAGCACAAAATGATCCAAATTGCTGTTAAATTAAAATTTATAGTACTAACAATTTTTCTGTGTAAGTCAAATTCCCAAGAATTGAAGGAATTGTTCCACTCAACATATTGCAGCTCAAGTCCCTGTCAGTAAAAGGGTCAGAAAAACTTAAATAACAGATGCATTTTTTGGTTTCCAAGAAATATCGTTCATGATTCAATAGCATTGGATTGAGATAACAAGACACAAAACACTCACAAAACTGCAAGAGCTTGCATCAATCCAATGACAGAAGGGATCTGCCCTGAAAGGCGATTACCTTGCAAAGACCTGGAATGATGAAAGTACACTTCAAACTTATAACCATATAATGAATGGCTTTGTGATAAAGAGAAGCAGCATAAACTTACAAGGTCGCTACTTGCAGGAAACCAATGTTGAAAGGAATCTCTCCAGTCAAGTCATTATAAGACAAATCTCTGACAGCACAAAACAAGGTCTTATGCCAACCAAACATTTAGAAAATAGTCCAACTTCATTCATTTGTTATAGATACTTACAGAACCTGGAAAGCAGTACAGTTGCCAATATTTTGAGGAATGGAACCAGTCAAACTATTGTTCCGAACATCACTGCACAAAACAATGAACGATGGTTAATGTCATCACCTAAAGGAGCTATAGTAAGATCTGAAGAGCATAAAGATTACAAACTTACAAGTACCACAGGCCGGTGAGCTGACACATATCAGGAGAAAGTGATCCACCCAAGTTGTTGCCACGCAGTCCCCTATACAATAAAAAACATACAACAGATATGATCATCCATATACAAAATGGTAGTCTCCTAAGGTATTCTAGAAACCAAGAGAAGAGGAGCACTGAATTAAAACACTCACAAATACTGCAGGACTTCATTCCAGTATATCAGCCTAGGAATTTCTCCACTTAACCTATTTTGAGCCAGGTCCCTGGAGGAAGTTCTTGGATTAAATTGAAATTATTCATAACCTACCAATATCATGACAAAGCAGAAGAGAATATACTTACAAGACCTTCAAGTTGGGGATCTGTGACAATGTAGATGGAATTGGTCCAATCAACTGATTGTTCTTTAAAATCCTATGTTGAATAAGACAAGCATGATCAATTGACAATCTTGGAAAGCAAATGATACAACACCTAGAAGAAGAAGAGTATCAAAACTTACAGATATTCCAGTTGCTTAAGTTTTGATATGGAAAACGGAATATCACCATAAAGCTCATTGAAGGATAGGTCCCTAAGGGAAAAAAATGGTTACTTATTTTCCAAATAATAACACAAGAATCAGAAGCATTTTATACTTACAAGTTTTTCAGTGCTGAACAGTCACCAATCTCATCTGGTATCTGGCCAGAAAGGCGATTTCCCCTTACATCACTACGAAAAATAAATAAATTAACAAACATAATCTATATGTACACCAAGTCAAAAGAACAAACAAAAAGGGAAAATGTGGGATAATGGGAGAAGATATTACATAGATATAAGGCCTTTGAGCTGTCCAATTGCAGGAGACAACTCCCCATCAAGATTTAAACTCGAAAGATTACTACAAGATAATGTCAAAAGATTACAGCTTTATACTAAAGAATCCCAAATGATAATAATGTAACAAGAGTGTTTTTTGAGTTATGGCTTACAGTTGAACAACATTGAAGGTGACATTATCACAGGTAACACCTCTCCAGGCACAGTAATCAGATGAAGGAGAATCAGTCCAGTCATACAACACATTCTCCACGTCCCTAATTGACTTCTTAATCTCCAACAATGCAGAACCTATTTTCCAATTATTATTATAATAATGAGACAAAAAAATAAACCTTTAACAAATAACAACTACAAAACGTGGGATTAATCAAAAACACCATTTAAAAAATGATTAAAAAAGGAAACTTTGTCTTTTCAACATTTAAACAAAACATTAAACTAGAACATAAGAAGCAGAATGTTCTACTACTCTACTCTACTCACTCACCATCATCAGACACCACAGAACCAAAGCTGAAGAAAATCAAGAACCCCAAAAGAAGAAGAACCTCAAAGAAAAGATTACATCTTTGAAGTAAAATTGATGCCATTGTAGTTTCTCTGAGACTCAAGTCTCTGTCAAAACTCAAGTGTTTACAATAACTCAGCTCCTTTGAATTGAAAAACCAGTTCTTGGACTTACCGACATTGAAATTGAAATTAGAGAGAGCAACAGAATAATTTCACTGAGGAATTGTGATTAAATGTGAAGTGAAAGAGAGTTTTGGGGTTGTGGGGTTTTAGCAGAGGAAGCATAGTGTTCCATCACATCCTTGTGGCAGATAGGCCTCACACTAATACATACAATGGGTATTCAGTTTCCTCACAATGTAAAAAGAGAAAAGAGAGAGAGAGAGAATTATTTGAGAAGATAAAAGTTAAAAGAGCTTGTGCCAAGAAGGGGGGTCTGCAACTGCAAAAATCAGACCTGCAACATTACAGCTATATGGGATAGTAGCAGTAGTAGTGTACTTACTCTTTCTCTCTCATTATCTCTCTCTATACACTTGCTTTTCAATTACTAGTGCCCCTTTTATTGCTAGTCCATACACATGTATTTTCATTTAAGTGTGATAACAGAGTGCCTTCTGTGGCTTCATTTCATCATAAGTCACTGTCTGTGCAAGCCTAAAGGGGTAATCCTTTCTCAAGTTTGACAGCGACTACGCCAACTGAGCATTGGCGGAATCAAAAATGTCACGAAGGATGTTCGGGTGTTATAAGCTTATTTTCTTAAAATGTGAAAAATAGATGAGCCAGAAATTTCACAAAGGATGTTTAGGTGCTAAAGTGAGTATGCTCTTCTTGAAAAGTGAAAAAAAAAAAAAAGATGCTACAAGTGAGACTAAAACACACGAACATATTTTTTTGTGATTCAAACACACGAAGCATCTGAAACACTAAGCTACAGCGTATTATTGTGTCAAGGTTGTTTAGAATATGTTGTTTAACCACTTATTTATTATTGTACTTGTATATATGGAGTATAATTTTTCAACGAAGTATGTCAATTGGACACCTGGCATAAGTCTAGCTACACCACTACAACTAAGATTGTGATAGAATAATAAAATACTTTTTCATTCTTACTCCGACATTTCAAATTTGAATTTTTTGAATACAAAATCACCTTGGTTAGAAAGCATCTTACCGTTAATTGGATATTTTCAACACTAATCTAAAATTAATCAAGCTCCAATATAAATACCTAATACCAATTCCAAACCAAAAAAAAATAGTTTGATAACGACTACTCTTCACTACCCAACATGTGCAGTTATGTACTCACGAGAAATGGGGTTTCAACCTTTTGAGTAGGGTAATGCCTTGTTTGTCTCGATCTCTGTAATATGATTTATGAATCCATAGGATATTATCACAAGTAATGATGGGAGGGTTTTACCTACACATTTGGTTCTTTTCTTCATATTAAGCTAATAACTGTCATATCATCATTTAAGGTAAAAATGGTACTTCCATTCTTCCGTTTCAATTTAAATGTCTAAATCATAAAATGGTAATTCCATCCCTTTGTTTCAAATTTTAAATTATACAAATATCCTATTACCCCCTCTGAATAATTTTAAAGTGATATTATTACATTATTTTGTTATCAATCTCAAATATTGAAAAGCAAGTATTATCATGCACTAATTATTATGTGACACATATTTATTTAATTTAAAATAATAATTTTCAAAGAATCAATAAAATTCTCAAAAATTGAAAGAGCTTGACTGAAATTCGGACAAAAAGATTAAATGATACCTCTAATCATCTTGAAATCTAATGAGTTTATCAAACTATTCGAAATGTAAAAAAAAAAAAATTAGATAAAATTTTAAAATTGAAGAAACGTAAACTAATAGTAGTAAAAAAAGATGGGAAAAATTGTGGCAAAATAGTGACATAAAAAGTAAGGAGTTTTAATGGAGATGACAATGAGTTTTTGAAGAAGAAAGATTCAAAAAAAATAACAAAGAAAAAAAGTTAAAATAATAAGAATAATAAGAAATTATATTTTATAACAAAATATCTATAAAAATAAAGTTACATTCATTATTTTAGGTTGATCACGTTCTTTAGATGGAGTGGATACACTATCTATGTCAGGTGGGAAAAAATGATGTAATAATATCAACTCAAGATTGTTTAGGGGATAATAGGACGTCTGCATAGATAATGTATCTTTTTAAAAATTCGGAATAACTTCAGATGTCACTTTATATATTTTCTATTTAAACTTTATGATCCCAAGTTTGCCATGAAGGTGTTGAAACTAGAAAACTTACTACCAGTTTGGTCTTGTAAATTGAAATTATATAAGTTGAAATTATCTAAAATAAAGTTGAAGTTTTGTCGAGACATATAATATTGATTTTAAAATTGTATCATTTGCTCATAAACCAAAACCTCACCAATCGTGAAAACTATTTAAAATGTGCTTATTTTATTCATACATTCAGAATAAAAATATAATGCAATAGCACAAAGCTATTCTAAAACTAATACAACATTTATTGATCAAACTTTAGTTCAATAAAAAAATCAAATTGAACGAGAGTTGTAAATAATGAACTTTTGTTTGATAAAATTGAACATAATCAATATCATTAGTAACTATTATACCATCTCCATATTCCATTAATATTTCATCACTCTTTTGTTATTCTTGCAAAAAAATATGTAGATACAAAATGGTGATTTTTTTTTTACAAAATATAAAGTTATCAGTCAATTTTTATTTTTTTAAAAAGAAAAATCATGATATGAAATTTTCATATCAAGATTTTTGGAGAATTTCGGATTATTGCATGTCCAATCATTGATTTTAAATTATAATTTCAAATCAAAAAATAAAACTGTGTATCAAAACGTTTATAGACACTGAAATTTTGTTAGACTCTACAAGACATGTTCCGCTTAAAATTCTTAGAGGTTACTCAACCCAAAACCGTAGCTCATGCCCATATAAAGGTCAATATTCTCTTAAAGAGACATCTCGAGTATTCCACAAATTCATGAAATATTAATAGAGAGATCAAAATCAATCATCCTAGTTCGGAGAAATACACCACTAACAACCCTCGAATCATGGACAAATTTTATCAGAAAAGAATCAAGAGAAAACAGTTATGTTTTTTCATATTTTATCTGTGATTGTAATTTCTTTTCTGTCATTTTAAAATTTGTTGCAAACAATGCCTACTAAATATACAATTTTAAAAAAAAATTCACATACTTAGAACAAAAGGAATAGTGATTATCACACTATACACGGTTCTATAATTATTTGATTCTTTACCAAGAAACATTATGGCAAAGATGAAACTAACATGGAGCATGGTGAAAGTACCCAAAGGCATATTGTGCAGTTGTAATGTCACTATGAATTTTAACCAAAAAGTTCAAATAGAGGGACCATACCATTGTTTATTTTTTATATATATAATACTAGCTGAAAAGTTGAGCTTATATACACCTGCTGTAAAATGACTTTTATATTATTAGCACAAAGATAATTAGAAATAACTGTTTATAAAAATATACTAATATGTTATTAGTATATAAAAATTTAAAAAACAATCAAATCAAAGGTATGTTAATGCAACTAAACATTGTTCTAACTTCCTTATAAAGGAAGTAAATAATATATTATAGTAGAACTTTTAGAAGTCTGTTGATTGATGTGAGGTATAAAGAATAATAATATTAGGGATAAAATGCAAGATTATTTTATCTAATATTTGCTTGGAAGTGTTAGACAATCATAAAATTATTTATCTCATTATTTATACATTTGTAATGAGATAAATTATCACATATACATGATGCAATAACTTATTTTATGATTAATAATCCCGATATAACTTGTTACAATTTAGCTGTGGACCCACCAACGGTTGTGTTTCTTTTGCATGAAACAATATTTGTATACAATATATAAAAGTTGGAGTGGCTTGGATAGTGTTGTTGCATAAGAGAAGAAAAAAAAAGTATGGTTTTGACTTGAACACTTCGTTTATTATGAAATGATTAACCTTGGGAAAGGAACAGAAATATAGGAAAAAGAAGTGAAGAAATGATGAATGTCTTATTTTCCACTTATGGAATCATCAAAACACGACTGGTTGGTGTTTTAATTGGATATTTTTTATTTTAGGCTTTTCTGGCTATTATTACTAGTACAGTAAAATCTCACTAAATTAATATAGGTGAGATCATAAAATATTATTATTTTGTAGAGTTATTATTTAATTGATAAATTAATATTTATTAATTTAAAGAATGTTTTGACACAGTCAAATTTGTTTGGGATGAAATCTCAAAAAATTTAAATGAACTCACTTGTGAAAATATCATTCATAAACTTGAAGTCATGATTAATTATCTCAGTCACCGCAATAAAATGGACGTTAATAACATATTAGATGGGTGAAAATGATACATATTCAGAGATCCAGAGTTTAGAAGAAATTGTGGATACCATTGAAAAAAATAATGTCGATGATAAAGGTGAAGATGATACAGTACCTTTGGAACTAGTTATTGTAAGGAAACACTTATCGCATTTAGAACTCTTCACAATTATATGGTGCAGTTCAAAAAGACAATACCGAAACTTTTGGATGCAATAAGAAAAGTTAGAGATGAGTTTCAACTAGATTTAAATTTTAACAAAAAATAGAACACAATACAATCATATTCTACTAAATTGTCTTAGATATATTTGTACTTTTAAAGAATTATTAATTTATAATATTAATGAGACCATATATTTATATAGGAGTCTTCTGAAAATATAGTATTTTACTCCCTCCGTTTAAAAAAGAATGACCTAGTTTGACTTGGAACGGAGTTTAAGAAAAGAAAGAAGACTATTTAATCTTGTGGTTCTAAATTAAAGTTAGGTCAAATGTATCAAAATGTCATTTAATCTTGTGGTTTTAAACATGTCACGTGGAAAGTTGAAGTTAAAGTGTTGCCAAAAAAAGAAATAGGTCATTCTTTTTTAATCAGACTAAAAAGGAAACTAGGTTATTCTTTTTAAAAGTGAGAGAGTATTATCTTATTGAAATGAGTTATTTTTTTCATTGACCCAAATCGAAATCAGAAGAAAATATTATCTTAAAAAGGTTATTAATTAATCGAGTATTAATTTAGTAAGATTTTTATTGTAACGACGATTCATGCGGAAAAAAACTATGAATAATTAGAAATATTACATTAGTGGTTACTAAATGACATTGCATATGATATGAGGGGAATAATGTCAATGATTAAATGTTAGGGAAGGTATTTAATTTTCAAAGTAACATTAAAGGGGAAAATGATGTTCACTTACATAATTATATACTATAATGTAAATGATTCGTACCGGTTTGGACCCATATATATATACTAGTTACAGTAGCCCGTGCTAGCACAGGCCCAACATATATTTTTATTTTTTATTTTTATTTATGTGACATTAATAAAATTTTAACGGTCAAATAATTTTTTTGTATGTTCTTTAAATTTTAAGTTGTTGATTATTGTGGTTAATAATACTTTATATGTAATTTTCAATATTCTTTTTGTCCCAATTTATGTGTCATTGATAGAATTTCGAAAGTCAAGAAAATTTTGTATATGTCTTTTAGATTTTGAAGTTATTTAATTATTATAAGTTATAGTACATTTTATGTATATGTTACGTTTTCTATCCCAAACTATGTGACATTAGTAGAATTTTGAGAGTTGATCAAATTTTTTGTATGTCCTTTAAATTTTGAAGTTGCTAATTATTGTGTGATTTGTAGTAGGTTTCATGTTATTTCAAATAATATATGTTATTTCCTCTATCCTAATTTATATGACACTCATAGATTTTGAGCTTCAACCAAATTTTATAGATGTCTTTATAATATTTTAGGGTTTAATTACCTCTTTTTGATTTTTAATCCATTAATATGTTTTCTTCACAATTATCAGTAGAGCTACCTTTCAGTGTTGATGGTTTAGCAACATACCCTTAAAGGAACAGACCAACGAAAACCTCCTCTTATTGCTTATTGTGGGTATTATTAAGTAAAAAGTATTCTAATTAATTCTACTAAAGATTCACTAATTGAATGTTGACAGAAATTAATTAATGTGAGAAAAGTACTGAAAGAAAGACTTAATCCTACTCCATTCGTCCAATAATTATTGTCTATTATACTATTTTGAAATGTTCTACAATACTTGTCCACTTTATGAAATCAATGGATAATTTACCCCTTATCATTAATTATAGTCATTTTTCAATTATATTTTTTAATACATTATATTTATTATATTTAAAGAATGATATAGTAATATTACTCTTTTATTTATAATTTCTTAAAAAATGTATAAAGTCAATACTGGAGAAATATTATTGGAGAGAGAATAGTTGATATCAGTCACCAAAGCAATACTACAACTAAGTAGTTATAAGTGGGGCCCATGTTTTCAGAAAGTTGTGCGAATTATTTGTAGTCTTAAGGGGACAAATTAGTCCAATAGATACAAAAAATGAAATGCAGCTGCACTACTCCTTTAACTAACCAATTGAATTACATTTTTCATGTGAAATTACAAAAGTAACATCTGAGGATTTTTTTGTCAATTCCCATAAACGGGAAGCTCCTCACATTCACTCTTATTAAAAGTAGTAATATAATAATTTTCAAAGTTAAATTAGATTGTATTAATTTGATATTTGAAACAAAAAATTTAAATATGCAAAATCTATACAAAAAGTACTATAAATTGTAATTTTTTGCAACACATTGTAAAATATTAGTTAAAATTCTTATAGTTTGACTCTAAAAAGGAAATCATAACAATTAAAAGTGTATAGAGAGAGTAATAAATAGGTAATTAAATTTCAAGAAGTTTAAAATAAAAGGTTGAAAAAAAGAATAAGATAGACAACATATATTGAAAATTGAAAATATATAAATAATAAATGGGCCCAAATGAACACTTGTCATGTGCTAAATAGTAGATATTCTCACTTATTATATATAGTATAATACTAGACTAGACATAGGTGCATATGCGTTGCACGGGTTCAATA
Source organism: Solanum verrucosum (assembly GCF_900185275.1). Classification (NCBI taxonomy): domain Eukaryota; kingdom Viridiplantae; phylum Streptophyta; class Magnoliopsida; order Solanales; family Solanaceae; genus Solanum; species Solanum verrucosum. The sequence continues at coordinate 1,073,944 of NW_026020355.1, forward strand.
TTTTAGTATTTTCTTATTTTAATTTATGTGATATAAGTAAAATTTAGAAAGGTGATTAAATTTTAATATGATTTTTAGATATTTAAGTTGTTAATTACTTTTGTTTGCGCAAATTTAATGTGAAGAGATCCATTAAGATGTCCATACTTAAAGCATTTTTCTTCATCAATTATTGATTTTTTACTCAAAGTAGTTACAAGATATAAACAAATATTATCGAAATTCAAAATAATAAAGCAATAACTATAGAAATATGAATTTAAAACTAAAAGTCATAACTAAAACGGGTTCCATAATTTCAGAAAAAGTATACACTAACTACATTAAAGTAGAACAAAAGAAATATTTTTTTAATTTTTTCCCGAAACACGCTGAAGCAGGAACATCGACGGACACGTGTCTACTTCAGCGTGAAGTCTTGAATATGAAACTAAAAGTCATAGCTAAAACGGATTCCATAATTTCGAAAAAAATTATACACTTATTAAATTAAAGTTAAACCAAAAGAATGAATTTTTAAAATATTTTGGAAAGTAGAATAAAACAAATAAATTTTTAAATTTTTTTTGGAAAAAATTATACTCTCTCCATTGCATATTAATTGAATTTTTGAGGCATTTTCCATTTTTCAAATTAACTTAATTGTTCAATCTTCAAGACTATTTTTAAATTATTCTTTCAATTTTACCCTTCATTTGGATTCTCAATGTGAAGACTTCAATAAATTTGACAATAATTAATAAGGGTAAAAATGAAAAACTATGTTCAATTTATGTCTTAATCTACTTTTCTTAAAGGGTGTGAAACACCTCAAAAATTCAATTAATATGGAATGGAGGGAGTACACTTATTAAATTAAAGTAGAACACAAAAAAATAATTTTTAAATTATTTTTTTCGAAACACGTTGAAGCAGGCACATCGACGGAAACGTGCCTGCTTCAGCAGAACTGTCTCTTATATATATATATATATATATATATATATATTAATTATTTTTTTCGAAACACGCTGAAGCAGGCACATCGACGGAGACGTGCCTGCTTCAGCAGAACTGTCTCTTATATATATACTAGGTAATGTTGCCCGTGCTATGCACGGGCACGGGCCCAATAATATAAATGGTATGTTTTGGGGCTAATAACAGAGATTTTGAAGCGATTGTTTGCGTGGATAAAGGAATAAGTTTTTTTATCACAAACTTGTACTTTATTTGACGTTATTCAAGGCACAATAAGACTATCCACATACAACATTTTTGAAATATTTTATGTTGTCAATTATCATGATTTATAATATTTTTATGATAGATTTACTTAAAGAATGAGTGGAAATTTTTGTATTTTTTTTCAAAACATATTTTATGTTGTCAATTATCATGATTTATAATATTTTTACGCATTTTTTAAATATAAAAAACCCATAAAAAAATAAGACAAATAAATTAAAATGGACCCAATATATGTTATTTTTGTTGTCTCAATTTATGTCACACAAATAAAATTTGGAGAGTCATCCAAATTTTAATTTTTTTTAAAAAAATGTTTTAAGTTATTAATTATTGTGATTTATAATATTTTGATGTAACTTTCAAATAACCAACATTACTGGTTACTTTGTCCTAATTTATGTGATATGGATAAAATTACAAAATTAACTCTTTTAAAATGTCTTTCAGATATTTTAAGTTGTTAATTATTATTATTTATAATACTTTTTTGGTAATTTAAAAATGATATGTGTTATTTTTTCTGTCCTAATATATGTGAGCCTGAAAGAATTCTGAGAGTGAACCTATTTTATTATATAGCTTTTAAATATTTTAAATTGGTAATTATTGTAATTTTTAATGCTTTTTAAGTCATTTGTAAATGATATATGTTGCTTCCTTTGTCCCATTTTATATAGTATAAATAAAATTCCCGAAACCAACTAAATTTTTAATATATTTTTTAAAATATTTTAAATTATTAATTATTGCGATTTATAATATTAAAAAAAAAAGTACAAAACTTGTATCAGCCTAAAAAATGACCACGATAATTCGAAGCCTACAGAAAGCAATATGGTTGTACGTAATTTTTAAATACTTAATATATATTACTCCACTTGTCTGAATATATGTAGCATTGATAAAATTTCAAGATTCAATCAAATGTTGTTAATTGTTAACATTTATAATACATTTTACGTAGTTTTCAATAATTTCACATTAAACAATACATATTACTACTTTTGTCTCATTTTATGTGACATTGATAGATTAATTTTAACAATCAGTCAATTTATTTTTTCTGTTTTTTTAATAAATATTTTAAGTGGTCAAAATCACGATTTATTGTATTTTATACATAATTTTTAACGATAGATTAATTTCAAGAATTAATCGAATTTTTTTATATGTATTTATTTTTGAAATATTTTATGTTGTCAATTATCATGATTTATAATATTTTTACGCAATTTTTAAATATAAAAAAAAAATTAAGACAAATAAATTAAAATGGACGCAATATATGTTATTTTGGTTGTCTCAATTTATGTGACACAAATGAAATTTGAAGAGTCATCCAAATTTGCATTTAAAAAAAAAATGTTCTAAGTTATTAATTATTGTGATTTATAATATTTTTATGTAACTTTCAAATAACTTACATTGCTGGTCACTTTGTTCTAATTTATGTGATATGGATAAACTTACAAAATTAACCCTTTTAAAATGTCTTTCAGATATTTTAAGTTGTTAATTATTATTATTTATAATACTTTTTTGGTAATTTTGAAATGATATATGTTATTTTTTCTGTCCCAATATATGTGACCCGGATAGAATTTTGAGAGTCAACCTATTTTATTATATATCTTTTAAATATTAAATATTTTAAGTCAGTTGTAAATGATTTATTATATTATATTATTATATATTATATTATATTATATATATATTATATTTATTTCTACTATATAATAAAAGGGGTTTTATTATGATATTATATATTATATAAATTCCCTTTTATTATATAGTAGAAAAATAAATATATATTATATATATTATATACTAGAAAAAGTGATTTATTATATTATATATTATATAGGGAGTTTATGATGGGACACATAGAATGTCCCATGATAAACTCCCTCTTATATAATAGTAGAATTACAATTACAAAATTAACCCTTTTAAAATGTCTTTAAGATATTTTAAGTTGTTAATTATTATTATTTATAATACTTTTTTGGTAATTTTAAAATGATATATGTTATTTTTTCTGTCCCAATATATGCGACCCGAATAGAATTTTAAGAGTGAACCTATTTTATTATATATCCTTTAAATATGAAATATTTTAAGTCATTTGTAAATGATTTATTATATTATATTATTATATATTATATAAACTCCCTTATAGTAGAAAAATAAATAAATATTATATAGTAGAAAAAATGATTTATTATATTATATATTATATATTATATAGGGAGTTTATGATTGGACATCACAATGTCCCATCATAAACTCCCTCTTATATAATAGGAGAATATATATATCATGGAAAAGGGTTTAAAATGTCATTAATTTATGTGAAATTGAACAAAATCTTTATTAATGGTATAGTTAAAAAAATGTTCATCTCATTAATACTTTAATCTAAAAAAATTCATATTATTATGGGTAAAAACGGTCCCTTTTCTAATATGATTTTCCTAATAAATATTGCTTTTGAAGAAAAAAAAAATCTTTTAAAATTACTTTAACCGATATAAATGTGGGAAAAAATCTTTCTTGTACTTAATATCCGTTTATTAATAAAATAAAATAAAATTATCGCATATACTTTTTAAGCCAATAATATAGGTCATACGTCTATGATTATAGTAACTGAATCATTAATTTTTATTTAGACAATAATTTAAAAAATTCTTAAAAAAATATAAAGTATTTTTATCTGAATATATTTCAAATTGGAGTAGAATAAATATTTGTTATTTTCACAACTCAGACCATCGTGATTGACACTCACACTAACCCTCCGGTGGGAGAACCACTATAATTACAACCCAAGTTAAGCAACTTAACGAAAAACTAAGACATTTAAAGATACGGAAGCGGGGTTAAATGTCTAAGAAGAGGAAAATAGGGAGTTCCCATAAACTCCAACAAAAGTCTAACAAAACAAATGCGGAAATACTACCTAGAACTTGAAAGTCAATGTACCAAAACATCTAAAATTCAACAAGTCTAAGAAAATGGGTACAAACCCAACTACACATAAGAAAATCTAAAGTATTAGTCTAAGTCGAAGATGTGGACATAAACGAAAAGAGAACTCATGGTAGTTTGGAAGAACTAGCTCACCCTTGAATTCGATTGATCACTGATCTTCTAAGCGAGGTTTGTCAATAGCCGCCTGGAGATGCCCTGTACTTAACAAAAAAAGAGCAAGTGCAGTATCAATACACAACCACAGTGTACTGGTAGGATCACGCGGCTATCCCACTAAGTGCAACATACATAAACCATTACAACTTAATAATAACACGCATTTACGGAACATATACAATATCAATATTATTACAAATAACGTACAATTTCACAATTCTCAAGATATACAGTTATGTTGTCAAGTCAATAGTCCTCTCATGGAACCCACACCTAAACAGTTAGTATACCGGTACGTGGTACCCGTTCCAAGTTAGTGTGTCGGATCGTGACACCCGTTCCATGTTTATGCCGGTACGTGACAATCGATCCCAATTAGTTTGTCGGAACGTAACACCCGATCCATTCAACAAGCCATAATCACAATCACAATGTACATTCTCATAATCATACAATCAAGTCATGATTCATGACATACAATTATTCAATCATCTTTATTTACGATTAGTGTGATCAATAATGCAACATTCACATACATACATGTATCATAAGGAAGTAATTACAAATACCTATCACACGACATGAAATCACAACCATCACCTACCTCGAACAAAGCTTGAATCCCCTAAGAAACTTGATTCTTCCCTTTCCGGATTCTTTTCGCTTGTTCTTGGTCTACAAACAATAAATATAACACGAGAATCAATAAATGATGTCTAATTACCCGAATTAAAATCAACACTATCAACCCTAGATCAGCCCCATGATCCCAATATCCAAATTAGAGCTTTTCCCCACCATCTAAACAGTTCCAAAACCCTTCCCCAACAATAATCACCCAAGAAACTAAGTTCTACGGATCGAAAAACGGATTCGGAGAGTGAAAACCTTACATTTAGCCTCAAGAATGGTGGAAAACTGTCAAGAAAACATCTGGGGTCGTCCCTTAATTAGCTCTCAAAGTCGAAAAGTGCAGAATAAAATATTTTTGGGGTTTATTTCCGACTTAAGTCACGTCTGTTCCGCCACAACGGTCCTCATCCCGCTACAACGGCCCCGCCATGGCGGCACAAATCCCGCCATAGCGGCGTGCACGGAATAGAGAGCTAATTAAAGAATTCTCAAACCCCCATTTCACAACACACCTTCATCCCATGACACTCAGAAAATACTCGTTCACGCTAAGATCAATTCCGAAAGTTTTATTCACCCGAATTCAATTCCGTAAAGTCATACGGGTTCCTTAATGTCTTTGCTATCTACTCATGTGATCAGAATTATAATTAGATCACCCAATTGTTACCAGATTTTTCTAGACCTTACTGACTCTGAATTCATCCAAATCTGGACTAGGTTGGGAAATTCTAAGTTACTACGAAAAGTTTTCCGGCCCAAAATTTTTCCCCATTGGCTTTTCTATAACGACGGAAATAGGTCGTTACAGTTATACATTTCTTGATTTTAAAGTTAATACCAAAAAGGACTAATAATAACTTCATTGATAATATTTTAAAGATATTTAGTGATATGAAGCAATGTAATCTTACTGTTTTATGACATTAAGATTGTTGCATCTTAACTTTAAAACCAAGAATTATATTAGCATATGTTTAACATTATCTAAATGAAAATTAATGATGATCTACTATGATCTTTTATTTATACACATATATGTGTTTAAAAAGAAAAAGAAACAATATATTATTAAGGAAGTAACATTGTATAATAATAAGGATATTTTGGAACATTATATTAATATAAGACGTATTTTGGATCAAATTATTAATGGGGAAGACATTTTTATTTAATTTCACATAATTTAAAAATATTTTTAATCCTTTTCCGTTATACATATTATGAATTGACTCACGTAAATAACCCAAGAACTATTTCTTTCAAGAAGAATATGATCCCACGTAGAAATCACATGAAAAAAGATAATACATTCTTGGCCTCACTTTAAAAAGAAAAATTAATTAAACCTTGTAAGTGTGGAAAGTGGTATTCATTGTATGTGATCAAGAAGGATGATAATGCAGGTTTTAGGACTTGTTTTAGGTTGTTTAAGGATAGGCATTCTAATTTTATGTTTTATGCACCGAACCACATGTTAATTATCAAGTGCAAATTATGACAATGGTCAAGGGAAATGATAATGTTAGACAAATTTCTTCATTGTAAGGTAGTAATTAACTACAATTATTCAAGCACATGGAACATTTCTTATAGTGGAAAAGTTGTTGCAGATCAAATAGTACTACCCTATTTAATTATAACACTTGCTATTTATCATGTTCTTGTTGGTGAGGATTATCTGTTCAACAATTATGTAGTGTACTATTTCTTTTACTGTATTGGGGTCCCAATATTTTGCATTTTTTCTAAATTTAGTCAATTCAATTGCAGAAACTACTTTGTACATACATAAGTTTTGTGGAGGGGTACTATTTGATTACCCTTAAATTCACCATTTAAGATATCAATGAAATTTGTTAAGTGGTTCAAGGACACATAAATAAGGATGACCAAACGATGATTATTGTTCATGCTATATTGCTAAATGAAAACAAAAAAATATATGATAAACTAGAATAATGGATAAAGTGAGCAAATAAAACAAAGTACATAATTTTTATTCAAGTATCTCAGCAATTGTCATGCAACATCTCTGAGATACAAATCATTCACCCAATAACTTTGTGAACTTTTTTATTGTGGTTGAGGCACATTATGTCATAGTTGCATGAGGGACAAAAAATATATTTGGCAGGACACTTTTTTGGAACGAAATGGCAGGATCAATAATTTTCAGGGTAAGGTCGTAATTTCGCAAAAATAGAAAGGGTAATAGGGTAAAATTTATTTTTTTGTTGTACCCAAAGCATCCTGTAAAATAAAACTGCTAAAAGAAAAGTCTTAAACCACTAGATGGTTTTAAGAAATTACACTGCCCAAGAATTTTTTCTTTCTCAATAAAAAACACTGTCCAAGAAGCATTTATTTATATTCACTTCAATACTCTATTCACTCTCTTTCTTCCAATTTTTTTATCTTTCATTGTTGTTTATTCTTCCATTTTTCTTTCTTTTTAGTATCACTTGTTTTTAAGGGGGGAAGGTATATTCATTAAATTTTAAAAACAATCTTTAAGTATACATTAATTTAATATTGTTAGTACAATTTTTTTTGTTTTGATATAAAAAAATAATATATTGTTTTTAAAATTTAATGAATATACCTTCCCTAAGATGATGTGACACATTTCTAAGGCCACCATTTATATTTATCTTTTTTTCTCCTTTATTTTTGATATTTTTCTCCCCCCCCCCCCCCCCCTCCCCTATTTTCTTAATTAAAGTAGAATAATTGAATGTAATTAAGAAAGGAGAATGCATGATTGGAATTTGGAGTGACTTCTCAATTCTTCATTAATAAATATAATAATTAATATAATAACTTATACACAATAAATTAGTATGATTGTTAAAAAAAAATCAATTTCATTAATTTTTTTTATTCAAATTTTTGACATTTTTCTTAATTTTTTCTCTTTGTATAATTTATTAGAAAATCCAAAACTATTTCTTGAGATTCATTTAAACAACAAAGGTTGATATCCATTTTCATGAAATAGTTCCCACGTAACTATAGACATTAAGCACTATTTCCTCGCTTCTTTATTTTGTTTTTATTCCTCCTTTATTTGCTTTATTAAAAGTCTTACATTCACAACTCATTTATTCCATTTTCACTCTTAATATTCACAACTCATACTTTTCATATTCATAACTCCATCATTTTATCTTTATAAATATGATCATTCTATTATTTCATATTTGAAGTAGTAATATATATTTGATGTGGTATTATATTTATGTTTTAATCTTCAAGAATAAACATTTTCAATGAAGATCGGTTTGTGAAATAAATACCGATAACGATAAGGGTTCGAAGAATTATGAATTGATGAATCGGTTTATTAGATTCATATTTTTTTTGATAATGGAAGTTGTAAAAATGATGCTTGTATTGTATTACTTTCTCCTTTATTTATTATATATTTTCTTGATATCTTTTTTGCTTGATTTTTACATTATTCATGTAATTGTTGTTATTAAGAGCATGTATAAGGTAGTTAAATTTATGCTCAAGTTATTTTGACATTTTTTTCGTCGAGAATTTCTTTGTGCCCTTTTTCTTATTATAAAATGACAAATACAACTTCTAATATTTTAAGTTTTTCTAATTTAATATATTTATAAATAATAACTACTCATAACTCATACCCTTTAATTTTAGTCTTGATAATTTCATAACTGACGAGTATAGTTTAAATTATTTTTCCTTTTTTGATATAATTATTTTTTTATTTGACATGATGGGAATATAAATATCATAAATACCATGCATAAAACAGTACCATATTAACAATTATTTATATTTTTTGTGTTTTATATTATTATAAGTAAATAATTTATTTTGAATTGATGAATTGATTTATTGAATTCATATTTATTTGATATGAAAATTGTAAAAGTGATGTTTGTATTATATTACTTTCTCTTTTATTTATTTATTTATTTATTGTATGTTTTCTTGAAGGAAGACTTAGAAGAATATTTTTTGAAGCATAGCTAGGAATTGCTTTTACTAGAGTTTTTTTTTACTTTGACTTGTAATGTATAGTATCTTAAGTACACATATTGACAACATTACTCATTTAGTCCTCTATGATCCTACTTTTTATTGTAAAACATAATTAATATAACGATCTTATTTCAATCAAAAAAATTATGAGAATAAGTTATATTTTATTTTTCTCTCAAAGAAAATTAAAGATGAAATAAATTATTATATGACATCATTGCTTATTCTTATGCATATGTAACAATTTGTTTTTGTCGCTATTCTTTTCTAGCTTGAAATGAATTTAGAAGTTTTCTTTTCATTTTTTATTACTTTGTGAATATAATAATGTAGATTATTATTTTTTATGTCTTAGCTACATAATTGTAAAAATATATCCCTATATATTATTTAATTGTGATCTTTGATGAGATTATAACATGACACGTCTTTTATGCAATCAATTTATTTATCATTTTTCTTATTTTTGTGATTTCTACCCATTATATTTTTTAGTCATTTATTTATTTTTACAAATAAAATCAATGCACAACGATTAATGTACTTAATGTCATAATAATATTATATATTAAAGTTATGATAACTCATGTCTCTTATCTTCTTTGTAACTTCTATTCTTAAACATTATTGATAACTCATATTTGTTTCATTGTTATAATTTTTAAAAATATTTCTTTAATATATAAATAGTAAACAAATGTGATAAAAAAGACGTAACGTGAAAGTTAAAAAAATATTAATATCAAAATTGATGTTATCATAGATGATCGAGTACTCAAAAGATAGATAAGATTTAAACAAAAAATGTATTGTTTTCAACTTAATACATAAATTGTTGTTTCAAAATATGACCTCTAAATTGTTTGTTCTACCATATGCATATAAAGTCTATTTAGCATATAGAAAAAACATAGCATTGAATATAAATATTCCATACTACTTCATTATAATTAAAAATTAGCAATTCATAGAATTATTTTTTATACATGATAAAATAAATTAATTTATTAATTTTCATTACAATCGCACGAATAGTTTCACTAGTATATATATATAAGAACAAAATGAAAAATATTTTTTAAAAGTACAATTTTTTTTTTGGGGGGGGGGGGGGAGGAGGGGTGGTAGGTGATTGGGGTAAGTGTGGACTAAAAAAATGAAAATTAAATTATTTTTTTCAAAAACAAATTTTAATTTTTTTTTTGTGGAAAGCGGGGGTGGGACAATGGATGAGTTGACGCGGTCTATTCAAGAGAAGGTCCCATGGTGTATGTTACTTGCGGATGACATAGTACTGATTGATGAGACGCGGGACAGAGTTAATGAGAGGTTGGAGGTGTGGAGACAAACGCTGGAGTCCAAAGGGTTCAGGTTGAGTAGGACCAAAACAGAATATTTGAGGTGCAAATTCAGTGATGCGTTGGATGAGGCAGATGTGGAAGTGAGACTTGCCACATAGATCATTCCTAAGAAAGAAAGTTTTAAGTATCTTGGGTCTGTAATCCAAGGAAGTGGAGACATCGACGATGATGTCACACATCGCATTGGGGTTGCTTGGATGAAATGGAGGCTTGCCTTTGGAGTCTTGTGTGATAAGAAAATTCCACCTAGACTTAAAGGTAAGTTTTACAGAGTGGTAGTTAGACCGGCCTTGTTGTATGGAGCGGAGTGTTGGCCAGTCAAGAACTCACATGCTCAAAAAGTGCATGTTGCGGAGATGAGGATGTTGAGATGGATGTGTGGGCACACTAGGAGCGATAAGATTAGGAATGAGGTTATCCGGGAGAAGGTGGGAGTGGCCTCTGTGGTGGACAAGCTGAGGGAAGCGAGACTGAGATGGTTTGGACATGTGAAGAGACGGTGCGCAGACGCCCCAGTGAGGAGGTGTGAGGGGCTGGTTATAGAGGGTACGCGGAGGGGTAGAGGTAGGCCTAATAAGTATTGGGGAGAGGTGATTAGACAGGACTTGGCTCAGCTTCACATTACCGAGGACATGACTCTAGATAGGAAGGAGTGAAGGTCGCGTATTAAGGTTGAAGGTTAGTAGGGTTAGCGTGTTGTCTTTCCTTGTGAGGGTATGAGTTGTTAGCGTTTGTAGTAGTCCTAGCCTTGCACTTGCAGTTCTTGTATGTGATACATATAGCTTTATGTTGTTTACTGCGTTTCACTTCTCACATTATTTTATTGATGTTATTGTCTCCTTTGTTGATTATATACTATCTTTCTTATTAGATGTTATGTTGTATACACTGTTTTCCTCTCCTTTTACTTGGATTTGATGTACTTGAGCTGAGGGTCTTTCAGAAACAGCCTCTCTACCTCCACAAGGTAGCGGCAAGGTCTGCGTACACTCTACCCTACCCAGACCCCACCTAGTGGGATTTCACTGGGTATGTTGTTGTTGTTGTTGTGGTTAATTTTTTTTTGTTGGGGGGAGGGGCAAGTTTGGGTGTAGTAACAAAATAAATTGATTTTTTTAAAAAGAAAATTAAAAAAAATTATTTTTTTGAATGGGGAGGGTCGGTACGGAGTGAGGTAAGGAAAATAAGTTTATTTGAAAAATATTTTCTAAAATATTTAAGTCAACCAAACATAAGAAAATTAAGAAACAATTTCTAGAATGAGAGATAAAATGAATTAAGTAAAAAACAAAGTAAAGATATTGGAAGAATAAAGTAAATGAAATAAAATGAGTAAAGTAAATAAAAAAGAAAAGTCAAAGGTGATTTTTTTTAGAGGGAAGTTTAGGTGGTTTTGGAGCCAAGAGCCAAAAGGCTATTTCTGGCATTTCGCAGTGTCATGCCAAGTTATGCCAAAAAAATATCGTGCCATTTAATCTTACTCATTATTTTAATAGATAAAATTTATTTTATATGTTCATATTTTTATAACTTTTTCATTTCTCTTCTCACTCCTCTACCCCACCTTCTATTTAATCCCCCTCTATGTAGAGTACGTTGTAAAATTTTAAATATATTTCATCACACAATAAAAATAATAATATCCTAAAATTAGTAATTTATTATCTTTTTGCGCATTATTTCTCCAATTCTTCAATATAAAAATAGTAATGTCCTAAAATTAGTAATTTATTTTCTTTATTGTTTTGATAATTCATAATGTTCATTTGTTAAAAATCAAATAGAGATAAATAAATTAATATTAATTTAGATTTAAAGTCAAATAATTACGTATTTAAAAAAAATTAAATTAAGATTTGTGCTCTTAACCTCATAGAAAATTAATTGTATTATTTTTAGGACAAAAATAAATAGTTATTTAAAATTACTTTTAAATCAACAAAATCAAAATATAATTGATTTTTCTTTAATTTTACTCTCTCTATTAATTTATTATTTTTTGTTCTCGAAATTTCAAGCTATAAAATATTTTTTTTATTATATAAACATGATAAGAAATGTAACTAGTTGCAATTCTTATCATGCTAATATAATAATTATATTAACATGATAAAAATTGTAACTAATACAGTGATATTTTAGGTTGAATTGCAACTCAGTGAGAAGGTTATATTTTTGAACAAACACTATAAGTTGCAATTCTTATCATGTTAATATAATAATAAAATATTTTTAAAATATCAATTAAATTTCACATAGCTTGAATTTCAAGAATAAAAATATATCATATAAATTGAGAGAGTATATATGTATGTAGGAGTGTATGGATGATTATCGATTTTGGATTACATGAAAATAGTAAAAAAACTTATGTAATTATTTGTGAAGATTACTAGTGGTCTTTCTGTTTTATTTTCTTGTTGGAGAACATTGGATACACTTAAGTGTTTACAAAATTAGAAAATTATGAAATTATTGAGAAGAGAAAAAAAATGATTTTATACTCCTTTCGTATTAGTTATTTTACCTTTTTTACATGTTCTTTAAGAAATTATTAATAAAAATGATAATTTATTAATTTACTCTTTAAGATATATATATTTTTTACATTTTTACAAATTTTGTTTATACTTTCAAAAAAGAATAATTGCTAGGGTAATGAAAATAAAAAAATGATAGTTCAATTTTGTTAATCGATAAATAATTTTAATAATTATTTTTAATAATTTAGATAACTAATATAGGATAGAAAAATAATACCAAATGTTAGGAGTATGATGAATTAGGCTAAATTTTATACTTTTAAAATTATTTAAAGACAAGGAAAATAGCAAATTTTGAATTAATGATTAAAAAAACAAGAAGTTGAAAAGTTAAAAGTACAATAGGAAAAGTTAAAAAGTAAGAGACAGAAGAAACTTTGGCCAATTTTTCTGAAAATGAAACCCAATTATGCACTTGTCAAATTATGAAAGGAGGCTCATACAATTTTTGTATGCCACCTCATACTTATCCCTCAAATACCATAAATTTTTTCGATATTATGTGATTTTTCTGTATCTTAGCTCCATGAGTGAACATGGTCGATTTTATTGCAATGTTGTTGAGTATATTTGTTGTGGTTGTTAAGTCAAGATGAGGATTGAAGTCATGTTTATATCTGATGATGTGGCTATATTTGCATGTTGTCTTGTCTTACTAAGTAGGCGTTTGGCCATGCGATACCATATCACGATATGGTATCGTGAGATGGAATCAACGTTTGGACATGTGATTTTACGCTTATTCCATCTCATGATTCCATATCATGAGAGGTGATATCATATTCTCCAAAAACCATGATATGAAATTATATGGTGATTCCATATCATGATTTGAGATATTTTAATACAATAATTGGTCCATGAGTTTATATTTTGTTAAAACAACCCCACATTTATATCTACTAACCATTTGTTTCATATGTAAATAAAATTTATAATCACATCATTACTTTTAAAAATTTATTATTCTCACCTACATGAAATTTATTATTCTCACCAACATATAGTCACTTTAACTCACACCTCACGATTGTGAAACTTTTCAACATTCACTTGAAATAATTAACCGGCATGTTAAAATAGTTGCCGAGGCAATTAGCAAGATGACACCAACATTTATACAACCAAAAAATATGGCTGGTGTACATTCCAAAATTCGACATAATACTCGATTTTGGCCTTGGTTTAAGGTAAAATTTCAATCACATTAATAAATTTATTTTATGGCCTTAATAAGTGCACATTTATATTTTATGTGTAAGTTATTAGTATTTAGTTACATATTTCCTATCAACTTTGTTTAAATAGATAATATTTATTTTATGACTTTTCATTGTCTTGGAAGCACTATTTTTATTACTCTTACAAACATTATTTTTATGAAGTGCATTCTATAATGCTTCCAATTTATTTTATGTTCACTAAACTAATATTGATGTATTTTTTATTTGGTCGAATTGTGTTGCGATTGATGGAACATATATAGAAAGGGAGGTTCCTAAAGCGGTGCAACAAGCATATCGTAATCGCAAAGGAAGAACATCACAAAATGTCTTATGTGTTTGTCATTTTGATATGCGATTTACCTTTGTTGCTGCTGGTTGGGAAGGTACTGCACATGATAGTAAAATATTTGAGAATGCACTTGTTGAATCAACGTCACAATTTCCATTTCCGCCACATGGTAACTTTAAATTACATCCTTAGAATAAATATTATTTATTTACACAAAGCTGTCTCATTTACGTCACATATGTTTTTAGTAATTCTTTATAAAATATTTTTTGGTAGATAAATATTATGTTGTTGATGCTGGTTTCCGAAACACAAAAGAATTTTTAGCTCCATACAAAGGACTACGCTATCCTTGGCAAGATTACCAAGGAAGTGAAAGAGAGCCTCAAAATGCCAAAGAACTATTTAATTATAGGCATTCATCTCTGCACAATGTGATTGAACGCACTTTTGGAGCTTGGAAAAATAAATTTAGAATACTGAAATAAGGCATGAACCATTATGATATTGATAACAAGTGAGAATTGTTATAGCTTGTGCAGTGTTACATATTTATGGTATATGAACATGAAGATATAGTTGCGGAGGATATTGACCAACAAATGGCTCAAAGTAACAATGTTGGTTCGTCTTCTCGGTCACATGATTGAGAAATGCAAGTTTAACGTGAGGAAATTGTCCGTACTATGTGGGAAGATTATATTAAAGACTAGTACACTACAATTTATGTTCAATTTTTTTTATTAAATTAAAGTTAGATGAAACAATAATTACTTAAGTGAAGAACAAATAACTTTGTAATAATTCATTATGTGATTTTATAATTTTTTGTTTATTTGATAAGATTGAATAAACAATTGGGGCTATTTTAATAGTTTTACAACTTATGGATTTTTTATGTTTATGAGAAAATATACAACACAAAAATTTCATATCGCATGTCCAAACAAACCTTCAATTTCATCTCATGATTCCATATCATGATACCATATCGCATGGTCAAACGGGCCCTAAGTTTTAGTTACTTGTTCATATATCATATAATTAAAGTTGATTGATTGTCCTACCAGCACACTGTTAATTTTTTTAGATTGCTACTGTATTTGCTCTTCTTTTATTGAGTACATGGCATATTCCAGCGGCTGTTACGTGACCTCAATTGTGAATCTCAAACTTTCTTAATCCAAGGGTGAGCTACTTCTCTGGGCTGCTATGAGTTCATCTTTTCCCTCTAATTCATTTGTCGGACTTACACTGCTTTTGTCTTGGGGTTGCAACCCCGCATTCTAGACTACGTAGATGTTTTGATACACAACTTTTAGATTCTAAAGGGTTATTTCCGCATGTTTTGTTAAGATTGATGATTGTTTGATTTAATTAATGAAAACTATTCCGTTTCATTGTTTAGTTTCTTGCGTATTACTCTCTCCGTCCCATATTAATTGATCATTGTCCATTGTACACGCATATTAAGAAATCATAAATAAGAAGATAATTTTACTAATTCACCCCTTAAAAAACTTCTTGAGAATTTTACAACAAATGTGAACACTTTCAAAATAAATTAATTGCAAGAGTAATATAAAAAAATATAATTAACTTGTTTTGATTTAGTAATATAGACAACTAATATGAGACACTATTTTTAGTAAGATAATAAAAAAAAATTTACAAGACAAGGAGTAGTAGATGATTGGTTCTTCTACTAGGGGTTTAATGTCTTACACGGCAGGTTGATCGTGATCACAAACCAATAAGTTATTAGAAATTTGCATTACTAAAATATTTATAAGTTTTAACGAAACACATATATTCTTTTTATGTAGAACAGAAAATGAAATAACTAAATTCAATATAATTAATGACACATAACTAATATCTAAGTAACTAACACTTAGGGGTCTTTTGTTTTGAATACAAGTTATGTTGTGATTAGTTATGTTAGGATAAGTTAAACTATGATAAGTTATGATGGGATTAGTTAGACCATATCCAACCCTACTCTATTTTACTCGCCATACTCTATATTTGGAGAGTAAAATAGAGAATGCCCTCTCCCAACACTCTCTATTTTACCCTCTACTCTCCAATTATAGAGAGATGAATAGTAGTTCTCCATATTTGGAGTACTACTATTCATACTCTCTATTTCACTTTTTGAATATTATATTATTATTTCTATTATTTTGTAATTAACATATCCTTTTTCATATAAGGATATTAATTAAATTTCTGATATTCATAATTCTTTTTAAATGTAATGTAAAATTTTTAAAAATATATTATTTAATATATACTACTTTCATCCCGAATTAATAATATTTCAAATATATTTTTTAAATTTTCATCACTTTAAGTGAACATAATTTGATATTATTATTAATCTTCACTATGTAGAATGCACAAAATTTAAATTATAAAATAAAAAAATGTAATTTAAAATACAACACACAACATAATAATTTAAATACAAGATAACAATACAATACAATACATAATTTTTTTTAAATCAGAATAATAATTTAATAATCCGAAAGTCATTTTCAAATTTAACAATATTCAAAAAAATATTTAATGTACGATCTAGAAAAGTTGTGGTTTTGATTGCGATTGTGCTTATGATTTCTTTTTTCAATTATTCGTAGTTGTTCTTTAGAAATTTAGAGTAAAATAGAAATATATATTCTATAAAGAATTTGAAAAATAAAATAAAATTTAACATCACATGAAAATTGTATAAGGTGATTATTTGAAAAAAAAAAAAGAAGAAGAAAAGATTTAAAATATAAATAATAATATAATATTAAGGAGAGAAGCCGAACTCTTTTTAGAGAGCAAAATAGAGAATTGGTTGGAGTTGATTGTTTGAAAGAGAACTTTATAGTTGTTAGTTTGGTTTGTCATATTCAAACTTATATTCACTGCTTAATTTAAAAAAAATAAGTTGTGTGTTTACAAAATATTCTCCACCTTATTTAGTTTTTTTTTTGCAAGCTTTAGTTATTCATTCTTAAAATTAAAATTTTCATCTTATTTATCTTGAATATTTTTGTGTGTGCATTTTCATGATTATGTCGTGTGTTTTAAAAATTAAACTTTCATCATATTTAACTTAAAAATAAAATTTCCATCTTATTTAACTTAAAAATAAAATTTCCATCTTATTTAGCTTAAAAATAAAGCTTTCATCTTATTTAGTAAAAATAAAACTTTCACCTTATTCAGCTTTAAAGTAAAAGAAATTTTATTACCAAAGTTATCTACATTTTAATTGATATATAAAAGGGAAAAGGCTCAAATATGCCATTGAACTTTCAGAAAAGACTCATTTATGTCATCCGTTAAAAGTTTGGCTCATCTATGCCATTACCGTTTAAGAAAAGGCTCATTCATGCCATTATTTTTTAACAGTGGTTTTGCAAAACCATTTTTTACACGTAGCCAATTATAATTCGGCCACGTTATTAATTTTTTAAATAAAAAAAATCAAATTTCTGAACAAAAATTGAATTATAATTCGGCCACGTCATTATTTTTTTTTTAATTCAATTTTTGCAAAACCATTTTTTACACGTGGCAAATTATAATTCAGCCACATCATTAATATTTTTATAAAAAAAATCAAAATTCTGAACAAAAATTGAATTAAATAAATAATAATGATGTGACCGAATTATAATTCAAAATTTTGATTTTTTTTTATAAAAATAATAATGACGTGGCCGAATTATAATTGGCCACGTGTAAAAAATGGTTTTGCAAAACCATTGTTAAAAAATAATGGCATGAATGAGCCTTTTCTTAAATGGTAATGGCATAGATGAGCCAAACTTTTAACGGATGGCATAAATGAGCCTTTTCTGAAAGTTCGATGGCATATTTGAGCCTTTTCCCTATATAAAATATAATTTTTAAGTGAGTAATAAACTATTTAATTAAAAATATGTAATTTAATAGTGGAGTAAACATTTTAAGAGAAATCAAAAATATAAATAAACATAAGAATTGGACAAATAAATTCAAATTATAATATATTCATAAATAAAACTTGTATTTATAAAAAATGTATATTTTTAATAGAAAAATATATTATCATAAAAACAACGAATAATTAAGGTTGTTAATGTTATTATAAATGTTGTTAAAAATTATGTTAATATACGTGAATATAAAAATCTATATATATAATAAAGCTAAATACAATCTAGGTAATGTGGCACTTCTCAATGGCCAATATTCACATTTATTTTTTTTCTCATTTTTTTTGAATTTTCTTATTTATTCTCTATTTATATGCTATATTAAAAGGTTAAAAATAACTTTAAAATTATATTTCCTTAATTACACCTCCCTCATTTACTCTTCTTTATTTTTCATAATTTTTTTCAGTTTATGAAATTCAAAAGCCTATCATTAATACTCTAATTAATAACTCCACCTAAATGGTTACTCTACAAAATAAAAGGATTTTTTATCTTCCTTTTGATTAATTCTCATGACTTCACCGGTCACTATATAAGTATCAAAAATACATGTCACATTTGACAAAAATTGCTATAATCTCAATGATTTAGGGTGTTATGGTTAAATATTTATGTTTTAATAAAAAAAAATTATGTATAATTTTTCATATTTTATATGGACTAATTAGTTTCTGACATATGGAGTCCAACTTCTTATGCTTCTTATCAATATTAGAGAAGTGATGCACCTTTTTTTTAAATCAATTTTATTTATATATTTTATATATTTTTTCTACAATTCTATTTGCTTATTATTGTACAAAAGTGAATATGTCAATTAGTATTTCATCCTCCCATTTCTTATATGTAAAGGAGAAACATAGAGGAGGTGTCTCTCTTTTTAGGCATGTTTTCTTATTTAATCAATTATTTTATTGTAAAGGTAATTACTTAATTTATTGTACACAAATATTTTATTAGTAAAGGAACAATTACAACAAAAACTCTCCATATGTCTATTTACAAGGACTAAAAAATATCTATAATTCACATCTCTCTAATTTTCACTCTTAAAAATTTTAATATTTTTTACCTTCTCCGAATTACAAAATGACAATGATCTTAATAATTTAAATTCATCTCTCTTTATTATTTAATTTACTTACAATCAATCTATATATTTATTTATGTATTTTAATTATTGTACAAAAATGAATAAGTCAATTAGTACTCCTTCATTTATTCATACTCTTTAATATAAAAAATAATCTTTATTTTCATTACTCCTATATAATGTGTTATGTTTATAAAAAAAATCACTCCTTTAATTTTCTTAATTTATGTTACATATGCTATGTTAGAAAATTAATTTTCTTTAACTCTTTTAATTATGAGAAAAACTCAAAAGTCCCTTAGTTAATTAATATTTTCCCACACTATTGCATTCATCCCATTCAAGCTAATTGTTGCTCTTAAATAACCTATAAATGGGTTCTTTAAGATTTCAGTTTTTTTTAATCTTTGGTTATCTAACATAATTATCTATTTTAAAGACCTTTCTTAACCATTATTGTCATAATTACATACTTATAGTGAATATGTATAGCACCAAAATGATGTCTTTCACTATTTTTTATCCCTATGTGATGAGTAGCAAATTTTATGTATAACAGCAATATTCTTCTTATTGGTTATCTAAATTCATATTGTTTTAAATTTAATTGTAGGTTTGATTTAGTTTTCAAAATTTAAGATAGACTTGTACGTTTGTATATCTTTTCGAACAAAAAATAAAAGAGCAAACTAATTTTTTTGATTATTTATAATATTGAGGTATTAGATAAAGATTAAACCAGAATGAGGAGTATGAGAAGAGAACTTCGAAGGTCAGATTGGGGATATTTTTTATTATCGCGCGAAGCGCGAACAAGTTCACTAGTAATGTATAAAAGAGAGTTTACAGGGCTGTTTTTGTTATTTTACATACTTTATTTCAAGATAAATTATTTTACATACTTTATTCCAAGATAATTTATCCTAAAACTAATTATTAATCCTGAGATAAATTATTCCAACCTTTACAACCAAACAAAAAATTAAAAACTACTTTAAAATTATCCCAAAACTAATTTCCTTTTATTCATCACACCAAATAACCCTTAATATTAATCCTTCTATTACTTATTACTTATATAAATCTAATGTTAATGAGCTATCAAACGATATTTATGCCAAAGAAAGAAATGGAGGAGGAAAAAACAAAAGTTAAGGAGTTACTCTGAGCCAAGATTGATCATAAAGTGAGACCCCACGAACTGTACTTGTCAGTCTCGCTGTAAAAAGGTAAAAACCCACACTTTTACCTGCCGTCAGAAAATTTTACTGGCTACTTTTTTTTTAACCTCGGGAAGGTCATCTGTCTCCTCTTTCTGACAAAAAGAAGTAAATAAATAATAATTGTACACTTAGGTCCCACTATTTAAAAGAGTCCTTCATTTAGCTACATAATTGGACGGACAGTTAACGGCGTTAACGTCCACGTCTTATCAACAAGTTCTTTTCAAAGTCCCTTTCACTGGGAACAGCTCTATTTCATGGGTAAACAGAAATTCAGAATAAAATAATGATAAAATTAATGGATGTTTTTTTTAATTATTTATCTTATTATTATTATAAATATTAGGTTTGCTTTTAAAACTGTCCAATTCGTATCAATTCCATCATTTCAATTATGCTTTTTGTTTTTAGTATTCTTTTACTTTTAATTTTTTCGATTTAGTTTTTTTTTAAATGAGAAAAGGCATAGATACCCCCTTGAACTTATCTTGAAAAGTCAATTACACATTTAAATTATTATGACGATCTATTATACATTTTTATTATTTAAAAGTGAATTTATTTACCTTCTGGGACGTGTAACACCACTCACAATATGTGGTATATTACACTGGCTGCCACATCAGTGCCATGTCAGAAATTAAAAAAAAACTGTAGTCTTTTTATTTTTAATTAACTTTTCTTTTTTAACTATATTTTACACTAATTAATCTCTCATTAATTATTAAGATTCTTTAATAATTATATTTTCTTCATACCAAAATTACAAAGAAGAAAATTTCAACAATGACCGCCAAGAACACTAATCGAAATCTGGAGCTGATTCATGGAGTGAGAAATTCTCTCATTCACTCAAAAAAGCCCATTATAGCTGTGGTGGCTAAGAAACCCCCAATATTCTATTCCGCCGATGACATTAAGAAATCATTTGTTAACAAACACAAATTAAAACTCATAAAACTTAGATTGATGATAAGTAATTTGCTAAGCAAGCTGAGAAGAATTAAGTCGAAGAAGGAAGAAGGAGAGATTTTTGCTTAAAAGAAAGAGGAGAAAAATGTGATCCTTCAAGAGCGTGAGGGTGAGGGTGATGAAGAAGAGGGTGGGTGGGGTTTAATTGATTTTGACTTATTTTCTACTTTAATAAATCTGACGCGCCTATTTTTATTTTTAAAAAAAATTATTTTGCCACATCAATTTTAGGGGATAAGTAAATTCACTTTTAAGTAGTAAAAATGTGTAATAGATCGTCATAATAGTTTAAGCGTGTAACTGATTTTTCGAAACAAATTAAGGAAGGAATCTCTGCCTTTTCCTTTTTAAAATCAATTTTTGAGAAATGTTTTTTTTTTTTTTTGACTTTTTATTTAGTATATTTAAAATCATAAAATTAAAAATATTTTAATATATTATTCATATACTTACTTTCGTACTATCATAAGATTTAAAACTTATTTACTTTTTAAACTTTTATATCAAATTAGAATTAAATAAAAAAAATTGAAGTAAAGAGAGTACGAGTCAATTTAAAGAAGCTTAAAACTTATAACTTTTAATAAAAGTCATAAATTAAAATTTCTAATTTGAGATATTTTGATTTAAAAAAATAAGTGTTTAGAATGAGATCAGATCCTTTGAGTTTGAAAGAGTTGAGACATCAAGCATTTTAATTTTTACTCTTTTTTTCTTTGCCTAATACAGAGATGTGTTGTGCACGTAATATATTTTGATTTTTTGTTTAGCAAACTTAAGAAAATAAAATAAAAAATAAATTTAAAAATCTTAAAATTCTCATATTATTTAGACATATAATTGATAATTGAGCAACTTTCACATATAGCAAACATAAAAATCATATTTGTATGTTACAATTATAGTTTGCATAATTGCGCTCCATATCAAATTTTATGTTTACTATGGAGCTTTTGATTTGTATAATTTGCTACAAACATCCAATTTTACATAAATTGTTCAGTTTTGTATAAATTCATTTATACATTGTAATTTGTATAATAAGATCTGTATTTATATAATTATAAGTGTATAAGACGAAACTATATGTATTTATATTTGTATATACACTTTTCTCTCGCTTTATTCAAACACAAAACACATTTTATACCGAAATGTATAAAATGACTAATTGTATATCGAAAATGGCTAATTGTATACCGAATTAGATGGCAAAAAAGGGGGATGTTTCCTGCGAATTACAATTAAAATAAACTATGACTATAGCCATCCTAATTTGGTGTAATTACATTGTGTCTCCGACCCGTTTGGTTGACCATGTAATTTCCTGATTAATTACCTGGTGTAATTACAAACTGATTACTTTTTATTTAGTTTTTAATTTTTTTTGTTCTTATTTATTTTTAGTTCTATTATTTTAATTTTTTTAATTTTATTATTCTAAAAATACATTTTTTATTTTATATTATTTATATTTCATTTGTTTCTCATTCTCAACCTTTACTTCATGTGATTCCACAATTTTTTTATTGTATTATCTATTTTATTTATTTGTTTATTCTATGTGTTTTTTTTTCATTAGCATGATTTTATTAATATTATAATTTTACCTTGAAGGAAAACCAATTGTTGAACAAGGTTATAGATTTACAGTTTTTAAAATTTTAAATCACATTTATGTGCGTTAGGCTGAAATTTGACATAAGAGTAAAACATTAAATTTCTTTTCGAATTTAGATCTTATGTTATATTTTCAATTTCATTTGTTTGTAGTATTAAGTTGATATTTCTTATTGCAAGTCATAAATTTTTTAGTTAGACTTGATAGATTATCTTTTTGTCAAATATTTTCATAATTTATAACGTTATATTTATCATATTAATCTTTTTGTAAACATGTATTTTATAACGTTCAGAGAAAGCTTGTAATTTAATTTTTATTATTAATTTAATTAATATATTACTAATTTGAAAAACATATCAATTTTTTTTTATAATATTAGTTAAGAACATATATTAGTAACAAGTCGTGATGACACCTATGTTTCCAACTGATATGTAAGACAACTCAATAATTTTACCAACTCAATTTAATATAATAAAATAGAAAGATAAGTAACCAGCAACAATTCTGAATACTAAGTCTTTCACAAATATGATATGTGGAAAAACTGAATATCACCCATGATTTAGTGTCATAAGTTTGTTGCAGTAAAACTGAATTAATCTAAAGTATTTCTTTTATCTAAATCACACCTCAGACAAACCATTGATACTATACCCAACATTCTCAATGTTGCAACTCTTATTTACTTGGTTATTTTGCTAACCACATCATAACATCTCACACCACACCACATAATGTAAACTCTCGCCACTTGCAAATAAAGTTAAAATATATCCTCATAATTAGTGAGAAAATAAAATAAAGAAGCTTAAATCTTTTACTGAACTACATACGCACGATAGGGAATGAAAAAATGAAAGTTTCCTAAAGTCCTATAGCCTCTCAAAGATAAGTAACATACGTCTCTGGATCGACTCACAAGACTCTTGTCACGACCCAGACCGTCGTGATTGACACCCACATTAACCCTCCGGTGGGAGAACCATTACTACAACCCAAACTAAACCACTTAACCAAAAACTACGCATTTAAAGATACAGAAGCAGGTTTAAATGCTAAAGGAAAAATAGAGTTCCCATAAACTCCCAAAAGATCTAACAAAACAATTGCGGAAGAACAACCCCTAGAACCTGAAAGTCATTGTACCAAAACTCTACTAACGACAAGTTTAAGAACAAGGGGTACAACCTTGAAACTAAACAAACACCTTAAACAAATAGTCTGAGTCCGAAAAGAGTGGACTTAAACAAGAAAGATCCATGGCAGCCTGAAAGAACTAGCTCACCCTTGAATCCGATCACGCTCAATAGTCACCTAGCTGAGGTCTATCAATAGCAGCCTGAAGATGCCCTGTACTCAACAAAGAACAAGCAAGTGCAGTATCAGTACACAACCATAATGTACTGATAAGATCATGCGACTATTCCAGTAAGCACAACATATATCAGAATTACAACAACGTAAACACATACATACACATAATATATATACACATCGATTATCATTTCAGGAGCAATGCACGATTCCACATTCTCAATAACAAGTAGATATAAAAAATCAATGGTTCTCTCATGGAACCCAATTCAATGGTCCTCTCATGGAACCCATACCCAAACTGTCAGTGTGACGAATCGTGACACCCGTTCTCCAATATATATGTCGATACGTGACATCTGATCCCAATTAGTGTATCAGATCATGACACTCATTTAAATATTTTTGCCGGTATGTGGTAACCGATCTCAGTTAGTGTGTCGAAACGTGACATTCGCTCCATTCAACAAACCACAATCACAATCAATGTATATTCTCACAATCATATAAACAAGAGGTGATTCATGGC
This sequence comes from Solanum verrucosum, assembly GCF_900185275.1. Taxonomy (NCBI): domain Eukaryota; kingdom Viridiplantae; phylum Streptophyta; class Magnoliopsida; order Solanales; family Solanaceae; genus Solanum; species Solanum verrucosum. The sequence goes on from NW_026020355.1 coordinate 1,099,131, forward strand.
ATGTAGTTCTTCGTTCATACTTATTTACATTAGGTGTGATCAATAGGCTTCATTCACATACATACATGCATTACAATGAAGCAATTACTAACATACATCACGCAAAACATGAAATCACAACCATCACCTACCTCAAATTCAAGCTTGAATCCCCTAAGGCAGTTGAATCTCCCCTTTCTGGATTATTTCTGCTTGTTCTAGGTCTACAAATAATTTATATACGCAAGAATCAATAATCAAAGGCCTTATTACCCGAATTATAATCAATAATATCAACCCTAAGCCAAACCCTTGATCCCCATACCCATATTCCACCATAATTCCCAGATCAAAACCCTCCCCCATCGATAATTACCCAAGAAACTAGGTTCTACGGATCAAAACATGGATTCAAAGAGTAAAAACCTTACCTTTGGTGCTAGAAGAGGTGAAAAACCTTCAAGAAATATTCCTGGGTCGTTCCTTAGCTCTCAAGATTGAATGTTGCAGAATAATAACGTTTTTGGGGTTTATTTTTGACATAAGTCGCGATTATCCCGCTACAGCGGGACCCATCCCGCTACAGAGGCCCCGCTCTAGTGGCTTGTGCGGAGACATAACGTCGGAATCAGAGTTTCAAACCCCCATTTCACAACACACCTTCATCCCATGACACTCAGAGAATACTCGCTCACGCTAAGATTAATTTTGGGAGTTCTACTCGCCCGAATTCGATTTCGTAAAGTCGTACAAGTTCTTTAACATCTTAGCTATCTATTCATGTGATCAAATTCATAATTAATTCTCTCATTCATTACCAGATCTCCCTAGACCTCACTGACCCCGATTTCGTCCAAATCTAGACTAGACTATGTATTCTCAAGTTACTATAATTTTCTGTCCCCAATTCTTTCCTCATTGACTTTTCCATAACGACAGGATCAGGTCGTTACAACTCTACTAAACTTAGCTCTTGTACTCATGAGACCAATGAACCTAGGGCTCTGATACCAAATTGCCACAACCTAAAATTACAAGTTGTGATGGTACCTATATTTCCAACCGATAGGTAAGTCAACCTAATAAGTTAACCAATTCAACTTAAAATGTGAAAAGCTAAGTAGCAAAAAAATATCTTAAATACTAAGTCTTTTAAATAAAATACATAAAACTGAAATACCACACCAAGATTTAGTGTCATAAATACAAGAGGTTTTATGATATGATACAAGTCCAAAACTAAATGACAAGCCTAAACGTAAGAAATATCCTGTCTGGTTACTAAACAACTGAATAAATAAAGAGCTGGAGGAATCTATGGACCACGAAACAACCAAGCAACTCACCATAACTCCAAGATGACTCAAGCTCAAACTTAGAAAGCTCCACGAGATGTGCTCATACTCAAAATATAATCTGCACCACAAAAGAGTGCACCAAGTGTAGTATGAGTACGAAACTACGTGTACCTAGTATGTCTCATAGACCGACAATGAAGAAGTAATGACAGAAATATATAAGAAAATCATTAATAAAGATAAATAAATCACACGTAATGTCCAAATACTGATGAAGCACATAATCTAACAATAATAGAGGATGTCGTGAGATACAATGCAATGTAACACCATGAAATGATATGCCTAAAATAACAAGTACTATCTCAACCGTATATACATGATACTTCTCAAAAATACACCGAGAGTTCATGACCCATGAGAGACTCATGAGATCCATATACCGACACAGAAAATCTCCACATGCCTGTGCGAATGATCTCAACGCACTACCATAAAACCAAATAATCCCAGCACTGATGATATTCATGTGCCATCTTAGCTTATATCTCTTGATAAATTATACTGAGACCACCTTGTGACTTCCATCAAACGGACACTATACCAACGTGGTCAATATGTCACTTAGCTTGAACTATTTAACTTCTTTTTAGTACACCTTTAAGTTCTTGGTGTCCATCACTTCACTTGATGATAGACGATACATATTAATATACCTCAAATTATTAGAATACCTCAAACTATGGGGTCTCCTCCATGATCAGTCTAGTCAACTCACCTATCCAAAGAACATAAGTATGATATTTATCCTCTAAACCCCCTCACCATTAAAAATTTCCTCCTTGACTTCTCCTTGTCACCGCTTGTCTCGAATCTAACACAAATTTCTATCACCAAACTGTCGAATTTGAATTTGCTTTAATACGAACTACCTCACCTCCATGTAAATCAAAACTCTTTTAGATTCTGAAATATCAAGTCTTACAAATCAATTGGCTAAGGACTAGACATATGTAACCAAAAGACGCTCTCTCACATGTAACAAAGGTAGGTTACCCATGTTCACTGCCTTTCAACCTAAGGTATCGGCTATCACATTCACCTTGCCCAATGATAAATGATAGTCATCTCATAGTCCTTGAACAACTCTTATCAACTCTGTTGTCTCAAATTGAGGTTTCTATGATTATATATATATTGAAGACTACAATGATCCTTGAACATCTCATAATGCACATCATAAAAATAATGCCTTCAAATCTTTAGTGCAAACACTATAATTGTCAACTCTAAGTCATGGATAGGATAATTTTTCTTATGAACCTTCAACTACCTCAAAGAATAAGATATTACCTTCCCTTTATTCATTAATACACAACCAAGATCAATTCAAGAATTATCACAGTATATAATGAAAATGTCTCCCTCCACTAGTAGAGTCAAAATCAAAGTAGTAATCAATAAATTTTGACCCTAACTATATTTATTTTCAAAATTCATCTATTTGCCTTAAAAATTGTGCATTATCCTATTCCCGCAAGTCACAATTCACCGTGTGAAAGTAATAAAAGGGATAAAATAGGAAAAATAGATAAAATTCATAAAATGACTACGAGAGTTCAATGAAAGCATTATCTAGTTGAGGAGGCTACTTGGGAGTATGCGTCTGACATGTGGATCATATATCACCATTTGTTTTAAATGTTCAATTGCTTTTATTATTTCATTGTTCGAGGACGAACATTTATTTTAGGGGTAGATGATGTAACAACCCACTAGGTTTTTTTGAGCACTAACCTCTTTCTATCATAAAAGACCCTTCCCATAAATATTAAATAGGAATTCAAACTATTCATTTAACTAAGGTTATTAATTGATGGATATTCTTTTAAATAATTAATTTAATTGGTGGTTAATGGGCCAACTCCATAATTTATTTAATATCCTTTGAGACTTGGTATATGGGTAACAATAAATTAGAGCTTAAAGGAATATAAAATTATTTTTTTATTTCAAGTCTTAACACGAACTCACTTCGACCTTGACAACCAGAAAGAAATCAGGTAACCTAATTAATGCTCCCAATTTAAATTACATATACTTTCCACCTGATGGATATATAATTACTGCTTGGTTGATGGATTACTTCCCTATCAAATCTTGAATGGAAGGTGTTGATTGATTCTTGTGGATCTGTAGATGTAGAATTACAAGTTGGGGTGTGTTTAGTTTCATCATTTGGAGGGATATTTTATCCAAGATTTGAATTTTTTTTATCAAAGATTTATTTATTTTTTATCAAAGATTGAAACTTTAGATTTACAGATGGATGTTTATTAATTTTGATGTATGTATATGATGGCTTATAGAGTTGTCTTTATTATGGGTTTTATCAAGAAACAAGACTTGGGTACTAAGTGCAGGAGGATTTTTGGTCTGGTACATAATTTCCATCCAAGATTGATTTTTGAAAAGGTGTAAATTGTATTGGGTGTTACTTCTTTTGGTTTGTAATTATAGAAAGAGATCTTGTTACTGTTGCGAAAATTAGGTGTTTGTTATATGCTGATGTATAGGTGTTAACATGTCCTTCAAGAGTATCATTCAGGACGAGTTTGGGAGAATTTCTCGAAAAGGATTTAACTCTAGGTCACATAAGGTGGTTTAGAATTTTACCGTGACACTCGATGCTTTGAGGCAAAATTGTTGGGCTAATATGCCGCCTGAGTATTAAGAGATGTACTAATGAGGATTGAAACGTCTAACTCTGATTGGCGTCTGAGAAAAGAATATGGTTTCTTGTGCCGGTGTTTGTAGAAGTTGGAGAGAAATAGTGAAAGAAATTGTCAAAACACCTGAAAATTGTGAAAGTTTGACGTTCACATCTCCTTGAAGTAGATTGTGAACGTTATGAAGCTCTGAAAAAGGGAAATGAAGGATATTGAGGATTCAGGACACTTAACATATCTCGAATGCGAACATGTATCTGGGATCCTCAAGATCTTGCCTTTCCTTTTCGCAAAGCTTCAAAACATTCATAATCTGCTTCAAGGAGATGCGTACATCAATTTTATGCAATTATCAGGTGTTTAACAATTTCTTTCATTATTTCTCTCCAACTCCTACAAACACCAGCACAAGCAACCACATTTTTTCTCAAACGCCAATCAGAGTCAGACGCCTTAATCTTCATTAGTACATCTTTCAATAGTTCAGGTGGCATATTAGCCCAACAACTTTGCCTCAAAGCATCGAGTGTCACTGTACAATCCTGAGCCACCCTATGTAACCTAGAGTGAAATCATTTCCAAGAAATGCTCCCAAACTCATTCTTCATGTCCCAAATCATACTCTTGAATGACATGTTAACTCCAATACCTCAACAGTAACAATATCTCTTTCTATAATTACAAACCAAAAAAAGTAACACCCAATGCAACCTATACCTTTTCAAGAACTAATCTTGGATGAAAATTTTGTACCAGACCAAAAATCCTCATGCACTTAGTATCCAAGTCATGTTTCTTGATAAAACCCATAATAAAGCCACTCTGTGTTGTACAATCCACCATAAACATACATCAAAATTGGTAATCAGCAGCCATCTGTAACATGTCCAGTTTATTTTTATCAGACCCCGAATAATTTTTGAGGGCCCATTAGTGGATTTTTCCTTGAGTTGAGCTGCTGATTTTTGGTGTAGGTATCCAACGATTCTATTGAGTCTAAAATATCGAATTAAGTGGGATAACATATCCAGTTTATTTTATCGGACCCCAAATGATTTTTGAGGGTCCATTCAGGGATTTTTCCCTTGAGTTGAGCTGCTGGTTTTTGGTGCAGGTCACTTTGAACTTCGTGATATCATTGCATGAGATTGTCACATGATATCATTTCACATTAAACTTCCAGTAATCTCCACATGCATTGCACAATAATACTATAAAGCAATTAACATGCACACATTATATACTCTGAAAAACAACAATCATCACCTACCTAGAATCAAGCCTTGAAAATTCTAAAGAACTCGAGCTTTCCCTTTTTGCAATGCATTGACTTATTCATGATCCAAATTATAATAAATACACAATAATCAATCCATAATGACCTTACAGTACTAGAATTATAATCAAATCCTAAATCCGAATCCATTTCCATGATCATCCTATCCAACAAGCGTTCATTCCACCGTTAATGCAAGTTAAAACCCTTCCCCAAAATATACAATTTAGATTCTATGACTTAAGAATCAAAATACAAGCTAGAAAAGTAATTAACTTACCTTTATTGAGAGATTAGTGGAAAAGCTAAAGAAACTGCCCTAAATCACCCTTCCCAATTCCAAGAATGAGATTACAGAAAAATAAGAGGTTTTGGATACTTCTGCATTAAAACCCGATTTACCCTGCTATAATGGCGTCTCCATAGAGGCTCAACCCACTATAGCGCCAACAAAGTGATCTCGCTATAATTATGTGATTCCCGCTAAAGCGACTTATACAAATCAGAGATTTGGAAACCTTCCCAAAAGCCTCCATTTCGCAATATACCTTCGATCGTTGACGTTCTATACTAACCCCTTCACACCAAGTTTGATATTAGAAATTTTACTCATCCGAATTCGATTTTTATAGAACCTATGGGATCCTTAGTGTCTTAGCTACTAGAAAACGTGACCCACACTTAGACATATCCGTCAATCCATTCCTGAATTGCCCTAGGCCTCACATTGCTCAGATTTCATCTAAGACTAGCCTAACCTAAAAAATTTAAGTCAACTTAAAATTTGTTTTGATCCGATTTCTTTCACCATTGGTCTACCTATAATAATCGGAACGAATCTTACCCATAATTCCTTCAAATTTGACGAAAAAGGTCACGGGGGACAAAAGAGGAGAAAATGATGGTGAGAGAAAGTGTTGCATGTTTTTTAAATATAAATAAATTGAAATGTAACTTTTTTCAAGTAAATAACTAATTTTAAAAATAAATTTTTATTTACAATGCATTATTTTTAAATAATAATTAGTTTTGACATATATGTCATATGCCTTTATATATTCGTAACTTTGACACGTCACTAATGAGTGTGTTACACTCTCCTTAGTGTTTTTATTAACTATTAAGAAAAGTATCAAAATGACACGACATAGTCCTACACGAGGTGTTTAAAATGAGCAAAGTCTAGTTGAGTTGTTTACTGAAAATTGGTACCAACTTTAAATGCCCAACCATGAGTTCCGCCTATAAAATTACACATGTTTTCATATATACATTCAACTATAGCTAATTCACCCGTATCTTTTTTCAACTAGTTATTGGTTTAATAGATAGTGCTAATTCGTTCTAGCACGGATCCAATATTGTAAAAAATTAAAATATTTTTTTTAATAAACTTTATTTTAATATAAAATTATTGTACGGAAAAAATAATACGTCTAAGTAGTTGTCAAATTAGATGTAACACCCTTTGATTATCAATTATTGGAGACTGAAAAATATATAGATTTAGGCACAAAATATTCATTAACAATATATGATAGCGAATGATATACTTTTTACATATAGAGATCGTACTATTTACATTTATACAAACTATTAATATATTTACATAAAATGCGTCGTATATTTTCTTGAAGTGATTAGTGTTTATAGCACTTGTGAAATTGTAAAGTGATAAACCAATATTGGAAGAGTGAACAATGTACAAATCTATATTAGATTATAGTAGATTTTTATTAATAAATATCATATATTTTCAAACAAGGTCTATATTTCCAAATATAATTGTTTAGGCTATTCTAGAGGGTTCATAGATTAGATCAGTTTAGATTCTAAAATTTTCATTAATGTAAGAAATGAAAAATCTTCCTATTTTATAGGATATTATGATTTTGACGGGTTGAACTTAATAAACGCTTGTGATGGGAATTTCTTTCTGTTTTGCATGTTTCATGATAAGGTTACATTGGCTGAATTTCTTAGGCAAGTTAAGTCATCGAGTGCTAATCCTGCCTAGGCTCAGAATTGGGGCGTTAAAAATTGGTATCAAAGTGGATCAAGTGTCCTAGCTAGTCTATAAAGTTGTGTCTAATAAAATGTGTGAAGTGTGTCAGGTTTACAATTAAGAGGTTATGAGATATTTTCTCTGTCCAACAATACTTGTCCACTATTGATTTTGTACATTTTTTAAGAAACTATAAATAAAAGGATAAATTTATAATATCACCCTTTAAAATATAATAAATACAATGTCTTAAAAAATATAATAAGAAAATTACTATAATTAATGACAAGGGTAATTAGGAACTAAGTGCAAAATTATTTATTGATTTCATAATGTGGACAAATATTGTTGGACATCCCAAAATAGTATAGTGGGGAATTATTGTTGGATGGAGGAAGTATTTAAGAATGTTACTATTCTTTCATTTTGTAATGACCCAGTCGGTCATTTTTAGGTTTTCCATGGAAATTACCATTTTTCCCTCCCAATGTCGATCCAGAGTCGTTTTTGGTTGAGTTTGAAAAGTTGGTTTTGAACTTTGAGTTAAAAGTTGACATTTTTGGTAAGTTTAGAGTTTGAACGGCCAAGTTTTTAAGAAAGTGATTTTTGATGTCTTTTGGAGTTTCAAGTGTCGGAATGAGATTCCATCGATTCCATCAGTCCCGATATGTGAAATCTGATCCGTGATAGTTTTCGATTTTAGTTTCCGAGTCTTTTTGGGATTTGAGGTCCTAAGTTGTGAAATTGTGGAATTTTAGCCTTTGGGTTGACTTTGGTCAACATTCGGAGTTCAAATGCTCGGATAAAAATTTTGAGAGTTCCGTTGGATTTGAGGGATAATTTTAGGCATAAGTGAGGTCTTGGTTGATTTTTGAGAGGTCCCGAGTTTGTTTTAGCCTTTTTAGGCGTTGAGTTAGTTTCTTGTAGTTTTCATGGATGTGAGGTCAAGGAGACCTCAAATTCGTGTTTTGATGGTTCCATTGAGTCTGCAATGTTGAGTATAATCAATTTGCATATGTGGTTTGTGTTTACGGGGTTTCAAACGAATCATGAGGGTCCTTTGGATGATTTTGAGTTGGATGATTTTTCTGTGTTCTGGTGCAACCCTCTGCGTTAGTGGAGCTTTTGGCGCGTTTGCAGAGGGGAGGGGGTGAGAACCCCATATTTTTAGAGTCTCGATCGCGGTCGCGAGAAACCTGCTGCATACGCAGAAGGTCAAAGTGTTGACCTCCGTAGTCGCGAGAGACTTGCCGCGTTCACGAAGGTTCAGTCATTAAAACCCCGCGTTCATGGACAGGGGTCCGCGTTTGTGGAGGACCCATAGCAGTGTTCAACCCAAATTTTGGAGTTTCTTCCCCATTTTCATTTTAGAGCTTTGAGAACTCGATAGAGATGATTTCAAGTGGGTTTTTCAGGATAAAATTATTGGGTTACGCTTCTTAACTCTAAATCTTTGATTACCCATTATCATTATTGAATTTATGAGTTTAAATCAAGATTTTGGGTTGATAAATTGGGAGTTCTTCGTGAACTTGAGTTTTAAAGAAAAAATGAGTTATGAACTGATTTTCAAGTCCATTTTTGAATCGATTTTTCCTAATGAGTTCCTAAAGCCTCGAGTAATGTTTTTCAAGTATTGAATTTTGGATTCTGACCTTGATTTTTGGAATTGGTTATTGTGTTGATTAACCCACTTTTCAAGGGAATTGTTATGGGTGTTGTTGTTTCCAGAAAGTGATTGCGAAGATTTGCTTATTTATGGATTGTGTGGCTTCGAAAGCGGTTCAGAAAGGGAAGACTCGACTATTGGAGTGATTGTTGATTGATTTAAGGCAAGTGGATTCCTAAACCTTGTATTCTAGTTTAAATCGTATGCTTTCTATGTTGATATCTCGTTGGGAGTAATGAGAATCAGGTGAAGGGTTTGAATTGTCCACTTGCTATATCTGAATGAATAAAAAGGGGTTGAAATGAAAAAGGCTATATGTTGAACATGATGATGTGAATTTTCTTAATGTAACCCTTATTGATTGATTGATGAGATACTTGAAAGCATGATCGTGGACTTGAATGGTGCAAATTGTTGCCTCTTCTATGTGGTGTGATATTGCTTGAGTGCTTTGATCGTTGAACACCATGATGTGACATGTGATGATTGTGATGCCGAGGTCCCGATGAGTGTTATTATACCGAGGTCTTTACCAGCGAGTGTTATTATGTTGGGGTCTTTATCGGCGAGTGTTATTATACCAATGTCTTTCCCGGTGAGTGTTATTATGTCGATGTCTTTGCTGGTGAGTGTTTTTATGCCAAGGTCTTTACCGACGAGGGTTATGATGCAGAGGACTTTGCCGGTGAATGTTGTTGTACCGAGGTCTTTGCCGATGAGTGTTAAAAGCCGATGGGAAATGGTTCCGACTAGTGATAATCATTATGACTTGATACACTTGATGATTATATGTAACTTACACGGTTTAGAATGGTCCTATGATGATGTCTCATAAGACACGTCTAGTAGAGTCAAGCCAATAGAGAGGTTGTAGCTCATGTGAATTCGGCGGCTTCAAGAGTGAGGGACTTTGCAAGGATGAACCCTCTAGAATTTTATGGCTCCAAAATGGTGGAAGATCCTCAAAGGTTTATCGACGGGGTCTATAAGGTACTTGCTATTATGGGGGTGACTCCGGTGGAGAAGGCGGAGTTAGCTGCTTACCAATTGAAAGATGTTGCTCAAGTGTGGTATGATCAAAGAAAAGGAGACAGTCAGGTAAGAGTGGGTCCCGTAGAGTGGGAATTGTTTAAATCACATTTATTGATAGGTTCTTTCCCCTCGAGCTGAGGGAAGCAAAGGTGCAAGAGTTCATTAACCTTTGTCAAGGAAGTATGAGTGTTAAAGAGTATGCTCTAAAGTTCACCCAACTATCCAAGTATGCTCCAACTATGGTGGCAGACTCAAGAGCTAATATGAGTAAGTTTGTGACGGGCGTATCAGACATGGTGGAAAAAGAATGTCGTACGGAAATACTCATCCATGATATGTATATCTCACGTCTTATTGTGCACACCCAACAAATTGAGGAATCGAAACTCAAGCAAAAAAATAAGGAAGTTAAAAGGGCTAGAGCCGGTGATGGGAACTTCTCCAACACTAGGTCCGATGGACAAGGTCGACCTAGGTTTAGATAAAGGTTTTCCGATCAAAGTTCCTCTAATGATCCGTTTAAGTTCAACCAAAAGAGGGTGTCTAACCCTAGGCCTAAATGAGGTAATGGTAATGGATTTTCATCGTCCAAGTCTAATTGCACCAAGTGTGGAAGGAGGCACGAGGGCAAGTGTCTAGCTGGAACAGATGGTTGTGGTAAGAGTGGTCATCAAATGAGGAATTGCCCAATGCTTACGGCTAAAGGTAGTGAGGGCAAACAAGCTCCTCCTAGTGGTTTGAATTCCAATGATCCGAAGCAAAATCGCTTCTATGTTCTCCAATCCCGAGGTGACCAAGAGAGTTCTTTGGACGTAGTCACTGGTATGTTAAAAGTCTTTCTTATTGATGTGTATGCTTTGTTGGATCTCGGTGCTACTTTATTTTTTATGACGCCCTATGTGGCGATGAGGTTTAATGTTCTTCCAGAAGTGTTATTAGAACCTTTTTCTATCTGTACCCTGTTGGTGATTCTGTGGTGACTAAGAGGGTGTATATAAGATGTCCCATTTCCTTATCCCACAAAGTTACTCTTGTTGACTTGGTAGAGCTTGACATGTTAGACTTTGATGTGATTCTTGGTATGGATTGGTTGCATGCATGTTATACCTCTATTGATTGTAGGGGTCGGGTGGTTAGATTCCAATTCCCAAATGAGCCTATCCTAGAGTGGAAGGGGGGAAATTCTATGCCTAGAGGTCAATTTGTGTCTTATCTTAAAGCTAGAAAGATGATTTCGAAAGGTTGCTTTTACCATCTTGTTAAGGTGAGAGATGTAGATTCCGAAACCCCTACTCTTGAGTCAGTCCCCGTTGTAAATGAGTTTTCAAAAGTGTTCCCAGATGACTTTCCCGGTATTTCTCCCAAGCAGGAAATAGACTTCGGTATTGAACTTCTCCTAGATATGCAACCTATCTCTATCCTTCCTTATAGAATAGCTCCGGTGGAGTTAAAAGAGTTGAAAGAGCAACTAAAGGATTTGTTAGCTAAGGATTTCATTCGACCGAGTATCTCTCCATGGGTGCTCCCGTGTTGTTTGTTAGAAAGAAAGATGGGTCTCTTCGAATGTGCATTGATTATCGTCAATTCAATAAAGTGACCATTAAGAATAAGTATCCTCTTCCAAGAATTGATGACTTGTTTGACTAACTTCAAGGGACTAGTTATTTCTCTAAGATTGATCTTGGTTCGGGTTATCACCAGTTGAGGGTGAGAGGAATTGATATTCCAAAGACGGCTTTCTGAACTCGGTATGATCATTATGAATTCCTAGTGATGTCGTTTGGTTTAACTAATTCTCTGGCGGCATTTATGGACTTGATGAATAGAGTATTTAGGCAATACCTAGACATGTTTGTGATTGTGTTTATCGATTATATTCTGATTTATTCAAGGAGTGAGAATGAATATGTGGACCATTTGATAATCGTATTGCAAGTTCTTAATGACCAACAACTTTTTGCAAAGTTTAGCAACTGTGAATTTTAGTTAAGGTCCGTAGCTTTCCTTGGTCATATTGTGTCAAGTAAGGGAATTGAGGTAGATCCTAAGAAGACGGATGCGGTCAAGAGTTGGCCTAGACCTCTAACTCCTTCGGACATTAGAAGTTTTTTGGGTTTGGCCGGTTACTATAGAAGGTTTGTTGAGGGATTTTTTTCCAGTGCTTCTCCTTTGACGACTTTGACTCAAAAGAAGGCTAAGTTTGTGTGGTTGGAAGCATATGAGAAAAGTTTCCAAGAGTTGAAAGATAAACTTAGTTCCGCTCCGGTGTTTACCTTACCGGAAGGTACATATGATTTTGTGGTGTATTGTGATGCCTTTAGAGTTGGGTTGGGATGTGTGCTTATGCAAAATGGTAAGGTGATTGCCTATGCTTCAAGGAAACTTAAGATCCATGAGAAGAAGTATCCTACCATGACCTTGAGTTAGCGGCGGTTGTGTTTGCCTTAAAAATATGAAGGCATTATTTGTATGGGGTCCATGTGGATATTTTCATCGATCATAAGAGTCTACAATATGTGTTTAGTCAAAAGGACTTGAATCTTCGCCAAAGAAGGTGGCTTGAACTATTGAAGGATTATAACATGAGTGTCCTTTATCACCCCTGTAAAGCTAATGTGGTAGAGGATGCTCTTAGCCAGTTGTCGATGGGTAGTGTGGCTCATGTAGAGGAGAAAAAGAAAGAGTTGGTTCGTGATGTTCATAGGTTGTCCCGACTAGGTTTTCAACTAGTGGATTCCACCAAGGGTGGTGTCATGATCTATAATGGTTCTGAATTGTCCTCCGTGATGGATGTGAAGTCTAAGCAAGGTCTTGATCCTATTTTGGTTGAGTTGAAAGAAACGGTGCTTAAGAAGTCTGTTGAGCTGGGAAGATGGGGTACTTATGTATCAATGTCGGTTATGTGTTCCTAATGTCGATGACTTGAGGGAACACATTTTAGAAGAACCCCATAGTTCTCGGTATTCTATTCACCCGGGAGCCACCAAGATGTATTGTGATCTACGGGAAGTCTATTGGTGGAATGGGATGAAGAAAGATATAGCAGAATTTGTGGCCAAGTGTCCTAATTGTCAACAAGTGAACTAATTGTCAACAAGTGAAAGTTGAGCACCAAAGGCCGGGAGGTTTGTCCCAAGATATTGCCATTCCTACTTGGAAGTGGGAAGATTTGAACATGGACTTTATAGTTGGTTTGCCTCGCACCCGGCGACAACATGACTTTATATGGGAAATAGTAGATCGGATGACGAAATCGACTAATTTCCTTCCCGTCAAGGTTTCTTATTCGGCAGAAGACTATGCTAAGATGTACTTGAGAGAGATGGTAAAATTGCATGGTGTGCCTTTGTCTATCATTTCCGATAGTGGTACCCAACTCACTTCTCAATTTTGGAAGTCATTCCAAAGGGTTCTTGGTACCAAGGTTAAGCTTAGCACGACTTTTCATCCCCAAAATGATGGGAAAGAAGAGCGTATTGTTCAAACTTTGGAAGACATGTCAAGGGCTTGCGTGATTGATTTTAAGGGTAATTGGGATGACTATTTGCCATTGATGGCATTTGCCTATAATAATAGCTATCACTCGAGTATTGGTATGGCTCAATTTGAGGCCCTTTATGGTAGGAGGTGTATATCTCCTATAGGTTGGTTTGAGGTGGGTGCAGTTGCTTTGATAGGTCCCGAGCTAGTTTATGAAGCTATTGAGAAAGTTCGGCTTACTAGAGAAATGTTGAAAACGGCTCAAAGTCGACAAAAGTCTCATGTCAATGTTAGAAGAAGGGATCTTGAGTTTGATGTTCATGATTGGGTTTATTTGAAAATCTTACCTATGAAGGGGGTAATTAGGTTTGGTAAGAAATAGAAGCTTACTCCCCAGTATGTAGGCCCATATCAAATTTTGAGGCGTATTGGTAAGATTGCCTATGAGTTAGATTTGCCAAATGAGTTGGCATCGGTGCATCCAGTTCTCTATATCTCTATGATTAAGAAGTGTGTTGGATATCCGAGATTTATAATTCTCCTATAAGGATTGGGAGTTGATGAAAGTCTCTATTATGAGTAATTTTCGACTGAGATTTTGGACGGCAAGTTAAGAAGCTAAGGAATAAGGAAGTTGCTTCCGTAAAACTGTTGTGGAGGAATCATTTAGTTGAGGGTGCTACTTCAGAGGTCGAGGCCGATATGATGTCCCAATATCCTCATCTCTTTCCTTCTACTCCTATTATAACTTGTGGTAATAAGTTCCTCTTGAGTTTTCTTGTTTTGGGAGTCATGTGTGTTATATGTGCTTTCCATGATTTCCCTTATGTTATGCATGTTCATGAAAGCTTATATTTAGAAAGAAAATGAGTTTTTATGATTGATGTTCCTCATGTTGTTGTGCATTAAGTATGAGTTGCCTATTGACTTCATCAGATGAATTGATGAACATGCTTTTGCTATGATTTTTGAGAGTAAATTGCATATAGGCTCCATAAGATTTTGATGAGCATGCTTATAGCTTGGAGAAGGTAATTCCTCCTAAGAACATAAGAAATGTTGAAATTTCATGCATAATGGGTTGTTAGATGTAGTTCCTACTTCCTTGTGGTGCATTGAGTACATTTGAGTTGGAGTTGATGTTTCCTCCTTATTTGTGTGCATTTTGATGATGTTGCATGATGGGATGCTAGTCTTGAGTCCTTACTTCCGTAAGGTGTCTAAAACGTCATTCGAGGACAAATGTTCACAAGGGAGAGATATTGTAACACCCTGGAAACTAGTAGGCTAAACTAGAGCTAAGCGTGAGGGTTAGAGTCAAGGAAGGAGAGAAAGGGCCAAGGGAGTGGGCTAGGGCAGCCTACCTTGGTGTAAGCACTGCCCCACCTACCACGCCCACCACGCCCACTATCACGGCTCGTGGTCAACACCATGACCCTTGGTGTGGCTCGTGGTGGGCTAGGCAGTAGCCTCCCTAAATCTTCCAAAAATCAGCCCCTCTTCACGAGCCACTTCACGGCTTGTGGTGAAGACCACTACTCATGGGAAGGCTCGTGGAGGAGAGTTAGTGTATGAGGGTTGACAAAAGTTGGTTTAGCCACCACCTCAAGGCCCACGAGAGGGACCACGTCTCTTGGAGCCCTCCCTGAAGGGGCCTTAGGCTTGTGGGGATAAAGGCACACTTCCTTAGCCACTGACTCAAGGTCCACGAAGGGGACCATGGCTCGTGGGACCTCACGTGGTCCCTGGGTAGCTCACTAAAATTTGAGGGCTAAGTGGTCTTTTCCAGTTTTAATCCAATTAAAGTGAGGTCATTTTGCCTAAGTATAGGACCACTATATAAGCCTTTTTAACTCTAAAACTCACCCAATTAAGTCATATTTTCCAATTCCCAAATCAATTCCCCAAAGTTTATCCTCTAAAAATCTTCTCTTTCTAGAACCTTGAAGAAGAAGAAGAAGGAGATTCAAGCGAGGGTTTCAAAAGCAAGCTTCTACAAATCAATTTCTTTGGGCATTGTGATTAAGGTATGGTAATTATCATCCATGGGTAGCTTTCATCCATGGAGTCCTCTCAAAATCTCCAATTTCGAAAGATAGAAATCCCCAATTGTTAGGGTTTGATTCCAAAGTCATGGGTTCCTTTCAAACTTGATTTAAATGATTGAATTGAGTGATATTAAGCATGAATTGATGATTTCCTATGGTTTTTATGATGTATCCCCAAGAACCCATGTGATTCCCATATTTCTCAAAATTGATGATATGATGTGGGTCTTTGTTGATGAAAGAGGAATTTAATGAATTAATGCATGGGTGATAGAATCACATGGATTATAATGATATCCATGTCTAATGCTTAAATTCTAGAGGTGTTGATTGAAAGTAAGTTTTGAACCTCAAGGAGGTAAAGTGTGAGATTATGCATTTTCTATGAAGTTTATATAATTGTCTTAATGATGCTTTGAGAGTATAGTATCAATGAATCTGATGTTGCTATTGTGTTGTTGAAAGGACATTCTCATCTACACACCTATGCATGAATGTGAAAAAGTTCTCACATAATGAAGGTTCTAAGGTTGAAAGACTTTTCTCACCTAATTGAATCAAAGGCTCAAGAGCCATCATAAATAGATCATGGATGGTGATAGTTGCTCACGCATGGTCTAAAGAGTTAAAGTAATGATGTACCTTGAATCGGTAGGCCAAGGGCACACTTTCACGAGTAACTAAAAAGAGCTATTCTAATGATATAACTTGAATCGATAGGCCAATGGAACCCTTTCATGAGTAATGATGTTAATAAAGAATTAACTACTCCATGGAAATTTAATGCTTAGCACCGAGTGGATATTGTTTGAGATGGGAGCTTTCCCGTAGTACGGCCGGGTTCCTAGTAGCAATCTCCTTATCCCATAAAATACGTGCCCCCGTAGGATATTTAGCTAGTGGATCTACCTAAGCTAAGAGTTACCAGTTCTACCTTAGGAAAGTAGACCAACCCTTTTTGGTGTGGGAGTCATCAGATTCCATGTTAAAGCTCACATGGCCTCGTGTCGGTTAATGTTTATTTCCCACAATAAAAAGAAGTTTAATAATGAACTAAGGCATGCTTCAAGAAGTATCCCGTAAATGTTCAAAGGCTTTAAAGATGATGATAGCTTGCATTGAAGATGATGTTATGACTTATGTTTTCCAACTATCTCTATCATGATGTTTACACTTGGTAAATTGCATGCTTTCAAATGAAATGTCCCTTTTCGCATGTTTCAAGTGTTTTATGCATGGCTACCATACTTAGTGCATTTTTGTACTAACTCCTACTTTTGCCTACATTTTCCCAAGTGTAGGGTCCGGCACTAGAGGTGATCATACTTGTGGCTAGAGCTTGGAATTGATTATTTTCTCGAGCTTGGTGAGTCCTCATAATTTGAGGACGGATTTTCATATGTTTAGTTTCTTTCATCTACGTTCCCTTTTGAGCATGTTGTATGGGCTAGGCCCTATTTCATTCACTATTGTAATAGATGGCTATAATGACAAAGTGTTTAGACTTCCGTTTTCTTTTATGAATTTTTTTTGAGACTTGAAATATGTTTTACTCTTATCGTTCTATTTCTTATGTTGTGAGGACTAAGTAACTTGTATGGAGTCCTTCGGGGTTATATACGCCTTGTTACATCTAGGGGGTACCCCTGGGTCATGACACTTGTATACATGACAACCAGATTTTTAGGGGTTTTAATAGAAGATTAAGTTTTCTGCTTTATCTTGTTCTTGTTTTTAATGTTTTCCGCTTTTCTTTCGATTTTTGTTGGGTTGAGGATGGCTTGTCTTGATGGTAAGACACAAGTGTCATCACGTCTATTTTGGGTCGTGACAAAATTGTATTAGAGCCCCAGGTTCATAGGTCTCACGTGTGTACAAGCAAAGTCTAAGTAGAGTCTTGAGGATCGGTACAGAGACGTCTGCACTTATCTTCAAGAGGCTACAAAGATTCATAGGAAACTTCCTTTTATTTATCCTTTCTTATCGTGCGTGATTACCTTCGCTAGTGCTTAGTTGACGCGTGTTGTTTTAGCAGTTGCCGAGGACCAGAGCTTCTGTTTCCGGAGGTAGAGGAGAGACAGTCCTTGAGGCTGTTGTGGAGACCCCAACTAGGGGTAGGGCCCGAGATAGAAGCCGTGCTCATGGAGTAGAACCAGGTAGAGGTCATGCCCGTGGAATGGCGCCATTTAGAGACAGGGCTAGATAGGCATCTCCTGAGCCACATGTTGAGGTTGCTGAGGATCATGTTCAATTGAGTTTGGAGCTCCATTATTTCAGAAGACTTTGTTTATGATGCTTGGTGTGTTATATAAACTTTCTCCGGGGGCGCACACCCTAGGAAAACAACAGACTCCAGGTGTTCATGTTCAGGTGGGCCAACCACCCATGATTTCTGCACCAGCTGTTAGTGCACATATTGCTCCTGAGGTTATCTTGACAACGACTTTTAAGTAGTGTTATGAGAGGTTTCAAAAAATGAAACCACCCCGGTTTTAGGGTGGTAAGAATGAAAATGCTCATGAGTTCTTGGCTTTTTGCCATGAGATGCTTTAGGTTGTAGGTGTGGTGGATACTCATGGTGATTGATTTGTTGCCCTTCAGCTTTGTGGTCGCACAAGAGACTGTGAAGGACTTGTGTAAGGTCTAGACTAGTTGGATCCCCTTCAACAGAGTAGAATGTGTTTTCTAGTGCTTTTGTGGAGCATGAGAGATGAGAGTCGTCTAAGATTTGAGAGTTTGGTTCAGGAAAATTTGTCTGTGACCGAGTATGAGACCCATTTATTGAGCTTTCTAGGCATGCTACGACTATTGTGCCGGATAAGGCAGAGAGAGTTCACCGGTTTGAGAGAGGGTTGACTTTCTCTATTAGATCTTATGTGTTCAGGGCAGCTAGAGAGGGGGTTTCCTTACAGTACATCGTGAGCACCACCAAAAAGGTGGATTTGATGGTCTTAGAAGAGTTTGGGGAGCCCAAAAGGGATCGTTCTTGTGGTCAGTTTTCTCGTGCCTCATCTAGAGGTAGAGGTTCACATAGAGGTAGTGGTTCTTTCTAGCGTCGTGGGCCGGTTCATGCTTTTATTCCAGCAACTGAGAGTGGACCTTCATCTCGAGTATCCTATGGTTCTGGCCGAGGTGGCCATAGTGGTTTGTTTGGTTCACAACAATAGTTATCTAGTCCAAGGTCTTGCTTTACTTGTAGGGATCCAGGTCATATGATGCGATAGTGTCCTTTAAAGACTCATTCAGGATTTCAATGTTCTTATTTAACTGCTCCAACTAGGGATTCAGCACCTTCGACAAGGAGTCGAGGTAAAGTTTAGTCCGATAGAGGTGGCAGGACTACTAGTAGGGGTACTCCAACTCCTCATGGTGGAGGTAGAGGTTCTACTCATACTACAGGCGCTCGATATGACCAATGTTATGCTTTTCCAAGGAGGCCTGAGGTTGAGACTTCTAATCCTGTGATCACAAGTATTGTCCCTGTATTGTTTGATCTGAGATCTACTTTCTCATACTATCTACCTATTTTGTTGCTGGGTTTTATATGTTGTCTGATTGCATACATGTGCCTATTCATGTTTATACTCCAATGGGTGAATCCTTAGTGGTGGATTGAGTGTATCGATCCTGTCTTGTTTCTTTGGCATGGTATGATACTTGGGTAGAATTGATAAATTCGGGAATGGTAGACTCTGATATTACTTGGGTATGGATTATCTTTCTCCACATTATGCTATTCTTGACTGTTATGATAAGACACTAACATTAGCGATGTCGGGTGTCCCGAGAGTTGAGTGGAAGGGTGCTAGTGGTTCTTACCTTAGCAAGGTTATCTTCTTCATTAGAGCTCAAAGATTGGTTGATAGAGGGTGTTTTTCCTACTTGGATTTCATTCGGGATACTAGTGTTGAGCCACCTTCCATGGATTCTGTGCCCGTGGTTCAAGAGTTTATAGATGTGTTTCCTACTAATCTTTCAAGTGTTCCATTGGATAGGAATATTGACTTTGCTATTGACTTGGAGCTGGGCACCAAGCCTATCTCTATTCCTCCTCATCGTATGACTCCAACCAAGTTGAAGAAATTGAAGGATCAGGTGCAGGGTTCGTTGAGTAAGTGGTTTATTCACCCTAGTGTTTCTCCATGGGGTGCTCCTATGCTATTTGTGAGGAACAAATAGGATATGTATTGATTATCGACAGTTGAACAAAGTGACAGTGAAGAACAAGTATCATCTTCCTCGTATTGACGAATTCTTTGATCAATCAACTTCAAGGTGCATCTCTATTTTCTATGATTGATTTGAGATCCAATTATCATCAGCTAAATATTAGGGCATCGAATATCCCTAATATAGTTTTCAAGACTCATTATGGGCACTATGAGTTTCTTGTGATGTCTTGGTTTGATTAATACCCTTGCAGTGTTCATGGAGTTGATAAACGGGGTGTTTCAACCTTATTTGGATACCTTTGTGATAATGTTCATTGATGACATCTTGGTGTACTCCAAGACTGAGGAGGATCAGAATTGGCATTTGAGGATTGTACTCCAGAGATTGAGGGAAGATAAACTTTATGCCAAGTTCTCAAAGTGCGAGTTTTGGCTCAATTCTGTGGCATTTTTGGGACACGTGGTGTCCAAGGAGGGTATTCGGGTTGATCCAACCAAGATTAAGGTAGTGAGGGATTGGACTAAACCTACATCGGTTACTGAGATCCAGAGTTTTGTGGGACTTGCGGGCTATTACCGATGATTTGTGCAGAGCTTCTCTACTATTTCATCTCTCTTGACTAGATTGACTCGTCAGAGTGTGGGTTTTCAGTGGTCTGATGAGTGTGAGTAGAGCTTTCAAAAGCTCAAGACCTTATTGACTTTACCAGAGGAGGGTGTGGATTTCACCGTTTATTGTGATGCTTCTGGACTCGAGTTAGGTGATTGCCTATGTTTCTAGGCAGTTGAAGTACCATGAGAGAAACTACCTTACCCATGATTTAGAGTTGGCAGCCGTAGTATTTGTGCTTAAGTTATGACGACATTATTTGTATAGGTTCATTGTGAGGTCTTCACGAACCACCAGAGTCTTCAGTACATCTTCAGGGACAAAGATCTGATAATCAGACAACGCAGATGGTTTAAGCTACTGAAAGATTATGACATCACCATCTTGTATTATCTAGGGAAGGCCAATGTGGTGACTGATGCTTTGAGTAGGAAGACTTGTAGCATGCAGAGTCTTTCTGCTATTAGTATGGAGGAGATACCATTTGCTAGAGATATTCAGAGATTAGCCAACAGTCTCGTTTGGTTATGGGTTTTAGAGGAGATGAGTGGTTTGATTGCTTTTGTTGAGGCTCGTTCTTCCAAGTTGAGCAGATTCATGAGCGTCAGTTTG